>NC_090741.1:61316315-61536315 GCF_036898095.1 Palaemon carinicauda
AGGTAATCATTTTGTTAGTCTATTTTAGTGTCTAAGTTCCTCAAAAAAATGGTATAGTAATCCGAGTTTATAGTGCTAATGTTATTACGTAAGTTCCAAGATGTGTGTACTTCTAACTTTAAAAATGAAGGTTGTGATGTTACCTCATGATAATCCACTGTCTGACATTCTCAAACTGCATTGTATGTGTAGTTACAGTTGTTAGTTAAACTAGCTGTCCATTAGAATCACTAAGATTATATGTGAATATTACTCTTCTTAAAATACTTAATTTTTCCCTTCTTCATTTCCTGACTGGGCTATCTTCCCTGTTGGAGAACTTGGGCTTATAGCATCCTGCTTTTCCAACTAGGGGTGTAGTTTAGCAAGTAATAATAATAATAAAACATTAATTTCCATTGCAACAGCTTGGTTAACCTATTGAAACAACCTTATTAATATTTGTAATAACAAAGACCTTACATCATACCTTGAATTTTCCTAACCCAACTTAAACCATCAGTGGGCTGTTACATCCTGAACGTTGAAAAATGTCCTGCAGCATCCCCATGGCAATTAACTGTATCCAGATTTTGTTATATATTCGACATAATTTCCTTCTTCCTTTCTTAAATCATGCTGCTGAACCTCTTGAGTTTGGTAGCTCAACTGGAGGATTTTCTGCATGTTTCACTTCAGCATTCAATGGGTGTTCCGTGCATGGTCAAATTTGGTATTATTGTACTGTATTATAGGGCAATGTAACCTAGAGAAAAAACTACTTTTTCTATAGAAAAAATTCCGCTCTCTTCGAAAATGACACTCGTTCCGTCGCAAATGAATACTGAAGTTTCATAGATATATATGGATATATATCCAATGATAATGGGGCACCCCCAGTGGGAACCCGGGGTTTTGGGTGGGGAAAACACACTAGGGAAATGGTATGTAATGGTAAAACAAGCCTTTTCTTCTCTACGCATTACCTTCTTGGATGAACCGATGAAAAAATTCAGTAATATTGAGCTGCGCAATCTAACATTAGCAATTTTAGCGTAACATGCTAACAATAGCAGTGTTTTTTGTTTATTTTTTGTCATTCTACTGGTCGGTTGTAGTCGCTCTCGTTCGTTTGTTTGTACATAGCAGGTTTCGACCTTCTGCGCATAATCTCCTAACCCCTACCCATAGACTCCACCTCCACCCGTCAAATGTAAATATTCGACTTCATCCGCTTTATTTAAGTATATGACTTGATCCAGCCCAACTATACCATTCCTTTTATGTAATACTCTCGTATACATACTGTATTTCGTTTGAACCCAGTATTACTCGTTTTATTATCCGATACCTTATAAAATCACCCCATTTTATATTCCCATTAAATATTATTTATCATACATTCCATTTTATCTTGCTTTATTACTTTTATACATTTTGTTATTACCCCGTCACTCCCCAATTTCACATAAATACTTACTCTGGACAAGCTTCCCATTCTAGTTCATTCATGTTTACTCTCTAGACTCCGTTGCTTTTCCGTTGACCAATCACGAACCCATACGTATGGAAAGTTTGCACAGATGGTGGGGGTTGATATTTCCCTACCCCATTCCCTTATCTCTTCAAGTGGTCTCTTCATACCCCTTCCAACAAATCCTTTTCCATGGAAACCTTTGTCCTAGTCAGGTCTGTGTTATTTCAAGTGAAATTTTTTTCGTATTTGGCGATGGAGGAAGTTATAGAAACTTGTAACGCCTGCAGTATTCTATACTTAAAAGTATTTGCTAAATTTCATGGCTATTTTTTTGATACGTCATCCAATGTTGATAATTTCCTTAAATCACATAATGTAATACCTCAACGTTTACAGTGTTCTAAGTCCATGTCTCAGTCATAGGAGTTAAGACGTCACAGTCTCAACATTCCCATGACCCATAAGTTTCGATGTCCGGATCATAAAAGTAAGTCATTAATTTCTCTAATTTTAATGTTTTTAGAGTGCGCAGCTCAACATTACCTCTTGCCAGCACAAGTTTGTGACCAGGGAAGGGAGTCTGGGGGCTTGCCTCCAGCTAGGGATTGTGATCTGGGAACTTCTAGGTTAGGTTAGGTGGGTTTGTTAGGTTCTGTACCCATTTGAACCTTTTTATATATTGTGTAAAGGGTATATGGAAAAATGTTTTAAAATACACATGCTAATATTATCGTAGCATTGTTAACGTTAGCAATGGCATCGTAACGTTGGTAATGTTGCGTAACATTGCTAATGTTAGTGTTCGCAGTACATACGTTCTTGATGAGTGAAGTGACATGGAATTTGAACAAGTCATTATATTTAAACATTTTAATAATGTTCATTTTCAGATTCCAATTAACTTCGCTTTGTCCTCAAGGAAAAGGTATAAAGTACTGTACCAGTTTAAAGTTATTTGCTTTAGAGGCTACCGCTCTCCAGACATTCACCTGAGTGTTCACACTTGTCTCGTCCAGCTCCCATGCCAACAGGTCTGTTACAATATCTGGATGACTGGCTAATCTTTTCTTCACTGTGGCCATTACTTTAGTACCGAGAGAGATGTCTTGCTGTTTGCTATAATCTAGGGATTGTTGTCAATAAGGAAAAGTTGTCTAATGCACAAGCAGAGGACAGAGTACTGTACGTGGAAATGCCAATAGATAGACAGCAACATAAATTCTTTCCATCAGACCATCATGTCTGAAAATTTAAGGAGGTAGTGCGACCCTTTCTCTACGAGCAAGAACTGCCAGAATGACAATGGCAACAACTGTTCATACATCTCTTTTGAGAAGCTTGTTCCTAACGGATGTCTCCATCAGTGATCTCTGTTGGAGTGTCCAAAGAGCCTCTGGTCAGCGACAAGCTATAACCCTCACTGCCTTGTTATGGTGGAACAAGAGGCACGGGATGATATAGCGTTGTAGCTGAAAGATGAAAACCTGATTAAGGTGACTTCTCTGGGGATGCTGCAGTTCACAGATTCACCTGAGGAACCAGACTTCCTCAGGTTGTTGGTCTGAAGAAGAAAATGTCTGCACATCAACCTGTTGGAAATAAGGGTAGCACTCTTTGTGCTGTAAACATTCCAAGTGTCTGATAGGCCACTCGGTAGTGTTGATGAGCGACACTACGACCATAGTGTCTTACGTCAACAAGTAAGGAGGTGATGTTTTAAAGCACTCTTGCAAGTTGGCGAAACAGTGCTGTGGAGCTGTTGGCAAGAGAACTTAAATCACCAACAAGCTTAGTTGCCTGGGACAAGTCATATCCGAGGCTTGGTTGCTACATCCTTTAGTGGATAAGAAATGTTTAATTTCTGGAGTTCCCCCCATCAATTAACATGTTTGCCAGTCGGCTCAACAATAAGTCCTGGTCTTCTGCTCATCAGTGTAAGACCCATCAGCAGCCCTAGAGGATGCCTTTTAACATCCGTGGGACAACGTAGATGTCTATGCTTTTCCACTGTTTGGTCCGATTCACAGAGTATTCAAGTGTGTTGATGACCTCAAATCTAAACAACCTCTGGTGGCTCACAAATGGCCATACACTGAGGGGTACCCTGACCTGCTGATGCTGCTAGTCGAGTTACAGAGAGAACTACCCCGGTGGCCCAACCTGTTTTGTCAACCCACTTGCAGGGGTAACATAACTCTGTGGCATCTCACTTCACTGGAGATTATCCAGCCTATCTAAATGAAAGGCTTTTCTCAAGGCACAGCTCAAGATGTATTCAGTATACTGTGATGTCCAACTAATTGGTTAGAAATACGGTAATACCTTGAGATACGAGCGTCCCAACATACGAGAAAATTGAGATACGAGGAGAGTTCCAAGCAAATTTTTTTCCTGAGATATGAGGTAGTTCCCTATGCGACTGCCAGGTGGCCGCGTGTGCGAGAGGCTGCACACCAGGACAGCATCGCTCGGTCTTTCCCGTCTGATCTCCGTCACGTAAAGTTATCTCCGAACATAGGCCGTAGTGTTTTGTTTTTTTACATTTTTTTTTGCGTGAATCAGTGCATAATTAATTGAATATGCAATGGGTCCAAAGCAAGTGAGTGCAAACAAGGGTAGTGAAAAGAAAAAGCGCATGATGACAATGGAGATGAAGCATGAAATAATTGAAAAACATGAGAGTGGCGTAAGAGTGACTGAGTTGGCACGCCAATATGAGAGGAGTACATCGACTATATGTACCATCCTCAAGTAGAAGGATGCTATAAAGAGCACCAAGCCTTCCAAAGGAGTAACCATCCTCTCTAAGCTGCGTAGTGATACTGTATTCATGACGAGATGAAGAGGCTTCTTTAAGTCTGGATAAAGGAGAAACAGTTGTCGGGAAATAGCGTGACCGAGACGATCATATGTGAGAAGGCCAGCAGAATCTATGATGACTTGAAAGGGAAGCAAGCAGCCGAGAAAGGGGAGACTTCGATGCCAGCGAAACCTTCAAAGCCAGTCGTGGCTGGCTGGATAATTTCAAAAAACGGACTGGGATACACTCGGTTGTGAGGCATGGGGAAGCAGCAAGTTCCAACATGAAAGCCGCGGCGAACTTCATCACAATCTTTGCCTCAGTTATTGCCCGACATGGCTTCATTCCCCAAGTCTTCAACTGCGATGAAACTGGCCTTTTTTGGAAGAAAATGCCCTGGAGGACTTTCATCACAGTAGAGGAGAAGAGACTGCTGGGCCATAAACCCACGAAGGACTGGTTAACTCTAGCCTTGTGTGCCAATGCCAGCGGTGACTGTAAGGTCAAGCCACTGCTGGTGTACCACTCGGAAAACCCACGTGCTTTCATGAGCCAAAGGATCTTGAAAGAAAAACTGCAAGTGATGTGACGCGATAATGCTAAGGCTTTGGTTACATGACATTTCTTCACAGTATGGGTTAATCTTTGCTTTGGTCCAGCAGTCAAAAAATATTTGGCGGAGAAAAACCTCGACAATACCCCTGGTCACTCTCCTGGTCTTGAAGAGGACATTCTTGATGAATTCAGGTTCATCAAGGTCCTTTATCTCCTGCCCAACACCATGCCACTCCTCCAGCCCATGGACCAACAAGTTATTTCCAACTTCAAAAAACTGTACACGAAGCATTTACTGTATTCAATAAATGCTTCGATGTCAAAGACACCACCAATCTCACCCTTTGGGAATTTTGGAAGGAACATTTCAATATCGTCCATTGCTTAAAAATTATTGATTATGCATGGCAGGGTGTCACAAGACGAACTCTTAATTCAGCGTGGAAGAAATTGTGGCCAGCTTCCGTCGCTGAGAGGGACTTTGAAGGGTTCGATATGACAGACCCTGATGACCTGAAACCTGTTGTGATGGATGGAATCGTGTCTCAGGAAAGTCCATGGGCTGGAGGTAGACGAGGCAGATGTGAACGACCTTGTCGAGACGCATCAGGAAGAGCTCACGACACAAGAATTGATCAAGCTCCAGGAGATGCAACATTCGGAGGTGTTGCAGGAGCTCAGTAGCGAGGAGGAGGTGGAAGACGAGGGCCGCCTTTGTACGGCAAAAATCAAAGACATGTTAGCGAAGTGGCAGGAGTTTTCTAATTTATGGAAAAGAGGCACCTGGACAAGTTGGCGAGTGGTCGTGTGTTAGCCTATTGTGACGACACTTGCGTGTATCATTTTTAAATATTTAACTTAGCCTGTGAATATATAATAGCTGCAACTCTGTTGCTCGACAGACACATACAATAAAAACTCGCCAGCGATCGCTATAAAGGTTGCGGGTGTGCCTACCAGCGCCAACTGTCGGCCAGATACCACTCTCGATGTAAACAAAGACTCAATTTCTTCTCTGTCGACGTGTCGACAAGACGTACTTTTACTCGCTGTAGAACCTGGAGTTTTTCCCATCATATTTGGTGAAGTACTTTAATTTGGTTTGAGCTTTCGCAGTGCAGGTGTTTTATCTTCATCTTAAATCTTGAACTAGTTTTTGGATAGATTTAATTTTTTGATGACAAAGAGAGTATGGACTTTCTTTGACTTTTAAATGGCCGACCCTTCCCTTAGACGGAAGTGTGTTTAGGCTTTTAGCAATTATCTTATCACGTTATAAATTAATTATAGATTTTCCTCTATATATTTTATATCTCACCGCCTTTATTAGGCCTCTTCGATTAACTTTCCATTTATAATAAACATAAAAATAAATTTTAATGATTTGTTTATATGCGACCTTCCTGAGAGTAGGCGGTCCTAACTTGGAAACTGGAGTTAAACAACGTTGAGCCCTTTCAATCGTAAATAGCTTTTAAAGAGCTAATGATTTAAAACTTTTTAAATGAATATTTTTTAATAGATATTTTATGAAAGATTTTCTTTGAATAGTCTTCGTACTGTTTCAAAGATGAACTAAAGTTTAGTTTATTTATGCTACGCAGTTTGCGCTCTATCGTTACGATAGAGAGAGAATCACGGTTTCACTTTGCAGAAAGAGTAAATCGATTCTGACGTTTTGTTCATTCTTCTTTCAAAGCTTAAATGTTTTAAATTATATTTTAAAGGAACTTTTTAATTGAAAAACCTTTTAGTTTTTTTTCCTTTGGTCAAATAACATGTTTTTTTGACGAAACATAAGTGGGCTCTTCTCTTAGGTGCATAATCAAGAAAGAGAGAGAGAGAGAGATAGAGACGGAGGGAGAGAGAGGGGAGAAAACGTTCCGTTCAAGCGGGTAACGTTGTTCTCGAGTTACTCTCATCCCTAGTCTCTGTACGGGGAGAAAGGATAAAACGTTTTTAGTTTTTTATTCTCGTCCCCAGGCAATGTACGGTGAGAGATTGAAAACGTAGTTTTGAATGAACTAGTGTTTAGTCTCTTCCCCATCCACTGAATTTTTTATCTTAAAATATGTTTACTGTTTTTTGCTGGTATTAATGTGCTTGCATTATACGACTGATTTCGCTATTACTACCCTTTGATGAGGTTAGAATTGCGTGCTTCAGGTAGAAATCAGTAAAAGTTTCGATTTCAGTGAAATAAGTGCTAAACAGAAAATCGTAGTGATAAAGTGATATTGCGCAAAGTGTTATCAGTGTTGCGACCGAGGGTTCGTCTGTTCGTGCCTGTCGTTCGCCTAGTCCGGGACCTCTTGCAAGCTCCCAAGCCCAGGGGAGAAGTAATGTCGTACGACTTATGGGTTCGAGAGGCCTTGATCAGCGAACAGACGTTCCCTCTATGGTATCGGGTGTATCTTACCAAGATCACCCCTACCATAAGGCGAGAGAGACGTTTTTCTCCTCGTCATCCGAAGGCTTTTCGCATAAGAAACCTGAAACAAGGTTTCGAGGCCCTTAAGCGAAAGTCAGTCCTTTCAGGACAGGTCCAGCGTCCTGGTTGTAGCCATTAGGACAGCTCTGACCCTATGCAGTCATCGGAAGACTGCTCGCCGCCTAACAAAAGCGTAACACAGACTCCGAGAGTCTTTTTGTTGGCAAGGTTTTGCGGTCACAGACGTTACCCTCGTCTCTTACCACAACCTTTTCCGTTGATCCTAAATGGGTTGTACGGCAAGACATGCAGAATAAGCTTGCCTCCCTTATGGAAGACTATTCTGCCGACTAGTCCGTTGAGCCTAGCCGTTTATCTCATCGAGATCCTGGCTTTCAGCCAACCTAACGTTCCTTTGTGCGTCCTGTTGACGTTGGCGTAGCTAAGTCACGTCAGTCAGGTTGTTTAGAACCACACTCGATGCGGTCTCGTGTGGTTTTTCAGCCTCATTTGGACGTTAGGCCACTTGCTGATGCTCCTGTTGACGTTCAGGACGTTTGCTAACAATCGGAGTTGACTTGTTTTGACGCTGTGCGTCAACCTCCGCATTCTAGAGTTGTTTTGACTGCTCAGTCTAGGCGGTCAAAGCAGTCTCGAGTGGACGCTGTGCGTCCTCACGCACCTGTTGTTGACAGTTCACAGACTGTCAAGCAGTTACATGACGTTGCGTCCTGGTCTCTCGCACCTGTTGTTGTTGACAGTTCACAGACTGTCAAGCTGTTACATGACGTTGCGTCCTGGTCCGCTACTAATGCACCAGTGCGTGTGGACTGCTTGTAAAGCATTGCCACCACGGTAGGTCTCTCCCTTGCTTGAGACTCAGCTTTTATCGGACAAGGTTCCTTTAGATGAGGAAGTTGCTGTTCCCCCTCCTACTGATATTCCCTTGAGGACTCTGTCAGACGGAGAGGAGCCTAAAGCTGCTTAGCCCTCTATGGACTTTAAATAAATCATGCTGATTTTTAAGGATCTTTGTCCGGATCTTTTTGTAACTGCCGCTCCTCGTTCGCCTAAACGTCAGAGCTTACACTAGGCCTAGCTACTTCGAAGCCGTTGTTTTATAAGCTAGTGCTCTCTCGCTCTCCTAGAGAGCTTTACGTTTGCTAGGCGACTGGTTTATCACCAGGAGGAGTTTGGGGGATTCAGCCTTTGCTTTCCCTTCTTTTAAACTGGCTTATAGAGCGAGAGTCTGATATGACACGAGAGAAGTTCTCGGCTTGGGAGTTCCTGCCTCTGCCCAGATAGACTTCTCAAATCTCGTAGACTCTCCCTGGCGCCTGGCCAGGAGACGCTCCTAGATTTTACAGGTCAACTTCACAGCTGTTTTCGAGCCTTTGAAGTTTTGCTGTACAATTATGTCATGCATAAACAAGGCTTTCAGGGATGGCTCCAATGATCTGACAGCCACGTTCTCTGCAGGGACAAGTCCCTCAGGGATGGCTCCATGATTTGGCAGCCATGTTCACTGCAGGAGTACGTAAGAGGCAAGTGCGCTCCATGTGTTCATTGTCAAGACAAACTTCACGATGAAGTCTACCAGGCTGTCTTGACAGCATTTATGGAAGGCGACTGGATGGTCTCTCTCGACCTTCAGGAGGCATACTTCCACATTCCTATACTCCCGGATTCCCAACCGTTTCTGAGGTTTGTTTACAGGAATGTGGGGTACCAGTTTCGAGCTATCGGAGATCAGAGCCTCCCTGTACTTGGACGACTGGCTTCTCAGAGCCTCTTCCAGTCATCGCTGTCTGAAGGATCTCAATTGGACTCTAGATCTGACCAAGGAATTGGGACTCCTAGTCAATTTGGAAAAGTCACAGCTGGTCCCATCCCAAACTATTCTGTATTTAGGGATGGAGATTCACAGTCAAGTTTTTCGGGCTTTTCCGTCGGCCCCCAGAATAGATCAAGCCCTGCTCTCCATCCAGAAGATGCTGAAGAAAGAACGCTGCTCAGTCAGGCTGTGGATGAGTCTGGTAGGGACGCTGTCATCCCTGGAGCAATTTGTCTCGCTAGGAAGGCTACACCTCCGTCCTCTTCAATTCCATCTGGCTTTTCACTGGAAAAAGGACAAGACGCTAGAGGCGGTCTCGATCCCGATTTCCGAAAAGATAAAGTCTTGTCTGACTTGGTGGAAGGACAATATCAGCCTACGAGAGGGTCTTCCCCTGGCAGTTCAGATACCCAACCACGTTCTCTTCTCGGACGCATCGGACTTGGGCTGGGGCGCGACGCTGGACGGTCGGGAATGCTCAGGTCTGTGGAACTCGAGTCAGAGGAGCATGCATATCAACAGCAAGGAGCTTTTGGCGGTTCATCTGGCCTTGATAAGCTTCGAGAATCTCCTTCGAGGCAAGGTGGTGGAGGTAAACTCGGACAACACCACGGCCTTGGCGTACATTTCCAAACAGGGAGGTACCCACTCACTGACTTTGTACGAGTTCGCAAGGGACCTGCTCATCTGGTCAAAAGATCGAGGCGAGGCCTCTCCCTAGTAACGAGGTTCATCCAGGGCGACTTGAACGTCCTAGCAGATTGTCTTAGTCGGAAAGGTCAAGTAATTCCAACCGAATGGACCCTCCACAAGGATGTGTGCAAGAGACTTTGGACGACTTGGGGTCAACCCACCATAGATCTCTTTGCAACCTCGCTGACCAAGAGGCTTCCAATCTATTGCTCTCCAGTCCCGGACCCAGCAGCAATACATATAGATGCCTTCCTCCTAGATTGGTCACATCTAGATCTTTACGCATTCCCACCATTCAAGATTGTCAACAAGGTACTGCAGAAATTCGCCTCTCACGAAGGGACAAGGTTGACGTTAGTTGCTCCCCTCTGGCCCGCGAGAGAATGGTTCACCGAGGTACTTCGATGGCTAGTAGACGTTCCCAGAAGTCTTCCTCTAAGAGTAGACCTTCTACGTCAACCACATGTAAAGAAGGTACACCAAAGCCTCCACGCTCTTCGTCTGACTGCCTTCAGACTATCGAAAGACTCTCGAGAGCTAGAGGCTTTTCGAAGGAGGCAGCCAGTGCGATTGCTAGAGCAAGGAGAGCGTCTACCATTAGAGTCTACCAATCGAAGTGGGAAGTCTTCCGAGACTGGTGCAAGTCAGTTTCCGTATCCTCGACCAGTACCTCTGTAGCCCAAATAGCTGATTTTCTCTTATACCTGAGAAAAGTACGATCCCTTTCAGCTCCTACTATCAAGGGCTACAGAAGCATGTTGGCCTCGGTCTTCCGGCATAGAGGCTTAGATCTTTCCAACAATAAAGATCTGCAAGACCTCCTTAAGTCTTTCGAGACCTCTAAGGAGCGTCGTTTGGCTACTCCTGGGTGGAATTTAGACGTGGTCCTAAGATTCCTCATGTCAGACAGGTTTGAGCCTTTACAGTCAGCCTCCCTGAAAGATCTCACTCTTAAGACTCTTTTCCTGGTATGCTTAGCCTCGGCTAAAAGAGTCAGTGAGCTTCATGCCTTCAGCAAGAACATCAGGTTTTCGTCAGAAAAAGCTACTTGTTCTCTGCAACTTGGTTTCCTAACCAAAAATGAGCTACCTTCTCGTCCTTGGCCTAAATCTTTCGATATTCCTAGCTTATCGGAGATCGTAGGCAATGAACTAGAAAGAGTCTTATGCCCTGTTAGAGCTCTTAAGTTCTACTTAGCTCGTACTAAACCTTTACGAGGCCAATCTGAAACGTTATGGTGTTCGGTTAAGAAACCATCTTTGCCTATGTCAAAGAATGCTTTGTCATATTTTATCAGATTGTTAATACGAGAAGCTCATTCACACTTGAGTGAGGAAGACCGATCTTTGCTTAAGGTTAAGACGCACGAGGTTAGAGCTGTAGCAACTTCCGTGGCCTTTAAGCAAAATAGATCTCTGCAAAGTATCATGGACGCAACCTATTGGAGAAGCAAGTCAGTGTTCGCGTCATTTTACTTGAAAGATGTCCAGTCTCTTTACGAGAACTGCTACACACTGGGACCATTCGTAGCAGCGAGTGCAGTAGTGGGTGAGGGCTCAACCACTACAATTCCCTAATTCCATACCCTTTTAATCTGTCTCTTGAAATGTTTTAATGTTGTTTTTATGGGTTGTCCGGAAGGCTAAGAAGCCTTTCGCATCCTGGTTGATTTGGCGGGTGGTCAAAGTCATTTCTTGAGAGCGCCCTGATTAGGGGTTTGATGAGGTCCTGTTGTATGGGTTGCAGCCCTTGATACTTCAGCTCCTGGGGGTCTGTCAGCATCCTAAGAGGATCACTGGGCTCCGTAAGGAAGACGTACTTACAAGGCAGAGTAATCGTCTAAGTCGACTTCCTTACCAGGTACCTATTTATTTTGGTTTTGTTATATTGATAACTGCCAAAATGAAATAAAAAACTCTTAGCTTATACGATGTAAACATATTTAACTCTGGTCTCTACCCACCTCCTTGGTTGTGAATCAGCTATTATATATTCACCGGCTAAGTTAAATATTTAAAAATGATATTTTAATTATAAAATAAATTTTTGAATATACTTACCCGGTGAATATATAAATTAAACGACCCTCCCTTCCTCCCCAATAGAGACGCAGTGGGATGAGAAGAAATTGAGTCTTTGTTTACATCGAGAGTGGTATCTGGCCGACAGTTGGCGCTGGTAGGCACACCCGCAACCTGTATAGCGATCGCTGGCGAGTTTTTATTGTATGTGTCTGTCGAGCAACAGAGTTGCAGCTATTATATATTCACCGGGTAAGTATATTCAAAAATTTATTTTATAATTAAAATATCATTTTCGCAACATTTTGAAGGGGAGACAAAAGTAAACGTCCCTAAATAGGTTCCTTTTAAAAAGGCCGTCAAAAAGTGCAGGTGAAAGCGAGGCAAAAAGAGCCAAGCCGAAAGAAGAAGAAAAGTAAAAAAAATTAAAATGAAAACAAAATGTAGAATTAAGTTTAGTGTAACGTAAGATTAATATTTTATTTTTGTGTGTACAGTAAGCTAATTTAATTTAAGTTAAATTTAAAGTTGCTAATTTCATTTAAGTTGAATTTAATGTTATGTTACGTAGTGTTACATAAGTGTTGCGTACCGAACGTGTTGCCGTCAAGTCTCTCTCCCTCCTCAGCACACACCGCCGTTAGCCTCTACCGTCTGTCTCAAAGGTAAGAACTCCACAATAATGTTACATTTCATTAAGCATCATAACCAATTCATAGCTATTTGTTATTTTGTTAGCGTAGGTTATTGATTACAACAATTGAGAACATTTTTTTTCACTGTAATATACTGTTTTTAGGGTTTTTTCAGAGGGTGGGAATGGATTAATTTTTTTTTTAGTTATTTTATATGAGAAAAATTCATCTGAGATACGAGCAAATTGATATACGAGCTCGGTCCCGGAACGGATTAAACTCGTATCTCAAGGTATTACTGCAATGTACACATTAACAGCGACTACGAGTCCTAATATGTAATAGAGTTACTTAGGTTGCAACTATGTTATACAAAATTGCAAGCAAGCATATATTTTCCTGTAGATTAGTTCCAGTTGTATACCATAAAGTTCCAAAGTAGCAAAATTAAACTTAAATTCACCTGACTGGGGTTCGATTCCTGCTCAAACTCATTAGTTCCTTTGATAGCTACAACCTCACCATCCTTGTGAGCTAATGGTGTGGGGTTTTGGGGATCCTATAGGTCTATCTGGTGAGTCATAAGCAGCCATTGCTCGGCCATCCTTTGTCCTACCTTGGGTGGAGAGTGGGTTGGGCCACTGATCATAAGTATATACAGTATGCTCAGTCTCTATGGCATTGTCCTGCTTGATAGGGCAATATCAATGTCCTTTGCCTCTGCCAGTCATTAGGGGCCTTTAAACCTCGAGAAATTTTATTTGTGAAAGAAAAAAAGGAATTCTAATAATAAAAAATTCAATATCAAAGTAAACCAAGGTACTGTATGTGAGAATTAGAAGATTGAGCGAGGGATTAGGAAAATTTTTGTGTTGATATAAACTCTAGTTTATGACTAGACGTTATTTTGCAATATTGTGTACTGTATTGCAGTTACATCATTTGAACTAAATAAAAAAATATGTTTTAAGGCAATACAGTATTCCTTCGCCATATTGGGGCTCATGATTTGCGGCCTCAGTGCATTGCGGGTTTTTAAATAACTGTTTTTCAATATTAAACTTACCCGATAATCATGTAGCTGTCAACTCCGTTGCCCGACAGAATTCTACGGGAGGGATACGCCAGCTATCACTATACTAGAAGGGGGTGTACTCACCAGCGCCACCTGTGGCCAGGTACTACAGTACTTCTTGTTGACACCTCCTCAATTTTTCCTCTGTCGTGCTTCCGGCAAGACGTTCTGGGATACGCTTATAATCTTGGAGTATTGTTTCTTTTACTCGTCTGCTGAAGAATTGTCAGGGAGAAAACGCTGGACTCAGGTCTCAAGACCTCTCAAACGCAAAGTCCAGACCTCAAGAGCTCTACAACCTGGCTGCAGTCATTGGATTAGCTCTGACTCTCCGCAGTCATCAGGTGACTGCACACCTCCTAAGAGGGGTAAGGTGCTGCCGCAACAGACCTCATCTTCTGTTAAGGCTTTGCCTCAGCAGACCTTAGTGTCTGCCGACCCCAAGTTGACTTTACTGCAGTCCATGCAGTCACAGCTTGCGGTCTTAATGCGTGAGTGTCAGGCTGAGAAGGTTACACCTCCTCCTGCGATCGCTCCGCCTAACCGCAGTCCAGTCTGCCAGGCGTACGATGTTGAGGCTCCTCAGGATACCTTACCGCGTACTGAGTTGCCAGTTTCCAGCGGTGTGCAGCAACCTCCGCCTTCCTTAAGGCAACCTCAGCAATGGGAACAGGAAGCTTATGCCTTACTTCCTCCGCTTCCGCTTGCGGTTCCACCAGTGAGGCAACACTCTCTTGAGGTACGACAACCTCTTCCATCCATGAGGCAGACACCTCAGCTCTCGCTGCAGCGACCTCAACCCTCCTCAAGGCGAGAGCCTCAACACCTTAGCCTTGCGCCTCAGGAACCTCAACTCGCGAGACAAGAACTGCGTTCTGCGCAGCCGCTACCTCAACTCTCGCAGCTCACACCTCAGGAACCTCAACTCGTTCCTCAGGAACCTGCTACTGCGCATCCGCAACCCTTACAGCAAGCGCAACTCTTGAGTCAAGACACTCATGCCAGGAGTCAGCCTCCTCAACCCATGCGCCTACCTTCCGCTACTCTTTTTGACCAGCCTTTGCAGCCTGAACCTCAGGTTTTATCTCATCAACAGAGACTTGAGGATGAAACCACAAGCGTTTTTGCACCCGCTTGTTCAGATTCTGCTGTTCAGCATACCACTGTTCCATTACCTCTCACTTCGCTACACTCTGGTGATGAGGTTTCTGATGAGGAAGCTGCGCACCTGGATCCCTCATCAGACGTGGAAGAATCCAAGTCTTCTCCTCCACCTATTGACTTTCGTAAGGTCCTGGCTCTTTTCAGAGAGGTATACCCGGACCATTTTGTCTCTGCTACCCCCCGCTCTCCGCCATCTGAGTTTTCGCTGGGCATGCAGCCTGTCAAGTCAACATATACTAAGCTCGTCTTTGCAAGGTCCTCTAAGAGAGCTTTAAGAATTTTAGGGGAGTGGTTGCAGTCTAAGCAGCAACTAGGGAAGACTTCCTTTATGTTCCCACCGACTAAGCTCACTTCTAAAGCGGGCGTATGGTATGCCACAGGAGAGGAACCAGGCTTGGGAGTACCTGCCTCTGCCCAGGCTGACTTCTCAAGTTTGGTCGACTCTCCTCGTAGAACAGCAATGAGGCGCTCTAAGGTTTGCTGGACCTTCTCCGATCTAGACCACTTCCTAAAGGGTGTATTTCGTGCCTTTGAGATGTTCAATTTTCTAGACTGGTGCCTGGGGGCCCTTAGCAAGAAGACCTCCCCTGCGGACAAGGACTCGGCCATGCTTTTAATGTCCTGCATGGATAAAGCTATTAGGGATGGATCTGGCGAGCTTGCTTCAATGTTTGTGTCAGGAGTTCTTAAGAAAAGGGAGCAACTTTGTACCTTCCTTTCTTCCAGCATCACACCTTGTCAAAGGTCTCAACTCCTTTTCGCTCCGCTCTCTAAGTTCTTGTTTCCCGAAGAGCTTGTCAAGGACTTGTCTGCGGCCCTGATTCAAAAGGACACTCATGATCTTGTGGCCTCTTCAGCTCGTAAGACTAAGGTTGCTCCCTCAGTCCCCAGGACTTATCGCACCCCAGTGGCTGATACTCCTGCTACGAGGTTTATTCCGCCCTTTCGTGGTAGAGCCCCCAGCCGAGGAAGCTTCCGTCCAGACTCTTCCAGGAGCAAGTCTAGGAAAGGTTCCAAGACTTCAAAAGGCAAACACTGACTCTCCTCCTCTCCAGACAGCAGTAGGAGCCAGACTCAAGATCTTCTGGCAAGCCTGGGAAAAGAGAGGTGCAGACGCCCAGTCTGTCAAGTGGCTGAGGGAGGGTTACAGGATACCATTCTGCCGCAAACCCCCTCTGACCACTTCTCCCATCAACCTCTCTCCCAACTACAAGGAAAAGGACAAGAGGCTAGCGTTGCACCAGGAGGTGTCGCTCCTGTTACAGAAGAAGGCAGTGGTTATAGTCCGGGACCATCAATCCCCGGGCTTCTACAACCGTCTCTTTCTGGTGGCCAAGAAGACAGGAGGTTGGAGACCGGTGCTGGACGTCAGCGCGCTCAATGCTTATGTCACCAAGCAGACGTTCACTATGGAGACGACGAAGTCGGTCCTAGCAGCGGTCAGGCAGGAGGACTGGATGGTCTCGTTGGATCTGAAAGATGCTTACTTTCACGTTCCTATTCATCCAGACTCCCAACCTTTCCTGAGATTCGTTTTTGGAAAGGTTGTGTACCAATTCCAAGCCCTGTGTTTTGGCCTAAGCACAGCTCCTATGGTGTTTACGCATCTGATGAGGAATATTGCAAAATTCCTCCACTTATCGGACATCAGAGCCTCCCTTTATTTAGACGACTGGCTGTTGAGAGCCTCCACGAGTCGTCGCTGTCTGGAGAGTCTCAACTGGACTTTGGACTTGATCAAGGAACTGGGTCTGTTAGTCAACTTAGAAAAGTCCCAGCTCATTCCCTCCCAATCCATTGTGTACCTGGGAATGGAGATTCGGAGTCAGGATTTTCGGGCTTTTCCATCGGCCCCAAGGATAAGCCAAGCCCTAGATTGCATCCTGAGCATGCTGAAGAGGAGCAGTTGCTCGGTGAGACAGTGGATGAGTCTCACAGGGACCCTTTCATCGTTAGCCCTGTTCATCGAGCTAGGGAGACTCCACCTCCGCCCTCTCCAATTCCATCTAGCAGCTCATTGGGACAAGGATTTGACGCTCGAAGCAGTCTCTATCCCGGTCACCAAAGAGATGAAGACCACTCTCTTGTGGTGGAAGACCAATCTCCTCCTCAGGGAGGGCCTATCGTTGGCGATTCAGACCCCCAATCTTCATCTCTTCTCGGATGCATCAGACTCGGGCTGGGGCGCGACCTTGAACGGACAGGAGTGCTCGGGAACGTGGAACAAGGAACAGGAAACGCTCCACATCAACTGCAAGGAGCTACTGGCAGTTCATTTGGCCCTATTGAACTTCAAGTCCCTCCTGCTAGGCAAGGTGGTGGAGGTGAACTCCGACAACACCACAGCCTTGGCTTACATCTCCAAGCAGGGAGGGACCCATTCGAGGAGCCTGTACGAGATAGCAAGGGACCTCCTCATTTGGTCAAGAAGTCTAAACCTCACCCTAGTTACGAGGTTCATTCAGGGCAACATGAACGTCTCAGCAGATCGCCTAAGCAGAAAAGATCAGGTCATCCCCACGGAATGGACCCTTCACAAGAGCGTGTGCAACAGACTTTGGACCTTGTGGGGTCAGCCGACAATAGATCTTTTTGCCACCTCCATGACCAAGAGGCTTCCTTTGTACTGTTCCCCAGTTCCAGACCCAGCAGCAGTTCACGTGGATGCTTTTCTGCTGAATTGGTCCCATCTCGACCTTTACGCATTCCCTCCGTTCAAGATCATAAACAAAGTCCTTCAGAAGTTCATCTCGCACGAAGGGACACGGCTGACGCTGGTTGCTCCCCTTTGGCCTGCAAGAGAATGGTTCACAGAGGTACTACAATGGCTGGTCGACATCCCCAGGACTCTCCCTCTAAGAGTGGACCTTCTACGTCAACCTCACGTAGACAAGTTGCACCCAAACCTCCACGCTCTTCGGCTGACTGCCTTCAGACTGTCGAAAGATTCGCTAGAGCTAGAGGCTTTTCGAAGGAGGCAGCCAGTGCGATTGCCAGAGCAAGGAGGGTATCCACTCGTAGAGTCTACCAATCCAAGTGGGAAATCTTCCGGAGCTGGTGTAGAGCCAATGCTGTTTCCTCTACCAATACCTCTGTAACCCAAATAGCTGACTTTCTATTACATCTAAGGAATGAGAGATCCCTTTCAGCTCCTACGATTAAAGGGTACAGGAGTATGTTGGCTTCAGTTCTCCGCCACAGAGGTTTGGACCTTTCTTCCAACAAGGACCTTCAAGACATCCTTAAGTCTTTTGAGACTTCTAAAGAACGTCGTTTACCCACTCCAGGCTGGAATCTAGACGTAGTCTTAAGGTTCCTTATGTCGCCTAGGTTCGAACCTCTCCAGTCAGCTTCCTTCAAGGACCTTACCCTCAAGACTCTTTTTCTCGTCTGTCTTGCAACAGCTAAAAGAGTCAGTGAGGTTCATGCCTTCAGCAAGAACATTGGGTTCACATCCGAATCTGCGACATGTTCTTTACAGCTCGGATTCTTAGCTAAGAATGAACTTCCTTCACGTCCTTGGCCTAGATCGTTTGAAATTCCTAGCCTTTCCAACATGGTAGGTAACGAGCTAGAAAGAGTTCTTTGCCCTGTCAGAGCTCTGAAATATTATCTTAATAGGTCAAAACCTATTCGAGGACAGTCAGAAGCCTTATGGTGTGCAATCAAGAAACCTTCGATGCCCATGTCCAAAAACGGGGTTTCGTATTATATAAGGCTTCTGATTAGAGAAGCCCATTCTCACTTGAAGGAGGAAGACCTTGCTTTGCTGAAGGTAAGGACCCACGAAGTGAGAGCCGTAGCCACTTCGATGGCCTTTAATAAAAACCGTTCTCTGCAGAGCATAATGGATGCAACTTATTGGAGGAGCAAGTCAGTGTTTGCATCATTTTATCTTAAAGATGTCCAGTCTCTTTACGAGAACTGCTACACCCTGGGACCATTCGTAGCAGCGAGTGCAGTAGTAGGTGAGGGCTCAGCCACTACATTCCCTTAATCCCATAACCTTTTTTAACCTTTCTCTTGAATGCTTTTATTGTTGTTTTTATGGTTGTTACGGTAGGCTAAGAAGCCTTCCGCATCCTTTTGATTTGGCGGGTGGTCAATTCATTCTTGAGAAGCGCCTGGGTTAGAGGTTGTGTAGAGGTCCTTTAGTAGGGGTTGCAGCCCTATATACTTTAGCACCTTAGAGTTGATTCAGCCTCCTAAGAGGAACGCTGCGCTCAGTAAGGAAGACGAACTTAATAAAGGCAGAGTAACGGTTCAAGTCGACTTCCTTACCAGGTACTTATTATTTCATTGTTATTTTGAGATAACTGATTATATGAAATACGGGATACTTAGCTATCCTTTAGTCATGTACACTGGTTTTCACCCACCCCCCTGGGTGTGAATCAGCTACATGATTATCGGGTAAGTTTAATATTGAAAAATGTTATTTTTATTAGTAAAATAAATTTTTGAATATACTTACCCGATAATCATGATTTAATTGACCCTCCCTTCCTCCCCATAGAGAACCAGTGGACCGAGGAAAAATTGAGGAGGTGTCAACAAGAAGTACTGTAGTACCTGGCCACAGGTGGCGCTGGTGAGTACACCCCCTTCTAGTATAGTGATAGCTGGCGTATCCCTCCCGTAGAATTCTGTCGGGCAACGGAGTTGACAGCTACATGATTATCGGGTAAGTATATTCAAAAATTTATTTTACTAATAAAAATAACATTTTTCAATCTCGCATATTCTCTGCTAAATCTTGCAAACCCATGAAATATGAGTAAGTGTAGATTCTGATAGAAACAGCGAGTCACAGCTTCTTGCCTTGTCTGTACTCTACTGAGATCTTACATGGCACAGTACAGTGAACCCTCGCTACTTCGCGGTTCGACCATCGCGGATTTTTTCCATAACCCATATATATACAGTAATATATATATATATATATATATATATATATATATATATATATATATATATATATATATATATGCATGTATTTATGTATATATGTAGGTATGTATATATGTAGGTATGTATATATATATATATATATATATATATATAATATATATATATATATATATATATATATATATATATATATATATATATATATATATATATATATATATATATATATATATATATATATATATATATATATATACACACACACACATATATATATATATCTAAAGTAGGAAGATGTGATGTAGTTCTAAGGGAAAAGTATGGGAAATATGTCTGGGTAATAAGCAAAGCTCTACCTCCAGTTTGTTTCTTCATTATGATCAGAGATAAATGTAAACAAAACATTGGTTGCCATTTTTTATCGTGCTTTTTAGCGTGTTTAGGAAACGCATGATATAAAATCGCCTTTAATATTTGTGCCTGTTTTAGTTTAGGGTACTGTAGTACATGCATTAAGTGTTCTGTACATTAAAGGGTAGTTTGTTAACAGTACTACGTACAAGGGAAGGTTTTAAAAGTCTGAATATACATGTTGAATAAATAGGTAAATGTGGTGTCACTACTTCGCGGATTTTCACCTATCGCGGCCGCGTCTGGAACCTATCTACCGCGATAAACGAGGGTTCACTGTATTGGCTGACATTTGGGAGTCAATCACTGAGAGCATGGAGATTTGTATCCTGGGAGCTAATTGTTCATGGAGCACTTCATCACCTCGCAGCTTTTTGCCTTGCAGCTTTTTCCGAATGCGCATCAGTTGTGTTCACGTCGCATTACAGTAACTTGCGTTCTTGGGGTTAGTGAAGTTTTATTGTGTTTTTAATTTTATTTCAAGATTTAACATGCAGCCCAAATGCCCTGCTCCTTTTAAGGCTTATAGTAGTGAGCTTTTGTGTCAGAGGAAGATGCTGATCATTCTTGAAAAGGTGAAACTTCGCGACATGTTGAAAGAAGGCAGATGTTTTGCTGTGGTTGGACGGCATTATAACCGAGTCAACCATTCCTTTCATTAAGAAAGATTAGAAGAATATCAGGAAGACTGCATTAAGGACTTTAAACTGAGCAGCAAAGAGAGTGGTTACTCCCCGCATTAAAATGGTAGTGAGGATGGAATCTGCTTTAGGAGTATGGATTGCAGATTTAAAAAAAAAAAAAAAAAAAATGTTTGAACACTAACATGATCTGCACCAAGGCGAAGACCCTGTATGATCACAATCCACCTGATGACGATGATACAGTAATAATAATGATAAAGAAGAGGACATCGACAACCCACAATTAGGAACATCCAGTGATTTCCCGAAGAAAAAATGTTCGTTCAATGCGAGTAAGATCTGGTTAGAAAAGTTCCAAAAAAGATTTGGTCTACGTGGTGTCTCGCTGTGTGGCGATGCTGCCTCTACAGATGCAGCTGCCTCTGCAGATACAGCTGCCTCTGCAGATACAGCTTCAACAAATCGATACGTTAAAGAGGAGTTCCCTCGGCTTATCGAGGAAGGCGGCTATCTTCCCGAACAAGTTCTTAATATGAACGAGACGGGGTTGTTTTGGAAGAGGATGCCGTTTTGCGCATTCTTGTTCAAAGACGAGGTAAAAAGGCAAGGCTTCTTGACATACAAAGACCGTCTGACGCTCATCATGTGTGGGAATGCTGTGGCTAAGGAATTGCAACAAGGGTCGCAAGATTGGGACGATGACATGGTTCGATCTGTTAACTTTTCCAATCTGATTGATAGGGGCATGTCTAACTACAAGTCCATTTTGGCCAAGACGAAAAAACGGTGGCAGCAAGTCCCCATTACCCTGTTAGCTATGCCTTCATATTCAGACAAACTGAGCAGGAAGCTTGGGATTGTTGGATTCGAGTGGTCTTTGAACCTCTGGATAGCAACGATGATGATGACTTTGTGGGATTCACCAGCAATAGGCCTGTTTACGACGTCCCTCAGCCGGAAAGTTCATGTGCATTGTTCCCCAATGCCAGACCTGGAGTCAGCATTCAAGGATGCCTTCCAAGATCCGTGGGACAATCTGGATATCTACAAATTTCATTCATTCTGCCTGATGGGGAAAATTCTGAACAGCTCCGGTTGGCTCGCAATTCAAGCATGACTCTTAATAGCCCCGCTAAGGCCACATGTAAGGTTGTACCCGGAACTCCTTCTGTTGCTGAGGGAGGTTACGAGGAAGCTGCGTCCCTTTTTCGACCTGCTACAGCAACCACGTGTCTGGATATTCCACAACACATGGGGTCCTTACAACTTCACACTTGGAGGTTATCCAGCACCTCCTCACTCAGAGGATTTTTGTGAAGAGTAGCGAAACAGAAGTCTGGATACCTCTGGTCATCATCGTCGGTGTACTAAGCAAAATGGGCCATTTTCTATGGTTGGTAGAGCGTAAGGAGTCTCTCCCCTCGGAATCACTATAACTCTTATAGCTGAAGTTTATTTCATCTGTAGGAGGAAAAACTTTTCTCAGTATCAGCAGTGAAAGGAGATTGCTTGGCCTTGAGTCAAGTCTTTATGCTGAAAGGAGTTGATTATTATTATTATTATTATTACTATCCAAGCTACAACCCTAGTTGGAAAAGCAAGATGCTATAAGCCCAGGGGCTCCAACAGCGAAAAAAAGCCCAGTGAGGAAAGGAAATAAGGAAATAAATAAATGAAGAGAACAAATTAACAATAAATCATTCTAAAATAAGTAACGTCAAAACAGACATGTCATATGTAAACTATTAACAACAACAAAAACAAATATGTCATAAATAAACTATAAAAAGACTCATGTCCGCCTGGTCAACAAAAAAGCATTTGCTCCAACTTTGAACTTTTGAAGTTCTACTGATTCAACCACCCGATTAGGAAGATCATTCCACAACTTGGTCACAGCTGGAATAAAACTTCTAGAGTACTGCGTAGTATTGAGCCTCGTGATGGAGAAGGCCTGGCTATTAGAATTAACTGCCTGCCTAGTATTACGAACAGGATAGAATTGTCCTGGGAGATCTGAATGTAAAGGATGGTCAGAGTTATGAAAAATCTTATGCAACATATATAATGAACTAATTGAACGATGGTGCCAGAGATTAAAATCTAGATCAGGAATAAGAAATTTAATAGACCGTAAGTTTCTGTCCAACAAATTAAGATGAGAATCAGCAGCTGAACATCAGACAGGAGAACAATACTCAAAACAAGGTAGAATGAAAGAATTAAAACACTTCTTCAGATTAGATTGATCGCCGAAAATCTTGAAAGACTTTCTCAATAAGCCTAGTTTTTGTGCAACTGAAGAAGACACAGACCTTATATGTTTCTTAAAAGTAAATTTACTGTCGAGAATCACACCTAAAATTTTGAAAGAGTCATACATATTTAAAGAAACATTATCAATACTGAGATCCGGATGTTGAGGAGCCACTGTCCTTGACCTACTTACAATCATACTTTGAGTTTTGTTAGGATTCAACTTCATACCCCATAATTTGCAACATGCACTAATTCTAGCTAAATCTCTATAAAGGGATTCACCAACCCTAGATCTACATTCAGGGGATGGAATTGATGCAAAGAGAGTAGCATCATCTGCATATGCAACAAGCTTGTTTTCTAGGCCAAACCACATGTCATGTGTATATAGTATGAAAAGTAATGGGCCAAGAACACTACCCTGTGGAACACCGGATATCACATTCCTACAATCACTATGGTGCCCATCAACAACAACTCTTTGAGATCTATTACTTAAAAAATCAATAATAATGCTAAGAAACGACCCACCCACTTCCAACTGTTTCAGTTTGAAAACAAGGGCCTCATGATTAACACGGTCAAAGGCAGCACTAAAATCAAGGCCAGTCATACGAACTTCCCGACCACAATCAAGGGATTTCTGTACAGCATTGGAGATTGTAAGAAGGGCATCACATGCTCCAAGGCCTTTACGAAAACCAAATTGCAAACTAGGGAGTAGATGATTACCTTCAGCAAACCTATTAAGACGTTTTGCCAGAAGGCGGTAATCAGTGGGACTTGAGCTACCACGAACACATTTACATAGAGGAGTAACATTACCAATTCTCCAACTAGTGCTAAAAGCTCCTCTTCTTGCTAACTTGCGCAAAATAACAGATAACTTTGGAGCTAAGAAATCTGCTGTCTTTATAAAAAACAAAGGAAAAATACCATTTGGGTCTACACCTCCATAAGCATCAAGGTCCACCAACAGAGCTTTAATCTCACGAGATCGAAAAGCTAAACTAGTTAGTTTAGCCTCAGGAAAACAGGAAGAGCTTTTGGTGCTTATACTGTACAAGTTTTGAACAGGCCTGCCTTGTGTCGGAAGTGAGACTTCCTCCCTGGAATGTAATAAAAATAATTTGTTCCCTGAAAGGAGGAGCACTGTACGAGCCACTGAAGTTGGCTATTGACTGAAACCTCATGTTGAAAACGGTCTTTCTGCCCACTTAGCCTTCGCTAAGAGGGTTAGCGAGCTCCATGATCTATCCTATGACATCACTCATTGAAGGAGTTACAGGCAGGTCTCATTCTCCTTCATCCCTGAGTTTATTGCCGAAACAAAATATGGCATTTCCTGATTATAGGTTCACATCCTTTTACATTTTGAGTCGTAAGGAAGTAACCAATGATCCTGATCGGCTACTGTTGTGTCCTGTGAGGGCATTAAAATGCTATTTTGAGTGCACAGGTAGACCTCGTGTCTGTTTAAGACTTCTTTCTGTTAGCACTGAAAGTAACCAAGAATACCATCTATGCATGGATCAGAGAAGTCATTGGCCGGGCGGTCAATCCTTCTTCCTCCCATAGAGGGACACGACCCAGAGCTCAGGATGTTGGGCGTAAGCACGTCCATGGCATTTAGGAGGAACCTTTCAGTGATGCAGGTTTTATAAGTAGGTGTCTGGAAATGCCAGACTACCTTTACAGCCCACAATCTTCAGAACTTTACCCACAGGTCTGTAGACACTTTCTCTCTGTGGCCAGTCTTAGCTGCTCAGCAAGTAGTTTAGCACAGGATCATCAGCAGCTGATCAAGGACAGAGGTTACATATCAGTCCAGGGTGAATGTTAAAATGACTGGCCATTTCTTTTCTTCACTTTCCTCTCTCTTGGGGCAGAGCATCGGACACCCTGTCAGCTGGATTCCATTAGTCTGTAGGTAATCTCGTAGCTGTTTTATAATTTTTTGTAATAAAAGTGTCATTCCCAAATTCCTTACGAGGGGGAGTGTGATTTGTCTGGGTAACCCATTTTATTGTGTGTATTGGAAACCTGTTGCTTATCGCTGCCTGAGACAGTTGTCATGGTAGTGTTCTTACGCTCGCTCTCCGCTAGTGTACAGGCTCTTGACCAACTGGTATTAACAAACCACTGGTTAATGAGGTGTAAGGATTCTTACTCCACATGTTGTCATGTTAGAGTGCAATAATCCCCGGTAAAAATTTCAACCAGTTGCAAAGGGGGACTTCTGCCCTTCTGAGGATGTAACTTCTGTGTTAAAAAGAAGGTTTATATTTGTGTAGGAACAAGTGACAAATTTGGAAGTTATTTGTATTTTTCCTAACAAACAAACCTGAGTACTTTACATAAATTTACCTTCCAATGCCCTAGCCCTGTAAGTGCACGTGGTTTGTCGGTGAGTGAGCGGTGGCCCGTGCTTCCCCACTGCCAATTGGTAACAACCAGTCTGTTGTTGACATCATTAAAAGTTTGAAGTAAGCATGTTCCAGCTTCACGGATATTGTACTTCTATGTAAATAACTCAAATTTGTATAGTTCGGAAAAATACAAATTATTTCCACATTTATGTTAAATTTTATTCTATGAGTAGTGAAGATTATTTTATGATTTGAACAAATTAATTATACAGTACTATTACTAATATTCATTATCAATGATTAACTTATATTAAAAAGAATATTTTGGAAATAGCGACAATAAATTTCTTAAAGATACAAAAAAGAATTGTTTAAACTCGGTTTGTCAGGCAATAGTAGCATCTCTAGCATGTGGTAATGTGAAAGGCCTGTGTTACTACGATGAATTTGTTAATATGAATCACTGCATCAATTTAACTAAACCAGTTTGAAATAACTATGGTCAAAGTAATTACTGAAAGCAGCATTTATAACTATAATAACTTGTACACATGCGGTCAATATTTTATAGAATAGAAAAAGATATTTGGAAATACAGTATGCACTTACGAGAGATAGCACTATCGGGATTTGGGATATGTCACCTTCCAAGCTTTTGTTACGTTACCTAGTTTCGCTAAGTGTACTCTGTAGATGTATTTTACAGCACCAATAATGGAGTTAGCCTTTGGTAGTTTTTTAAGCCTTCATTATTTAAATTTCCATTTTATTTTGTCTTGTCTCAGCCTACTGTACCTGTATAGCCATTTTTATCTTGATGTTATGATAGAGAATTGAATCAGCCACGACTATAGTACACCAAGACCTTACATATATCTATGTACATATAAATATTGTTGTTGTGAATGAATTCTAAATTAGTTAAATTAATTAGGTTTAGTTTTTACTTTGAATTTTAGGAGAAATATTTTGTGGTTGTGGGGGAGGTTTAAGCCTCATCTTATACAATAATGTAGTTCAATTAAGAAAAATAAAGCAATAACAAAGTACAGTACATGTGTAGTATTAGCAATTCAACATTCTTAAAACCTCAACCTTAATTTTTATTGTAATTAGCTGATTTTAATAATTTCATAGTTATTGCCAGATTATTGATGGACTTTTATTTAAAATGAATCATTTCCACAAATCGTAACTTTGGAAAAGTAAAATGACGTTGCAGTAATTTAAAGATGCCAATTCACTCAAGAATAAGAATTAAAAAATTTTCCCTCTTGCTGCCATGTACCGCCACGTATAAAAAGTGCTCAGTAACTACAATAATTATAACTTATTTCAGATCCTTTTTGTTATGCTCTTGTTTCAGGGACTTAGGAAAATGTTTATTTACAGTTCATAGTGTTGGAAGTGTATTGTAGTCTTTACGTTTCAATGTTACAAGTGTAGTCTGCGTGGTTGCTTACCCAGGTATTGTCTATGCAGATGAATAGGTAGTATTTGAACACGGTGTGTTCTATACCACGACAAGTTATTTTGCATAGGAAATGCATCTGTCTTATCTTGTCTGATCCGATATTAAAATTGGAAAATCATTTCAAATCATAGTACATGGCAGTGCACCTATACCAAGTTTCCAAATCCTGACCATAACTTTCTGTCTTGAGGTGAAGGGAAAGAGATGGATATTTTTTTAAAAGAATTTACATCTTTATCATAAAATAAAAACTGAGGAAAACACTCTTTAATTGCTTTAATAGTAGTAACTTACTTTCTCAAATGTTTAAATTTTTTTCATAGGTAAATAAAACTAACCTACAGTATGAATATTAGCCATCAAAATGGTGTAAAACTACACATGCTCGGCTCAGCTCGTGCTCAACGGTATGGTATATGAGTATTCTTGCTCATACTCTTTTTTTTCAATTCTAGTGCCCAGGTATGCAAATTTTTCAATTCTAGTGCCCAGGTGTGCAAATTTTAGTAAAACACTTGAGTAGAAAAATTTATTTTATTTTTAATACATATTAAACAATAAACTGGTGATTTTCTCAACCATCAAAATATATAAAGTTTTGAACCAGTTTAGGAATGCACATACCTGACTAAACAATCACAGCCTTTTATACATACAAAATAGCACACAAGAGGGTTAATAAAATGATAGTAATTACATAATGTTCACTACCTTCTACTCTGTACATATTATCAACTCACCCAGAGAGCCTAAAATTTGTCATTTTTAGTTACTCCATGTTAGGGACATTTTGAAACATGGCTTCAACAAATTTATAACATGCTGCAATTGACTTTATGTAATATCCAAAAATATGTTAGGTTGTACAATGTAACTTACAAACTTCTGTCATTTGTAAAGTAAGCTTTAACAGTGATTGTACTTTATTACCAATTGATGGTTATTGATATATTTATTTATACCAATTCAATCTGTTTAATTCAATGAAACACTGGATAGAAAGTAATTAAATTTTGACAGACAAGACCGTAGGTTTCAAGGACTTGATAGTTTTAACATTCCTTTAAAGAGGTAATTTGGCATTTATAAACAGATTACTCTAATGGCATAAAGATAGAAATAAAAATGCAAGACATGATTCTGAAATGCACATTAAAATTATAAGTGACTGATACAGGGTAAAGTAACATTTCTTCCTAAGAATGAAAATCCTTGAAAAAAATGTTAAAAGGACAAAGCATTGGGAAGGACTTTGCACCCAGAAACTCATAAATGTCTATTTTTTAACAGGTTGAGGACCTTGAGGATTCAAAACTGACGCAGCCTAACTATACAGGGGATTACAAGAACAGACTAGTCAGAGTGAATAGCTAAAGGAGAGAAGTCACTGGATGGAAATAATACATCATCCTGCCATCACTGGAATCTGAGTGAGTTGAGGCATGTCCAGATAAGCATCCGTACCTATTCTTTGGGACAGAAGATGACCAAGTAGCAAAATGTCTCTTGACAGTGTAAAGCAAATTCGCCCAGTGATTTGAGACAAGGATTGGAGCTACAATGCAGCCAGAAGCAAGGTAAAATTTACTGTCATAGAAAGACTTCCCTTTCCTTAATTCATGCTGATGGAACGTTAGGTTAGTACTGTATATAAACTGCATTGCATAGCAGCATTGAAGGCTTTATTACTGGGGGAAGTAGGGAATATGTTGCTTCTGTTACAACAGATGATGTTGAAAGGAAAATGGACACCTTATGAAATCTGCATAGTAATGGATTCAAAATAATTGCTTGCAAAGAAGTCGGGAGCTAATGGTGAGGATACCTATATTCTTAAATTGTGTTTTCAAGATATGCTATCCTCACTTTAAATCACCTTCAATCATCTAAACATTATTGGGCTAATCCATATTCTTAAACAAGAGTTGATCTTACTCGAATACAAATGTTAGTCCTTTAAAAGGAATTTGATTCAAGAGAGGCTGGAACAAAGCAGTGACTGGTAAATACAGGCCAGTGGCAGGGAAGCTTTGCCCCAATTGCCGGTACAGTATGCTAAACGGTCTCTTTGATTCCTGCTGCAGAACAGACATGCTATCGGCTCCTTTTGGAGTTTTGCTTTGTAAAAGCTTTTCTTTCTCAGTGTGTGTATACTTGTCCATTCCTGGGAGTGAGTAGCATTGAAGTAGAGATCCTTATTCTTTGTGCAGGATGCACGTATCACTTGGATTCCCTGTCGGGAGGATTGTAGGTAGTGGTCACCCTTCCAATGTCAAGAGGCGGAAGGAGGCTATACGGGCGACTTCTCTCCCTCAAAGTTGAAGAAATTGGCTAGTCCTCTTACCTCAACCCACTGTACTCTACCATCTGACCCTTCCCCATTGGGAGATAAGACTGGGAGGAGTGGTGACAAATTAACTTTTGGACAAGTCTCGAGGCCAGGAGACTACTCCCTCAAGAGTAGTCTTCTAAAATTCCAGATCTTGTTCTAGTTGACGACACTGTGCTATGCCTTTGGATTTCGCTGAGATTAGAGAGAAGTTAGCCTTAAAATTTAATCCCTCTCGGGGGAATAATGCTTCATTATCTTAAACCTTGACATTGAGCCTGAACCCAAGCTGTCAGCTGAGGTTATGGTCTGACTTCCCCGATTGACCAACCCTCTACGAGTATCGGGAGAAACAAGATCTTCTCAAAAGAAATACCGTAGTTCTACTACATAAGGCGAGTGCGCTCAATCTCTCATATCTACAGAGCGGCGTACGCCCTCCCTGAAATGAAAAGGGTAAAGCTTTGGAAGGATCCTTGGCCAAAAATCACCCCAAATATGCAAGCAGTCATATAAATGTCACGAGAATGCTATCCCATTTCAGGTACGTGTCCATTCCTTTATGTAGATCCCTGCTATATTTCTTTACAGTACCATCACTGGAAATGTCCAATATATTGTACTTTTCCTGATTTAAGAGTATTTTTTTTTTACTGTCTCTATGGCTGTCATTCTGTACTTGGTTATTTCTTCTAGATCAAGAACAAGCATGTTTGAATATTAGCTAATCTTTAAGTTTCAGCTGTCTTCTAGCTGCTCAGTATCCAGGTATCCGATATCATCAAAATTATCTTAGATGTGGAAATCATCTCACACAAACCATCCTCTGTTGTTGATGATTACGAGTACATGATAATTAATTTTGTTTCCAGCAAGATGCACTACAGTACATGTAATTTAAGATATGTACTGTACTATATGTTTCAAATTTCATTTAATTCTTGTGCTGTCTTGCTCCGGTCATGTGAGGAAGGGCAATTCTTTTCCAAGATATTCTTCACTTTTATTCTGATCTTTGCTAGAGGGAAATGGCGACTATAATCTTCTATTCAACTTATGCCCTTACCCCATGGCTGGCTTTGTCTGACCAGTTGAGAAATGGAGGTCTTCAAATTGTGGTTATCAATGGTTAAATCATAACTGCAAATCCACAGTGTTGTTCACAATTCTTATGCCATATACATGTATAACTGGGTTCTTAAGTTAACTGAATACCTCTTGTCCATAACCCCCCAAAAAAGATGACTCGGCCCCTCCTGACTTCAATGGAGCTGAGAGCCCTTAAGTTTTACTGCCCAAAACAGGAGCTACTACTCTTAAGAATGTTTAAATATACTTAGGGGTTTTCAGTAGTGTCAAGAGATCTTAATAGATCCCGTTTACAGCGTTATTTAAAGAGTGGGTGGACTGCTACCTGTGATTTTATCTCTTTTAAAAGATGGATGGGTCCTATGCAATAAGGTCTTCTACTGATAATTTGTCCATCTCAACCTTTTTATTTCCTCCCTGGATTGTTTCCTTTCACCAAATACTTGCTTGTCTCTGGGCTTAAGCCAGTGACATAAGACTCTCAGTTCACTGGACTGCCATACTATTTGTAATAGTCCAGAACAGTACTGTACAATTATATTTGTCATAATATTACTATGTGTTATGGTCTGCCTTCTATGAAACTCATCTTGGCATATCTGAAACTTAGTATGCAATGGGAGGATTGATTCAGGAGGAATGACAATTTGAGCTTGCCCCCTTGTAAAAAACTAAGGCTATTTATAAATCCAGTACAAAAAGTAGCAATTTCAGTCAACCTAACAGCAAAAATTTAAATATCAATGTGGTTACTTTTAGGAATAAAACATGAAAAACAAGTTACTTGAGTGTATGAATATAGAAAAAAAAATTAGGCTATTTATCTTGATTACTGTATACTAGACTTGGTATTCTATTACCTTATCACTTACTTCATCATCTAGTGGAGAATTAACATGATGGGATATTTGCCATCCTGTTTGGCAGAAGTCACTTCTGGTATTCCAAACTATGAGTGGAACACTATGAATCTAAAGTACTTAATAATTTATCACTAATGTACAGACATTCCCTTGGTAAACAACAAAAATCTACAATCTTAAAAATGCACACAAATGATATTTTAAACATAACATACACCAGTAACTGAAAACATACAAAGCCCATTTGAGTAAAACAACTGAATGATAAACTAATCATCTCTACAAAGAAGTCTGAAATATACAAATGCCGATATCACAAAATGAAAACGTTCATCAATACAGCCACATTTACAAGCTATAACAAACTAATAAAATTAATCCTTGCTTAATGTAATTGCAAAATATTTAACAAAATCCTATAAATTAACTTTCATATATACTGTACTAAATAAGTTTCTATTAATATAACAGGATTAATTATATACTAATTTGAGAATATACAAAACACTTTTATTAAAAATATAAGAGAATGGCTCCATGTGGAAACAAATTGCAACATTTATTCCCCCATGGAAATTTGTAATTTAATCAAATTGCTTTTGAACACCATGTTTTTTTAAGAATATCCTGTCATAAACCCTAGTCCACTGTAAGTAAAGTAAAAACCACGTTGTTTGTAATTCAGCTATCATAGGAGTCTGTACAAGAGATATCCCAACATAACTACAACAAAAATGCAAAACTTTTCGGAAGACAAACTCACAACAGAAATTAAAACTTACAATTCAATGAACAACAGAATTAAAACTTACAAATTCAATGAAAAACAGTATAAGTATAGAACTGACCTGTTAAACAAACAGTAACTGTTAAACATCTAACTGTTGAAAGTGTTACTTGCAATATGAAAAAAACTATGTACAGTATGCCATCCTTTCTTTCATCCTTGATATATTTGTGTCATTTCAGGTCTGCATTTGTTGTGTGAGAGCATAAATCTGCTGGGTCAGAATAGAATTTCTATGCCGCAAAACCTGTAGGAGATCCGCCTGACGCTCAAGAACCCATTCAAGATTGCTTGGTCCTCTGTAAAAGAATAAAAACATGACGAAAATATTTGAGATTTCAAAATAATATTCAGTTAAACTAGAATATAAAGTTAATTAGTGGTACTGTACTTAACTAATTTTTGCAAATATGGTCATTTTTTTTTAACACTTAATGTACAATACTTTCAATTGTTTTACAAAGCCAATAATTTCTAGTACACACCCGCAATAATTTGTAACCATAAATTTTTAAAGTAAATTGTATTTGTTCCTAAATCAATAAAAACCATCATCATTTACTACAGAAGAATGATAACAGCGAAGCTGGAACAAGGCAATAGAAACTTAAAGAGGTGTAAAAAATATCACAGGGAATTACCGATCTGCTGCTATTCACTTTAATGTCACCAATCTGCACCTATTCACTTCAATTTCAGCCATTGGAGAGTGCAGACATCTCATGTCTCTGAACTTTGGCAGAAATGTATTTAAACTTTAATATTTTTCCTTTTTCTAGTACGTTTGAGTGTGATTGTTGTCATCATGCTGGTTTTGCCGACATGCCTGGGAACACCGCCATAGACCTGTAATTTCATGAGCGGTATTGATGTGAATTCTCATTCGGTTTCCCAGTCCTGCAGAGATCAGTTATGGCCCTCAGAATGTAATAAGTGTAAGGAATGACCATCCTCCCAGGGAGTAAAGTTGCCAGAATGAAATATAATGGTGAACCTTTGCAATATTTAACGCGGTGTCGTTTCAAGTTATATGCCCTTTTTTTCTTTGAAACAAGGCAGGATGAAGACGAAGAAGCCAAGAGGAACTTTTGAGGTTGCCCTCAAAGTCGAAGGCCAGATGTACTACTACTTCCCCTGTGATTTTCCTTTCTGACCCCTGGGGGCCACTTGAGTAAGAGTCAACCCTTGGGCAAGCTCAGAGACAGGGATGTGTTGCCAGCTCTTAGTAATCCTCTGGGTGAGGCCCCTCTTTTTCAGTAGGTGGAGGTGCTGCGACATTAGTGGCAGTCTCGGGATCCAGGGCTCCCCATCAGAGAATAACCTTCAAAGTTTCCTAATTTTAAGACGTCCAGAGGGATCTCTTCAGGAGCAGTTGGCTGTCGTTCCCCCACCTGCAGACGGCACTGTAGAAGAGGAGCTTCAACCTAACCTCTCCAACTTCTGAGAAGGCTTATCAAGGACAGTAGCTTGTAGCTTGTCAATCTTCTGCTTCCTGTCGGTAATCCAGCCTCCTTGCATATCTTTCTTTGCAAAGGTTGATAGCAAACCGTCTCACAAACAATCACCATCTCTAGGGTCTCCTAACTTCTCCAGTCCTTCGGTAAGTGTGTCACCATTACACTCCAGGTGCAGAGAGCACTCTCATGGTTACACTTCTAGGCAGAAGGCGTCAAGTTCTTCTCGCATAAGACGCAAGAATCCCAGCTTGCCGTCGACTCAGCACCTTTCTTCAACTTCTCACCGTTGATTGAGGCGCTTGAGTTCTTTGTCCAGCCATGCTTTGCCATCACTTTCATCAGAGCTTTGCCATCATAATCCACAAAACGCTTCGTGTTGCAAGGAAGCCTCTCCATCGCAATCCAGCTACGCCCCGCATTTCAGTCTTGCTTTGCTCATGCATTCTTATTGCTCTTCACCTCCATGCTCCAGCAATAGATCTTCTACAGGATGCTCCAGTCGGCACTCTCCTTCACGCTCCAGACATTTTTCTCCACGTTCCGCTAAGCGTTCAGGCTGCTCATATCGCCATCAGAATTCATCATACTTTGATGAGGAGAAGCCTCATCCTTCAAAGTGGTATGACTAGTCGAGTAGAGCACGTTCCGTCAAGATTGAAAGACAAGTAGACACACTCCAAAAATCCCCAAGCACATTACCTGCATAAAGTGGTAGGGGATATGTTGCTATCTAACCCTTCCTCCCCGTCTCTCCATCAGAAGAAGGGAGAGGGTGGTTCCTGTTCTTATGGTCCTTACAAGCACTCGCCCGCACAAAGGATTAGGGCTTCTCGGGACCCCTCACCTTCAAAGTTTGGGTCATAGTCCTGTTCTAAGCAGGACAATTTAATGTCCCCAATCCTTATAATCAACATTAGTTTAAAGCAAAGGGACAGGAGGAGAGTTCACGAGACTCCTCCCATAGGATATAGAACACATGGTTTTTTCTGTTCTCTCTCTCTCCCTCCACAAAAGATCTTTTTTGTGGACAACTCTAGGATGCCTCTGATAGAGTATGATCGACCCAAACCAGCAACTTCCTCTTTGAAGATTTTGAACAAAAGGGATCCCTGTCTCCGTCATCTTGAGACTAAGATGGGACTAAAGACAGAGAAGAAGCAGGTTCCACCAGTTGACCCCACAAAACATCTTCAGATTGTGAGACACACGGATCAGGCGAGTAAGATTTCATCTTCAGTATCGGCCTCGTGCCAAATCCTAGAGGACGTTCCATTCCTTCGCAACACGCACAAAACGACGATTTCGAGGACTCGGTTGGGATTGATCCTCAATCTGTAGACCCCAAGTTTGAAGACTGAGAATCTGAATCTACTTTCTTCAAAGTGTTGAGGAAAATCCGTGGAGTGAACGGCCTTAGAAGAAGAATTTGGACCTCCATCAAAGGGCTGGAGGACATGCACTGACCTTCAGTACCGTATTCCTTCTAATGCAAAACATCAACTAGAACTTCCTTGGTCTACCTTAGCCAAGGAGGTTTTGGAGAAGGTTGAGGCCCAGGCAACGGGAGAAAAGGACTCCTAAATCCAGCAAGTCATCTGGTCTCATACCTATTCCACTGTCTAAGCAGAAAAGGTATTATAGAATCTTTGGGGCACTACCATCACCACTTCCAATTGATCCCAAGCTTGCTGTCATCACTCCATGCTGTACTTCAGACAGGCTTTTGTCAGTCGCGGTGTTACTCTCCTAGGCAGATGCATCTGCGATGAAAGACAAGGCCATAAACACCCTTTAGGCCACCCTCTGGATTGACCACTGATCTGGTACAGTCGGTTATCTCGCAGATATGGATAACTTATCCAACCGACAAAGAAGCAGGCGTTAAAGGATGTTGTGTTAATGGGTGCTAAGGCGGTTGAGTACCTGATGTATCACGTAGCTAACCACGGGGCGAACTGGATACTGAAAAAACGCCGTGAAAACGTTACTGTACTTTGAGGATGCACGAGCGCATTAGACTCAAGGAAAAAGCTGGATCTGTGGAGTACCTCTCTGAAGAAGCTGGACCTATGGAATACCTCTCTGAAGACCTCGTCGCCATTTACAACTGAGGACAAGGCAACTAGGAAGGAAGACTGGAGGAAGTAGATGCATGACTTGTTGATACAAAACCTTGTGGTCTTTCAGGCACCCCAGGTACCTTCTACATCCAGGTGGCCCAAGTCATTGGTACAGTCCATTCAGCCCAAGAAGAGTGGTCTACAATCAAACCTCATCCTCAAGAAGCCCTCCCAGGTACTCTTCTCTCGTCAGTTCCAGAGACGTAGCAGAGGTAGGGATAAGGCCAGAGGAAAGCACATACGCTAAATGAATATCCCTCCCGTATTACCACCCGGGGGGTTGCCTATAAAGGAATTGGAGGATGTGGTGGTTCCACACAACGAAGGACTGGACTATCCATTCATAAGCTCTCCTCCTCCAGCTTCAACGTAATCTATCATTGGGAGTTACCAGAATTTCTAGACCCTTCAACAAAAAGTAGGAAAGGAGTTGGAGAAGGACGCCCTGCAGAAGGTCAACTCTTTATTGTGAAAAAGTCATCTGGAGGCTAGAGACCGGTCATCGATGTTTGCTCAGAACAGATTCATTCATCAGATCACATTCAGGATTTTCATGAGGGTGTTTCGAGTTGGTATTGTCCTAGGCTCAAGACGACGGAATCTGGTTGCTTCACTACCTGGACGACTGATTGATTCTTGTAGAATCAAGAGAAAGCATGTTAGCACTTCGAGACCGACTTCTCTACTGGGGATCATGATAAGTTGAGAGGTCTTATTTTCATCCCTACTCAGAAACTGGTTTACTTGAAGATGGAGTTTGATACCATTCAAGGAGAGGTAGCTCTCCCCTTTCTGCGTCAGTCATATCTGCCAGCTCATCATTGACAGAGACTCCTTGGCCATCTGACATCTCTGGAACAGTTAGTTACTCGGAGGCAGACTTCACCTGCGGTCTCTTCTATGGAAGATGAAGTTATCATGGTCTCAACATGCAGATGATCCTCTAGCCTTGGCTATCAGAAAGAGTTCCAAGAAAATGGTGGCTGGAGGAGACGAACCTTCGAAGGGGAAGTCGGCTCTCAATTTCTCCTTCAGAGTTTCATCTGTTTACAGTTGTATCGAAGGAAGGATGGGGAGTTCACCTAGGTCATCATGAGGTATAATGAACTTGGTTAGAGCAAGATCGACAAGTTCCCATCAACATTTTGGAGTTGAGTGACAGAAATTTTGTAACGGCCTTGAGCAACATGCTCCCAATCTATTGCTCAACAGTACCGGTTCTAACAGCAGCGTTCGTAGGCATGTTTCAGCACCCATGGGTCGACCTTGACGCCTACGTTTTTCCGAAGTTTGACCTGCTATGAAGGGTTCTGTACGTAGTCTGAACATCTCCGAACATGCACACTATTTTCATAGCACAAAAGCGACACCCTGATCTGCTACTTCTTTTGACAGACACCCAGATCTAATGCTGCTGCTTTTGACAAGGCCCTCAAAGAGAATTATCTTACTGACCTGCTCTTCTTTTGACAGATACCCAGATCTGCTGCTACTTCTTTTGACAGACACTCCGAGAGAACTTTCTTAACCCTCTACGTCAACCGCAAGTCAGGATTTATCATGAGGTAGTGAAGTCCCTACAGCACGCGTGATTATCCAGCATCTCGTCTCGGATAGGCTTTTTTGGATACCTACATAAATCCTCAACAGCAATCTACCTCTTCTATGGTTATTGTCTCAGAGCTTCTGTTCCACTAATTGCACTTATTGTTTTACTTGCATAGAAGAAACTCTGCTCCCTTTCAGCAGTAAAAGGATATCACTCGGCCTTGAGCCAACTCTTTTAGACTTAGGAGTAGACATCCTTCTTCAGAAGAACTCTCGATGCTCATACGGAGCTTTGAGCATTCCGGACCTCCAGTTGAAGCGAATTTTGGGTTCACTTAAAGGGGGCATCTTATAAACCATTAATGCAAGCCTTGAACAAAGATCTTCCGTTGAAAACGGTGTTCCTGCTCACATTAGCCTCAGCTAAGCGGGTCCATAAACTATATTGACACTTTCAACAATACCCATCAAGGGAGTGGAGTGATGTTCCTTTCAGTTGCATCCCAGCGACTGTGGCTAAAACTCGTAATATATTGTCTCCCAATCTGTGATTATTATCTTTTTAGGTTTAAAGGCTTCATGAGGTAACTGAGAAGCCTGACCAGTTATTACTCTGTCCAGTAAGGGCATTGAGAGCCTAAGAGAAACGTACCGTGTCTGCCACCTGCGGCATATTTTTATCAGCACAGGAAGGAATAAAAAGAAAATCATGAAAAACTCCATTTCCTTCTGGCTAGGGGAAGTTTCATCCCCATCTGAGAGTGGGGTAGGGGTAGGAGTTAAAGTCCATGATGTTACAGGCATTAGTGCCTCATTGGCCTTTAACCACAACTCTGTGGCACTCATTCTACAAGCAGGTATCTGGACACAACACACTACCTTTAGTCCTTTACCTGCGGGATGCAACTCACAGGTACATGAACACCTTCACTTTGGGATCCATGTTAGCTATTCAGCTGGTGGTTTAGCTACTTCAGCTCCTCTTACAGGACAAGTAATTCAGGTCGAGTGCCAAGATTATGAGTAAGTATGCGATGAAACTATGAGTAACTGGCATTTTTATTCCTTGCCATCTTTCCCTCTCTTGGGGCACAGCTTCGGAGGGCTTGCTACCTGGACTCGACCTGAATTGAAGGCAAGATCACAATAGCTTTCAGCTACCTTGTGTGTAAACAGAGGGAGTTTACCCAACACTTCTTACAAGGGGCGAGTGTGATTTATCCAGGCAAGCCTTTTACTCCATAAATTGATCTTCATCAGTTTGAGACAAGTCTTTTTACTTTTGCCAATTTTACAACACAGAATGCTATCTCAAGCTTAACTGCTTTGAGGCGAGGGGTTCTGTTCCTCCTTAGACATGCTTATAGTTCACGAGGTGTAAAGAACCCGACTCTTTAGCATTATATAGTCTCGAGTTCTTGGGTAGAATTTCAGCTAGTTGGAATGGGATTTGTATTTGTGTAGGAACAAATGAAAATATTTTATAAAGTAATTTGTAGTATACAAACAGTCCTTTACTTTAATAAGAGTATGAATTTGTCGAAACTGGAAACTGCCGTCTAAACTATTAACGGGGTACAGTAGGGTCCCGAATTATGCGAGAATTTGGTCGATTAATGACCTCGTGTAAATGGAAAATCGCGAATTTCGAAACACACAACTAACAGAAATAATTCCATTGTGGCCATGGCAACCAGCAATTTGCCTATTCAAATGTGTTTACTACCCATTTCCAATACTTTCTTTGTACTATACTGTATTTCTTTATAATATCAAATTGTTTTTGTAAATAAATAAAACATTTAATATACTTTAAAGTTCTAATAACTTGAAAAATTGTTAAAATTATAACCAGGATAGGTGTAAACACCATATATTTCCCGTTACAACACAACCCAAAATACAGACAAATTTTAATGTTTGTCATATCTATTGTATAATACAACTGGTGAATAGCAAAACCATCACTCTATAGACTAGCTTGTTGTATGATTGAAAATCCAGAATTATCAAAATAAAGGCGATTTTATATCATGCGTTTCCTAAACACGCTAAAAAGCAGAATAGAAAACGACAACCAATGTTTTGTTTACGTTTAACTCTGATCACAACGAAGAAACAGACGCATTTATACATGTGTTTTTGAATTGACAGCAATTTTACCAAGTATAGATTATATGTTGAATTTGTTATTACCAATGTTCTAATTATTTTTTATTAGAACTTTCAAATAAATGAAATGAATGCCATTTATGAAATGTTTTTCTTTATGATGCCGCCTGAAACGGAAACCTTCCATTTGTTTACGCTCCATCTTCGATCATAATAAACAAACGAATGCATTAAACACACATGATCTAAGTCATAACTAATGATATTACAAACATTTAGTAAACATTATGTTATTACAAATATTTTACTTACCGTATCCATATAAATTCCTAAATTCGTAGCAAAGCTGGAAATTTTTTTTTCCTTATGCGTTTAATCCACAATAGCAAACTGCCGCTAATGACAGAGTGATAACTTACGATAATTCTAAACTGTTACGAAAGATAATTGTCCTTTCTATATCCAAAATACTTTTCCTAACTTCAGTTATAAGTCAACTTGTACCCACCTCAATTATGGATCCATATGCAAAAAAGGTAAAGAAGAAAGTACTAGGCCTATTTTTAAAGTCACCGAACAATTAGGTTACCGCTATAACGTTCGATGAGAGAGAGAGAGAGAGAGAGAGAGAGAGAGAGAGAGAGAGAGAGAGAGAGAGAGAGAGAGAGAGAGAGAGAGAGAGAGAGAGAGAGAGGGATGGTTTTAAAGTACTAAACAATAAATATGATAGGTTATAACACATTGGTGTTTATGTAATATTAACTGTATAGATGGTTTGAATAAGTTAAGAAATGGTGTAAACAATTCTTTGTTATTGTATTCGCGCGGAAGCTAGACATCAGCTGATGTGATCACAGCCTAAAGTAAAACAAAAATAAGTTAGCAATACTCGATTTTTAAAACACACCCGAAATTTTACAACATAAGTACATGTTTTATTATAGCGCAATTGACATTTAAAGAGTAAAAATTTTCTGGAATAGAATGGTGTTTCCTAAAAAATAGTGGTTTGCGGACGAAATCGGTTACCGTATTTTAAGCTATGATTGAAATGGATGTATACACGGTATAATTTTTTCGTTTTGTAATTAATTGACACTTCAAGAAAACCGATTTTGGTTTCTTCATCTATTTGAGAGAGAGAGAGAGAGAGAGAGAGAGAGAGAGAGAGAGAGAGAGAGGAGAGAGAGAGAGAGAGAGAGAGAGAGAGAGAGAGAGAGAGAGAGAGAGAGAGATATTATGACGCAGAAGGTTACAGACCTAGAACAGGGGAGGATGAAGGTGGGGGGAGTTATGAGATAGGCTGGGTGGACTCGCAGGGGAGACGGTAGGAGACGGGGGAAGGGGGGATTTGGTTGCCAGTGGCTAAAAATAGATTCTGAAAGACAGTAAAGGGAAAAAACGAATCCCATCGAATAAACAGAATAAGGAAAGGGAATAAGATCCAGAGGAATAATAGATATAATGGAATGAAAATGACTAGATGGTGTTAGTTGTGATAAGAATAATTTAGATATTTGAAATAAGAGTGTCTGAGGAGGTATAGAAGGAATTCGTGATAAATATAGAGGAATATCAAAGGATACAGTTAGTTTGCATTAAAGGGTTTGTTATCGTTTATCGGCAGTGAATAGCCTAAACTTCGGTAACGAGTCGTCAATATTTTGTCATATTTTAAACAGTATACATTTGATTTGCAAACATGTATAGAAGGAATTCGTGATAAATATAGAGGAATATCAAAGGATACAGTTAGTTTGCATTAAAGGGTTTGTTATCGTTTATCGGCAGTGAATAGCCTAAACTTCGGTAACGAGTCGTCAATATTTTGTCATATTTTAAACAGTATACATTTGATTTGCAAACATTGGTTTTGTAGAGTAGACGGTAAAATAAAATCTAGAGAGAGAGAGAGAGAGAGAGAGATTTCTGCCATCAAATCTCTCTCTCTCTCTCTCTCTCTCTCTCTCTCTCTCTCTCTCTCTCTCTCTCTAGATTTTATTTTACCGTCTACTCTACAAAACCAATGTTTGCAAATCAAATGTATAGCCTACTGTTTAAAATATGACAAAATATTGACGACTCGTTACCGAAGTTTAGGCTATTCACTGCCGATAAACGAACCCAGTCTACTCGTGAAAACCTTGAACGCCCAGAGGGAAAAATAAGGCTTTTAAATATACTGTACTAAACAAAAATAATGCTTTAATATACCATCATTAACACTACCATTACAATTATCGTAAGGTTGGAGAAAGATAAAGATTGCCGAGAACGTAACCACATTTCTGTTTACATTTTGTCAGCTGGACTCGCACAGTTAACAGTTGATTTCATTGTTGATGTGGAATTTTATCCTTAAATAGGCTATTCATTATGAAATTATGTTAATGAAATGTAATGTTAATATTGTTTTGTAACATTTATTATAAATCACCGTATTTAGGGCTACCAATATACTTAAAAAGACTATAGATTTGATACATTTTGTAGTACTTGACTCGCGAACTTTGAACAGCCTCGTGGATACAGAAAATTTATTTTTGAAAAATAGCGATCGTGGAAAAGGGGAATCGTGTAATTCGAACACGCTTAATTCGGGACCCTACTGTAATTGTAATTACCGATTGGTGGAGGGTGCGCCCTGTCCACTCACCAGGTAGAGCAAGCCTATCTACAAGACTTGTGGAGTGGTTGAAGCAGGCAGTAATTTAAATATACAGTAAATGATTGTCCTTTAATAGAATTGTAATTACATGGAAGTCCCTATGGCCAAACTCGCAAAGACGAGAGACCAGAAATATTTTCAACGTTTAACAGTTGCCATACTGAAAAAGCATGGAGCCAAAATAGGAAAGGTTAAGTGGTAAGAAAGCCTAGTTAATTTAGTTTAGGGAAACTACTTGAAGCCATATTATGAATGGCCTCTTAAGCAATTCCTCCTTGAAGACTGCCAATCAACAATATTCACCAAAAAAAAAAAAAAAAAAAAAATTCAAACTAACTTATTTACCTTCATTTTTACCACAAAAACTATCAAAGTTCCTTTAAGGATAGGGTTAAGAACACTGGAATCACAATAAATCTCGCGGTTAAGATAGCAGTAAGGCCACAATAGTCCATGAAATATTGTTTGGTTAGGGTCCAAATTAGTAGCGCAAGGGTATTACTGACCATTGAAATGGCAAGTAAAAAAATTGTTTTAAAAATTTATTTACTCGATCAAAATCATTCCCTTGGGGGTAAAAAGACAGCAATGTGGATTGATGACTAAGGGTTTCCCAAAATGTTTCTTTAGGAACAATTCTAAGAACAAGCTACTTAAGAATAATCATAGGTAAGTACAAGAATCTAAAGGGTTTCAAACTGCAATCATTAACTATAATAATCATCTACAACTGGCACTGTCCTCAAAGTTCCTATACTGCCTCCTTTCACCTGCCAGATACCAATGCATTCTGCCTATTACTTCATATAATTTATTTTTTCTATCTTACCATCTAGTTATCCAACTTCCTTAACCTACTGTTGCCCCAGATACTATCTTTAGCAATAAACCTTTCATTCTAGACAAACCCTACGCGAGAGTAGAAATGTGAATTGGTGGTGCCACTGAATATAAAATAATAGTAATAATAATCATAGCAACCAAGTGAAAATCTCTACTTACCTAACTCCTACATAAGAATCAGGACGTGTGAACCTGAATGTTAGGTCTTCAGCTAAAATATCTGGTGGCAATCCAGCACCATTGAATCTTACAACTTCAACTGAAAAATCAAGTGAATTCATTACTTGATACATTAATAGATGAGGGCATTTATAAAAAATAACTTTTCTATTACACTCTTTGCTCAACACCTCTGAGATGCAGCCTTACATATCTAGAACTGACAATTAACAATAAAAAAAAAATACAATAAAACTAATTAGTGTTCCTACATGGTACTCTGAAATTAGCACTGGACTAAAGATTTTTTGTAATAAAAACAGCATCATTATGTTGAGAACAAAGTTCTAATAAAATTTATTCTCATTTCCATGTTCCCTGATGTTCATATTGCTGCTTTTCTAGAAGCTCGATTTAGTCAACATCTATACGTCAAACTTCAAAAAAGATTTCCATTTCCTTTCCTTTCAAATTCTGTTGTCACAGTTTAATTAAGATGTATTCTAGATTGTTTACCTATTGCTCATCAAGGAAATATCTTCTACTGTACTTGTTAACAATTACTGCAAGTGTTCAAGTGAACTGCCTCTCGGAGATCATGATCCACATTCTCCTTGTGTATCGTGTTGAGGTAAATAAGTATTGTGATTTAAATAATCGCTCGGGAGTGTACTCTCACGGGGCCTTCTTGTGAAAAATATGTTTCTACTGTTACTAATCAAGTTAAAAGTTCCAATTGCAAAATGAAATTTGATTTTAGTTGTGGGGGAAACCCCAGAAAGACCAAGTTTGTTGTACATAGCCAGCATAACGACGACACAACACCACCTTTAGTCAAGTCACATATCAGCTAATTTTCGATACTGATGAACTTCAAATGCTCTAAATATTGCAAGCTTCCTTTATTAGAATTAAGATCCTCTCTTAAAAGTAATAAATTTCATGTTACCCGTCCAACTGTCAAATCTAACTTAACTTTTCAAGTTGAGTCTAGTGTTAATAGTGTTTCTTTCAGTAAATATTCTGAAAAGTTTGCTGGGCAGTAAAGATTTGAAAGCTCACGCAGAGCCTTGAATTCTTCTATTACTTTAGACCCAATTTGTTAAACCCTTGCATTCCAGCAATCCTAGTCACACTTATTACATAACTAGATTGTGAGTTGGTTGACTAAAGAGATGATGTTTGTAGGTAATTAAATAGAAAATGTTCTTAAATCACTTAACTTTGCATATTCTATATTAGGGGCAATTTCTCGTCTCTTAAAAGAGAAATTTTCAGAACACAAGGATTTGAATTTAAGCGTAAATTACCTGTCCTGCTTAGAAAAATCTTTCAGTTTCTGTCCTCCCAAGTTACTATCAAACTATGTGTGTTATGCAATTGAAAAAATGACCAACTATGTACCTCTATGGTGCGGTCAGTCAGGCAAAAAAAACGGGCATTAATTTCTTCCCCTAATTTGGAGGCTGTGTGGTATAAATTGATGAGAGTGGTTGTTCAGGTGGAGAGCAGACCTCAAACTGATGTTTTGCAGTCTGATTCTAGAAATACTAAAGTTTCCACAATTATATCAAATACTTCAATCTCAGAATTATCAACAAGGAGTCTTTCTAATATAGCAAAAGCTCAGTTGTTACAGCTAGACATTGTGAACCTTCTATAGAAGGATATAATAAGAGAGATCATATTTGTAGTCCCCAAAAGCTAATTGCAGGCCAGTTCTAGATGTCTTGGCCCTCACCAAGTTCACATGGAAACAATCTCAACAGGTCTGGAGATAATCAAGAATAATTATTTGATATTTTTAAGACCTCTCGGATGCATATTTTCAATATTTCGATTTGTTTCAATTCAAGGAATTGCCTTAGTTTTGTTGTGAATTTTGGACTCAGATTGACCCCTCAGGTATTAACCAGAATGATGGCTACAATCTTGAGATAGTTAAAGGATTCATTGAAAAGGATTCGAGTTCAACAAGTATGGTTACGGTTGTTAGATCAGTAGGGGGCGTTTTGGTTTTGACCCGGAGGGTTCTATATATGGGAATGATAATAGCAACAGTTCCTTTTCAGGTTTTTCCTTCGGGGAAGTGTTAAAATTAGTAGAATTTATAGGTTTATCATTTAGACATTCTAGAAAGCAATGCTTTGATTAACTAGAAAATGACTAAAAAGAATTTATACCTTTTTCATATCACAATCCACTATTGTCTGCAATGTCAATGGCTCTAAGTGTTTTTTTTACAGCAGATCTTCAAGCCTGCTACATTGCTTCCTATGGACAAGCCCTTCAATTGTTCAGAAATTTGACTCTCTGGTCTCACAAAACCACTTCATAACAATATAAAAATGCTTATAACTAGAAAACCAACAAATATTTAACTTTCAGATTTGGGGTTTAATCTTTTCAACAGATATAAAGTTCTAGTCCACTTTGATCATTAGGTCCAAGCTCTATGTTCTGAAATGCTTTTAACTTGTATAGGGGCTTAGAATAAAATGAGTATACATTTCCCTTATAGCTAAATACCATTTTAAACCTTTTTCCTCTACCAACATAATCTTGAACTCATAAAACGCTAGTGATGACTGTACAATTCTTAATCAAAGATTATTCAACACCAAACTTGCCTTTTTGATATGCTCCCCAAAATAATACTTTGATCAGTTATTTTGAATAAAAATTTCCCAATGATGGGCAACAAACACCATAATCTTTTGGCCACCTAGAGTCCCCTTCATGGTGCAATCTACCCAGTACTAAAAGCTATTTGCGTAGCCTCTTCGCACAAGTTGTCCATACTACAATTTTCATCCATCACTCAAAATTCAAGCCATGCATACCAAGTCTTGCAAATATCAAACAATTTTATAATAATGTTATCTTCATCATGACTATGACTTGAGGACAATAGCTTGACACAAAGCGACAAAAGATTTTGGGAAAAATAATTTTGTACACTATACCTAATGGTGCAGTATATCCATAAAGGTGCTTACCTATATGTTTGATAACGAATGGAATTGCAAGAATCACTTCTAAAATGAAGAAGATCTGCTGGTAATTAACTGATGATAGGGACACATTTAGGCTGCAACGCGCTGTACTTTCATCGACACAATAATCTTTTACAAGACTTCCCAGTATAATCAGAAAAACATTTCCTGAAAGATAAAATTTATGATTATTATGATTGAAAATTAAAATGAAGTTATAAATATTGTACTAATATTATGGCTCAATTGTAAACTACAATCATGGTGTATATACCGTCCATATGGCCTCTCTTCACTAATATAACTGACTCTCTTAACCCTGGTTTCCATATACCTTGATCCTTGACACTTTTCCCCAATTGATATTGATCACATTTTGAATATTGTGCATTTCTAAACTTTATAAGGATGCAACTAGCACTATGAAACACCAGATAAAGGTAAATAATGTAATTAATATTTAATTAGTTTTAATGAAGAAGCTAGGTTTATAAAATTTTCAATAACAAATATAGAAAAATATTTACATGTAGAATAATGAATAAGATTACAGAACATAACTTTGACACCAATAAATTTAAATAAATCCCATAGTCAATTTTTCCATAATACTTTTTAAGTTGCCTCACCTCCACTGAGGATATAAAATGTTATTCTGTGAAGATGGCGGGTACCGTTGTAGAAATCATGATAGCCAAGAATCCGAGAGTTTTTGTGCTCTGCCTTCACGTACCAGGTTATGATCTGGAAAAAAAAAAAAAAAAAACGGTACAAGTTATGCTTAAAAATAATTTCTAGCTCTCATAATTTTCAGATGATCTACTTGGTATTTACCAAATAGATCATCTAAACCCATTTTTTTATTGCAGTAGATTCACAGTCTAAGAATAAAATACTTGACAGTTCAAATTTTCCTTGAACCCAGCCATTTTCAACCAACATTCACCAAGGCAAACAACCTATTGGTGACTGCAGCTACTTTTAGATACTGTATTATTAAAACGAGGGGCACAATGAAAGAAATCGATATTCTACAGCAATCATTAACATGTCCATAATGTTAGTTTTCTTACTTGATACTGCCAAAAGTAAGGATTTCTTTCAAACTATACATCTCCCTTTTCTTTTCTTTTATCAAAAGAAGAGAGCAATTTTCTATTCGAATCCTGAGAAAAATCCTTTAAAAGTTAATTAAAGCTTTGGAAGGCTTAACCCTAAAGAAAGTGACATCCTTTTTTATTGAGGGAATAAAATTAAAAGTTCTAAACCACTGAAAAACAGAGCACAAGGAGGATTCCAAAACTTGGAAGTAAAAGGAATAAGACAGTAATTAAACAGTGCAATGAGCTGAGGATTCTCAACCTCCCCAGAGTGAATGTGAGAAGAGGTGTCTTGAAGGATGTCATAAGGCTACCTAAGAAAAAAGACGACCACAACTGATCAGACTGAAATACAAAGATGCTAATTTGGGGCAGAGAGGAAAGCAATTGGAATAAAGTCCATTCCTAAGATTGAAAATGTGTCTTGTATGTGTGGCGTTGATATGCCAAGATTCCATCTTGGTGTTTCTCTGCATAATTCATTGCCATTAAACATTATCAACCAACATTCAAAAATAAATAAAAAAAGAAAGGATAAGTTTGACAACTGAAAGTGCAACTTAATTTTTATTCGGGAGTAGCTAAAACAATTTTCCCATAACGATTTAGGAAATTAACTCGGTGCATTCCACACATTCATAAATACACATACAGACTCATTCTTAAAGGGTTACAATGAAAATTATTGAAGAATTTATAAACAATATCATCATAAATTAATAATTCACAATCATAATTAGAAATATTGCCAAATTGTGGGTGGCGGGAGGAGGAGGGGTTACTGCTTGGAGAGATAATTTCCTTCCATGAGAACTGTCAGAGTTCTCTTTCTTGAACTACGTTCACTACTGTATGAATCACTGATTCACTTAATTCACGCTTTCTGGACACTTTTTTTTAACATTTTCACATTCATTTTTGACAAGCGACATATCTAGAAATTATTGTTTTTTCCTTTCTTCAAAATGGTGTGAAACTGTGACATAGCATTATCGGTAAATAGATGCACAGCTCATCCTGAGGTTTGGACACAAATTGAGTTCACCAGGATGCAATCACACATCCTTGCACTTCTCCGTTTATTTTGGAATAAGAAAAAAGAAACCATTAACTTCCAAAAATTTGAGAAGCCGTATGAGTACGTCAATACTTTTATAGGCTGCCGAGTGGGAGTGTCTTAAACCAGACAGCCTGTCAGTAGTTATAGCTACTGTACATCATTAAGTTTTAATGGTTTTGCCCAAGTCATACTACTAATGGAAAAGGGTTTGTATTCCTGTAGGAACAAACTAGACAAAGGAAAGCAAAGATGAAAGTAAATTTACCCACTAGAAGTTCATGCAGTATCACAAGGCCAATCCAGCATTGTATAATTCTAGAAACCCTTACCTATAAACAACAATTTAGTTTTGAATGCATTCTAATTGTAATTCACCACTCCTTACTTACCATTGTAAGAGCCCAGATAATGACATGCAAGTACTGAAGTACAGAGAACGAATCTGTCGTTCTTCCTTCTTCACGGTATAAGACAGGGACCAGAAATCCTGCAGCTGGTAACACAATCTAGAACAATTACAGGTAAAACTAATAAATGAAAATAAATTTTGTTGTCGGTTTAACAATCCAATCAAATTTAATCTTCAAATAATGACCATTATATATATATATATATATATATATATATATATATATATATATATATATATATATATATATATATATATATATATATATACCAAATACCTCTGCATAAATCTTAAATAACATTTTCTATGAAAAAGTATAAAGTTGTATCCTTGACATTCAAATTGCGAGGGATTTCATGTCCTCAAGTATTAACACCAAATCAATCTTTAGTTATAAAACACTCATAAATTTTCCATGGCAATACCACCAAACCATACAAAGAAAAATGATCGACTTCGCAATTACCAGTAAGAGTAGTTTCCCATAAAGAGCTGGCACAACAGGCAAAGGATAATGATTCTGTTCTTGTCCGATGACCAACGGCTCCTGGTCTCCCGTTGCAGTATTAATGCTGACTTCTCCTCCTCCACCTCCCCCAATGCTAACATTACTCTGGAAAAAAAATGGAATTATGATAGTAAAATTTCACTACTCACCTGATACTTAGATTGCTTAACTTTGCAAGCATAATATTCAATAGGAACATCTTAGCCTAGATATAATAAATGTATATCGAAGGGAAAACTCACTGGCGTAGGCTACTTCTAAAGCCACATGCGGCCCGGTCGGGTAGGCTAACCACATGACGCTACAATAGCCTTACTAATACTCAAACATTAATAAACTTAAATAAACATAATTAATCATTGTATGAGATGTCTAGAGGTAAATAGACAAGACTACAATTAGTATGAGGAACTAATTGGAAGCTCTCGGAGGTAGCGACACCAAAATGGTTGCCAGGGGAGAAGCATCAGACGACACTGTAGCTACCCATCCAGACTAAAATTAACAATGTTATAAAAATTTTGTGTCGCTACCTCAACTCGTCAAAATTGATAATTGCAATACTTAATTTGGGAGTAAAAGTCTCTAGGAGCTCCGACATCGTCACTAAACACAAAATAAAGTTCTGAACACAAGAAAGCATGTTGACTATCACGGTGCTAAGAAAGGAATGATAGGAGAGCGTGGGTAGTGGTAGGGGTGGGGGGCAGTAGTCGGATGTAGAACGGCACCTCGTAGTAACGGGGGATGTTGAGGAAGGAGAAGACTAATTGGTAAGGGACCTCTGATAGTGGTTTTAACACGCCCCAGTTACTATACCGACAGTATATAAGGGTGAGCGAGCTGTGTATATGCCTGGAATTTCATGCAACTTTTTTCTCTGGTATATTTAGAAGTAGTTATACCTTAGAAATGGTACTATAAGGAGCATTTCACGGAGCGACACAGGTTGAGCCCAGAATTAGATTTTTCCTTTGTCAAAATCCCCTTTTTATTCCTTGTAATTGACTTATGCCTCTAGTACATTAATGTGACATCTGGCAGTAAATGGCAAGACACTAATCTCTTGTGCTTCAGTCTCTTTGTCTTTTTAGTCTTGAAGTTATAACTATTTTGTATCATCTTAATACCACCAGTCAGTGGGAAGGAGGGTGAGGATGTATATCAACATCAAGCAAGTATAGAATTAAAGTTTTATTTATTTTTATGAACCTCCCCTAATGTTCATATTGCCAATTCCCACACAATAATAGATGTGGGACACAAGGGAAATAGATAGGAAAAATAGCTCAACCTAGTACAGTACAAAATATACCCAATTCTAGACATGGCTTTCTAGAAAATTGGTAACAAAACTCTTGCAAAACACATTTCTGGGCTCAACCTGTGTCGCTCCGTGAAATGCTCCTTAAAGCACCATTTCAATGGTATAAATACTGCTAAAAATACCAGAGAAAAAAGTTGCATGGAATGCTAGCAATATATCCACTCGCTCACCCCTAAAGGGTGTCGGTATTAAAACTTGGGCGAGTGATACCACTACCAGAGATCCCTTTCCAATTAGACTTCTCCCTCCTCAAAATCCCCCGTTACTATGAGGGGTCGTTCACTACAGCTACTGGGCCCCCCACCACCACCACTACCTAACCTTCTCCCATCATTCCTTGTTAGCACCTGTGAACGTTAAATAATGTTACTACAGATTGTATAAAAAAATTAGAAATACTCAATTCTAGATTGTTTCCAAATAAAAACTTACTCTAAATTCTAACAATATAAACCCCAAATCAAGTATTTAAATTTATCATTTGTAAAATCCAAGAGGAAAATTAAACTAACTGGACTCAAAATATTATTAGATTGCATCATTAGCCACCACTATAGGACCTAGAGGAAAACCGACTCCGTATTTGCAAAGATAGATTCCAGCAAAAATTAAGAGATGTATTTGCACTTCTATATTATGAACTTCAACCTTCAAGGCCTTCAAAAGATTTGGATCCAATTCTTTGCGAGTTTCTGTTACCAAGTGCTTAATCAGAAATTACACTTTTGACATTTTTATTCATTGGATGGAGAGGGACCCTAAGACTGCGAAATAAATTAGGTACACTTACTTTACTATTCATAGTTTTAACTAAATAAAACAGAATGGCTCTTGCATGACAAAGGAATACTGTATATCCTTTGATGTATTGCTCCAAATCATTTCTAAATGCAAAATGTGAACAATCTGTGATAAACCTTTAGCCTTGAAGTCATACTTTGCTCTGAATGAATGATTTGAGGTTTTCTGGCATTCTGACATCGAAGGTCATTGACGCTGCTCTGAAGGAAAGCAAGAGATAAAACTAGCTTTTGTTCCTACATCTAACCTTACGAGAAAGTGCTTGCAGTTCACTTCTGCGATGGACAGAAACCAGCGCCAAAAGCAAAACTTTTAGCTGTGAAATCTTCAAGCAAAAGATTTTCTAACAGTTCAAATTTCAAACCTTTTAAATTCCACATCTACATTCCATACAGTACAATCTATAAATACATCAGCAATAATTCCTGAAATGGGTAGATCTAATCTCAAATGCCTTAGCATAGAATTAAGCATGGATTTACCTCCCTTAATAGATGCTTAACAAAAAATGAAAAGATCAGTACAGTAAGTTTTTTTTATTTTTTTTTTTTTGATGGAAATGGAGGTATAGGGAACGAAAAGGAGGGGGAGACCAAAGCGAAGGTGGATGAACTGTATCAAGGATGACCTTCGATCAAAGGGATTAACCGGTGATGAAGTGTGGGACAGAGGTAGATGAAGAACGCTGGCCAGAAACATCGACCCCACATAGAAGTGGGAAAGAATGCAGACAAAGAAGGAGAAGTACAGCGACACGGGTCTCTCCTTACTCCCCCCTTCCTTGCTACCCTTTTTCCTGTATCCCATCCTTTTTCCTATATTTTCATAAATAAAAAATTCTACTACACTTGATACAGAATATTGGTACACAACCTAGAGGCCTGTAAAAGCCCTTGTTTCTGAGGATACAGTGGAAGTCTCCATGCAGTTAGATGTAGCATGGGAAGGTTTGGGTAAATCTGCTTTGAAAGTGGTTGTTTGAGTAGAAGGGTTTTGCACAGCAACCTCAGAATTGCTGACAACAGGGGCATCCGATCTGTGAGTAATTCCTTTTGCAGCCAGAATGTGGCTACTAAAATCCTCCTCCTGATTGTATTAATCCTGAACTTGTTTATTACCTGTTGAATCATGGCAAGCGGTGGAAATTAGTAAAGTTCTAAATGTGACCAATCTTCTAATGAGACATCTACCTTCAATGCTAGGATATGAAACAGGTGAACAAAACACTTTTATCTTTTAGTTCAGTGACGTCGCAAACATGTCTAATTTTGGTCACCCCCACCATTTCCAAATTCCTTGACATACTGATGGATGAAAAGACCACTAGTTTGGAAGAACCTAGCTTTTCCAACTTAACTTAGCTGCTAAGATGTTCAATTTACAAGGACTAAACTAAGGAAGAAAACTTATCCCTGTTAAATTTGGCCAAGTTAACAGAGCCATAAAATTTAAACAATCTGGAGGAGGAGTAGTTACTTGGAGCATGACAACACAAAGACTGAAGAGACAAAGAGACTATGGCACACTTCAGATTTGCTTCTTGCCACTTACCGCTAGATGTTGCTTTGTACTTTACTAAAAGCATGAGCCAATTGGAAGGAAAGAAAATGGGAACTTATTTAAATCATAAAGGTATATGTCTATAAATTCGAGCTTATAAACTGATTACCTTCTAGCTCCATCTATCATTATTTCCTAAGTAGTGATAAACTATTAGCCAAACTTCATAGATTATCATAGAGTTCACCAAAAGGATTATATCTTAACAAGAACCAAAAGCCAGAGCAAGATAAAATACAGCCATGGGCTAATAGGACTTGAAAAAAAATGCTTCACTGCAAATAATTTTTAGGCTGATTATTATCCATAAAAAGTAACTCTGCGTGTTGGATTATGAAACTTAAAATGAGTTATTCAACCTCCAGCCACTTCCAGGGCAAGGGAAATGGGGGAAGGTCAAATGGCTATACAGAATTTGTAAGAGCCCTCTAATATTAAGAAAAAAAAAAATGTTGAAATTTCCAAAGGCGGGAGTTTGAAGTTAGAATACAGTATTCAAGAGTTTACCTAAAGTTAGCCAAATTTCCTAAATAAATGAACCTAACTGAGGTAGCATGTTAAAGCAGTCATACCAATACTGTACCTTTTGGTACCAGAAATAGAAATGCTGAGTAAAGATTCAAACAGTAAAATGTTTATCCAGGTTTACCAAAGGTCAAAGGAATAATCCTTGTCAGTCTCCTTCAATGGTGGTCCATTTCTAGCCAACAATCAATACACATGGTCAAAAGATGACCGAGTAGCATCTTGTGTCCATCAACCAGTACAACATACATTATTTGGGAAAGACATTGTGGAAAAGTGTGGCATCAATATTTGCATACTGCAGTTGCATTTAAACTTACGGTAAGATGGAGAGGGACAAATGGATGGCAATGCTATTTAAATTTAAAGAGTTGCATCTTGACAAAACTCAGCCAATGAGACTGGCAAAAATTGCTGGACCATTCATTTAATTTTGCAAACACTTGGCAGATTGCATACCTTAATTTTGAAAGGTTAAAGGGTGTGGTAAATTAATAGTTGAAGAGTCTACTCTCTTTTTATCTTTGCAGCCATTTAGGTGACAAAACGGATTTTGAGCGAAGCGAAAAATCTATTTTTGGGTGAGATAGCCATGGCGTCCTGATGGAAGGTTCCTTTTTGGTAGCTTCCTTGGGTATAAGACTACTAAGATATTCCCAGAGAATTTAACCACAGGTTATCACAGAATTCTAACTTCTGGAGCGAGTTTCTCAAAGGTTTCCCTTTAAGACATCGTAATACAACAGGGGACGCGCATGTCTGAACGCGCCACATAGCTATCTTCACCCCGAACAGAGTTAATGCTTCGGTGTGTAAGGACTGAGAATAGCTGGGAGCCGTTCCACAGCTAATCTCACTCGTGGCTACTACTGATACTCGAGACGTAAACAAACGGACGCCATTGCTCTAATGACGTCACGCCCGTCTTCATCCTGAAGCCAGTTGCTGCCCATCACCATGATACAGTAGCACAGGGCGGGAACAAAACTGGACGAAGTAGTAGGGAGGGTCCATCAGGACGCCATGGCTATCTCACCCAAAAATAGATTTTTCGCTTCGCTCAAAATCCGTTTTTTGGGCTCAAGCCATGGCGTCCTGATGGAAGAGTACCAGAGAATCAATGTATCGTGGTAGATTTTCCCCTAGTATTAAGTGCCTAGGCATTGACAAAACAGCAAAGTAATCTTAGATAAAGAACCATAGGGACGAAGTATCCTGCCCCCCTTGGCAGTGAAGTTCCCATGGGCTATGCCGACGTCAAAGTGGTATTGAAGGGCTATTCATCCTGAGAGAAGAACTTGAAGAACTTAGAGATGAAGCTGAATGTTTGGTATTTGTATAGGAATATTCTGAAATTAGACCAGTGGTGGTTGGACACTGTGTATAGAGTTCATCTCTTGGGTATCAGAAGTAAGTATTCGTGTAGGAACCTTACTTAGTCAGGGTGAATATAATTTAGGATTAGACATCTTAAATTCTTCATAACCATAAGAAAGGAGGAATAAATAAAACTATGACAGGTATGTATTTCATAGTAAGTAGGAGCTGATAGAGATGCACAAGTAATAAAATAGAAATTTTATTTCACAGATGCAGAAATTAAATAATTTACAGCAAAAAGTAAAGTTCATTTACAGTAATAATAATGTACATAGAAATAAAGGCTTGCTCTTGAATCTGAAAAGGAATTTCAGGATATTAGTAGGTACTCGTTCTCGAGGAACGCAAGTCTTTAATTAAAACACATCATGCTCAAGGCATGCGGCACTTGTGTGACACTATGACATTTCACCTGGGATAAGAACAGTTATAAAAGCACTAAGTGTTTTTTGACATCACTATGAATCGCTCGAGGGTCAACATAGGCACCCGAAGAGTTAGAGTCCCAAGTAACTCACTGTTCTACGCAGAGTTAGGTGCAGGTTTCACAACACTACCTGCGGCTACCACAAAATGTTTGACTTCGTGCACTTGTTTCGCATAGTGTTTAAAGAAAACTCGCGAGGACTTCCAGCCCGTGAAGTTTTTAAGGCTTTCAAAGTCCATGCTCTGAAAGAAATTCAGAGAAGATGCCACTTTTCTAGGATCATGACCAGCGGGTGTACTGTTCGGATCCGCTCTGCGAATGAAGTAGGTGATTTTCGCTCTTAATTGTTTCAGTGACAGGTCGCTGCCCGATGTTTCTCCTTTGAAGAGTTGGCCTCCACCAAAGTTCGAAGTTCTGCGAAGATAGACCTTGAGGCTCTCTACTGGACATAGAGAGACATCCTCCTTCAGGGGGCATATTCTCCAAGGGCCCCATCTTTTGGTGGGTAATTCATTTTTAGCGAGAAACGTCGGATCAGGGGAGAGGGTCACTTCTCCTGAATCGGTAAACAGGATGTGTCCTTCTTCTCTTGATAATGCCACTATTTCGCTGACTCGAGCTCCCGAAGCGAGAGCAAATAAAAATATAACTTTCTGAGTCAGATCCTTGAGGGGGCATGAATCGTTGTCCAAGTTGGAGGCAAAATGGAGTACCTTGTCTAGTGACCAGGAGATCGGTTTCGGTGGGGGTGCTGGACGTAGGCGAGCACATGCTTTTGGTAGTTTGTTGAAGATGTCGTTGGACAGATCAATTTGGAAAGCATATAGAATTGGTCTAGTCAAGGCCGATTTGCAGGTTGAAATCGTATTGGCTGCTAATCCTTGTCCATGAAGGTGAATAAAGAAGGACATACAGAAATCAATCGTGATTTCTTTAGGATTTTTTGTCTTGACAAAGGAGACCCATTTCCTCCAGGATGATTCATATTGCCGTCTCGTGGATTCGGTCTTGTATTCCTCTAGGAAGTCTAGACTTTTCTTCGAGATCCCAAACCTCTTCTTTGCGGCAAGGGAGAGAAAATCATGAGATGAAGGTCCTTGATTTTCGATGATGAAGCGAAGACAGTCGACTTCTGTACTTGTTGAGAGAGAACTGGGCCCGGGAGAGGGATCAGCTTGGGCTGCAGCTCCAGGACCAGGGGGTACCAGTTGCTCCGGGGCCACTTGGGAGCCACTAGGGCCGCTGTCCCTTTGAAGGTTCTCAGTTTGGAGAGGACTTTCAACAGAAGGTTGGTGGGAGGGAACAGGTAGATCTTGGACCATCTGTTCCAGTCCAGTGACATGGCATCCACTGCTTCTGCTTTGGGGTCCTCGTACGGGGCTACGTACAGAGGAAGTTGATTGTTGTCGCTCGTTGCAAAGAGATCTATCTGAAGTTCTGGGACTTGGTGAGAGATGAAGGAGAACGATCTTGCGTCTAGAGACCATTCCGACTCTATCGGGTTTGTCCGGGATAAAGCATCCGCTGTCACGTTGCGGAATCCTTGTAGGTGAACTGCAGACAGGTGCCACTTCTTCTTCTCTGCCAGACGGAAGATTGGGAGAAGCACCTGATTTATCTGGGGCGATCTTGAGCCTTGGCGATTGAGACAACGAACTACCACCGAGTTGTCTAGGGTTAGACGGATGTGGATCGAGGGCGGCGGGGATAACTTCTTCAGTGTTAGAAGGACCGCCATGGCCTCCAAGATGTTTATGTGGAACGTCTTGAATAGTGGAGACCAGGTACCTTGAACCTGTTTCTGGTGGGAGTGACCTCCCCAACCTTCCAGTGAGGCATCCGTGTGGATGTTGAGTGATGGAGGAGGGTGTTGGAGAGGAATGGACCTTTTCAGGGCCTTTTCTTCCGACCACGGCTTTAGGAGGCGTCGCAGTCTGTTTGGAAGCCGTCTCTTGAGGTCTCTTCGAGCGATAGATGCCGAGCGTCTCCAGACTCCCGCGGCATCCTTTAGCTGTGCACGAAGCACTGGGTTTGTCACTGAGGCGAATTGTAGAGAGCCTAGAACTCGTTCCTGCTGTCGTCTTGAAATGCGTTTGGATTTCAGTAGTCGCTTGACAGACCCTGCTATTTCCTTCCTTTTCTTCTGGGGGATGGAAAGGCGGTGTGACTGAAGATTCCAGTGGATTCCCAACCACTGAAACTTCTGAGCTGGAGAGAGGCGAGATTTTTTCTCGTTGATCTTGAATCCCAGGTGTTCTAGGTACTGGGTAACTTCGTTGCAAGACTTTGCACACTCTTCGGGCGATGGAGCCCAGACTAGCCAGTCGTCGAGGTAGGCCATCACCTGGACGTTTCTTAGGCGGAGTTGTTGTACTATGGCATCCGCCAGTTTTGTGAAGATCCGAGGGGCCACGTTGAGGCCGAAGGGCATGGCCCGGAAGGCGTAGCTTTTCCTTTGGAGTCGAAATCCTAGGTAGGAGGAAGCGTGATGGTTCATTGGAACGTGCCAGTAGGCATCCGCCAGGTCTATAGAGACCGTATAGGAACCTTGAGGCAGAAGGGTCCTTATTTGTTGAAGCGTCAGCATCTTGAATTTGTTGTTCGCTATGAACTTGTTGAGGGGGGATAAGTCCAGAATGACTCTGAGTTTGTCTGAGTCCTTCTTGGGAACACAAAACAGTCTCCCTTGGAACCTGGTGGACTTTACCTTCCTTATCACCTTCTTGTTCAAGAGGTCTAGAACATATTCTTCCAGAAGGGGGTTGATTGTTGGAAGAATTGCTGGAAGATTGGGGGTGGTTGAGTCCAACTCCAGCCTAGACCCTTCTTGACAATGCTGTGCGCCCAGGGATCGAAGGTCCAACGATCCTGGAATTGGCGGAGTCTTCCTCCCACCGGAAGCACTTCATTGCTTCTGGTGTCCCGAGGACTTGCTGCCTCGGCCGCTAGCTCCCTTTCCTCCTCTACCTCTGGAGGGACGGCGAGATGCGTCTTTGCTTGCACCCCTGAATGAGCCTCTACCTTTGGCACGAAAGGTAGTTGATTGTTGCTCAAAGGCAGGGGTGAAGACCGGTGACTGTGACAACACCGGTTGGGGGACCAATTGAAAGGTCTGTTGTGGTTGGGCAACCACTTGGGAGGTAGCGGGTCCCGGAAACTGACGTCTTTGCTGACGTTGCTGGGGTTTTGGCTTTTGGGGTTTCCTCTTAGGCTGAGGTCCGTCGTCCTGAGAGGGTTTCCTTTTCCTGGACATGCCCCACTTGTGGAGAAGGTTCCTATTCTCCGTGGCGGCTCTGTCAGTGATTTCCTTCACAAGGTCAGAAGGAAAGAGGTGCTTTCCCCAGATGTTGGAGGAAATCAGCCTCCGGGGTTCGTGTTTCACGGTGGCACCGGCAAACACGAATTCACGACAGGCTCTTCGAGCCTTTATGAAGTGGTACAAGTCCTTCATTACAGTCAATAAGTGGGATTTGGAGAGTACCATGTAGTGGTCTGGTACTCTAGTGTCACAGGCCATAACTTCAAGTTGGACTTGATGAGAAAGAGATGCCGCAAGCCTCTCCTTCGTGTCTTGTTCCCGACGAAGGAGGTGATCGTTGAGCTTAGGGAGGTCTTCATTAAACTGACGTCCGGCGACGTCAGGATCGAGCCTTCCCACGACGAAAGTATGTTGAACATCTTTCCAGTGTCGAGTGTCAGGGGGGGTCACTATGGAGAAGGGTCTGCACTCCTCCAATGCAGGGCAGGGTTTCCCTTCGTCCGCCGCTTTAAGGCATGCAGCTAAGGCCTTTTCCAAGAATGGAAGAACCGCAGTTTCAGGTGCAACGTAAGTAGGGTGCTTCTTGCTCAATGCCGGAAGCTTAGAGCAGGTAAAGCCTCTACTCTTGAATGCGGAGGCTAGCATAGCCTGGGCCTTTGCGAGATCGAACACTATCTCTTCCTTAGGTTCGGTCTCTTCCTTCGAGGCAGGTTCGGAACGAAGCCGGACGTAACAGTCCGGGTAGGCCTCAAAGTTTGGGAAGAACTCCACATCTTCCAAAGGGACCGTGCCGATCTTATCACTGACAAAGATCCTGCCGGTCGCAATAACCATATGCTCTGCATACCTCCACGGGTTGGCATGAGAGCAAGCGGGGAGATCCTTGACCGAAATCTTCTTCGGCTCTCTGGATCCTACCATCGACCTGATGGACTCCTGGTTCTCCTTCAGCCTGTCGTCCATGACGGCTCTAATCAGTCGGATCAATTCTTGAGTGGAAGAAGAAGGATCCGGAGTCGAGGAGGTAGACGGAAGAGACATTTCCGTCGGTGTAGGAGTAGGAGGGGGGATGGACGGGGGAGCGACCTCTTGCTCCGACTCGGCGTATTCCACCTTGTCTTCGTCATCTTCGGCTCCTTGAGCCATAAGCGTTTTCTCCGTGTCTTCCGAGACATCCGAAATCTGTTCGTCATCTTCGGAATCCAAACGACACTCGTGCATGGACTGAGCCATGACTACATCAGGTTCCACCGTAATTTGGACAGTGGGGATCACGTCTTTGGGTACCACTGAGTCAGGGGAGGCCTTAGGGAACAACAGTGACCTCAGTTCTTCGGTGGCCAGGTACGGTCCGGTAGCATTTTTCTGGAAGCCACGCACCCACTTGCGCAGCTTTTCACGAGAAATGTCTCTAATCTCCGCTGAGGGAGGATTATGGAAGGCCTCAACTAGGTGAGCCTGACAGACCGTACAGTTCAGTGGATTCCAAAACTTCAAATCCCCTTTCTTGTCTGCACAAGGGGCGTGAGTCCTGCAAGCCGTATGCCCGTAAAACTGCGGGCGTTTCACAGCGCAGAAGGCGAAATCACACTTCATCTGCTCCTCCTGTGGAAGAAAGAGAAAATGAGTATGGGGGAGTCATAAGAATGGCTCTTAAACTAAGTTAATATTAATTATTAATTTTAACTTAATGAAAGGTGTGATGCATAGAGAATGAAAATAGTAAAGGAGAACATGCTCCATGCATCTCGCCCGGCTGGTTACCATAAGCTTGGTCCCTGGATAATCCGAGTGACCGAGGGCACCGGATATAATTCCTTAGAGCTCCAAGTATTTTGGAATTCCGTGGAAAATCCAAGGGCAAGATTGGGGCCGAAATCATTCGGTTCCAAGTTAAGGGCCAGAAGGCCTCTTTTAAAAGGTAACTGCTTCTGGCAACCAGCCGTGCTAAGATGCACATAGCATGCTGGAATTAGAAGAATGCAAAGAGACAGCATGATCACTAACAGAGCAGTACTAGGTACTGATCTTAATAGTAGAAACAGTCTATCTGTTTGCGATATAGGGCTATCATTGTCCTATGATAGCTACAGGAAGGGGGTGCAAGTATTCTTGACGCCTCCGGGGCATCCGGCAAGCCGCCGGCATGCCGGAGCTCGCTCCAGCATAGATTCTGGCATTAGGACAGACAATGTTCAAAGTCAGTCAAATACCAGGATGGCGGCCGCCGGCACAACGGCGGCACGCCGGCAGGGAGCGGCGGCTCCGGTAGTCGGAGGATGCCGGATTGGTGACTGGGATAAGGATGGTTAAAGCTGTACCGGGTTGCCGGCAGTATATGCCGGCACTCCGGCGGCCGACCGGCCAGCGGACGACAAGCTAGGAGGAGGAGAGCCGCCGGTAGTAGCCGGCGGCAGCCGGCAGTCCCTCGGTACACGGGGGCTGGCGGCAAGGTTAGGAAGAGTCACCAAGTAGGAGGCAGGTATTGCCGACAGTAGAGGCGGCAAGAGACCGGCACCCGGATAGGGAGAGAGACAGGGGGGAGGGGGGAAGGGATGCAGGAAGTACCATCAGGACTCCAGACATCCCTCCCCCTCCCTGAGAGGGTGTACCCATGATAGAGGCAGGCTCTAACATCCATGAGCAGGGGTCACTAGGGACCGGGAGCAAGGTAGCCCAAGGGAGGGCTAGGGAACACCCAAAAGGGGGGGGGGAGACTCCCATATGCAGAGCTATACTAGCAACTAACCTTATAGGACACTATGAAGGTATATGAACCAGAGCGGACTGCACAAGGAAGCTCGGGTAGCCCTACTATTCCACCCTAAGGAGGAGTTGTAGGACAGGGGACAGATGGGTATAAGCTAACCTAAGCATAGGCTAGGCTATACAAGAGATAGGTGGGGAGGGAGAAGAGAGAAGTCTTCCAAGGAAGGGTTTCTGTACCAGAGCGGCCACTAGGGAAAGGGAGGACACTCCCTAACCTAAGATCAGGCAGATCAGCTAAAACGGTGCAAGAGTACAGTTTCAGCATGGAACAGAGAAACCTTCCTAACCTAACCTAGAGCAGGGCTAAGAGTCCTGAACTAGGAAAGGAAGAAGACATATCGCTATCGCAGGAAAGTCATAGACTATCCTAGCCATAGAGGTAGGGCTAGCCTAACCTCACTCTCGGACGCAACCCTAAAGGGGGTTCATTCCTTTAGGGAGGACAGAGAGGCGATATATACTCTATTAGACAATTGATCCCTTTACTCAGAAAAGGAATCAAGGCTAAATAGAGGGAATGCCAAGGCAGGGGATGAAGGAAGCATATAGGGGTCCTATCATTAGGTTAGGCTAGGAAGAGTCACTGACTAGCCTATCCCCTATATGGTCCCTGAAGGCGAAAACATTTGCATCACTGTCAAAAGTATTGTAAAATAATGCCACTATCTTCATAACTTAGCCTAGGATCACTAATAAATCATGCATGAACACTTGTATGTAGGCTCCTGGCCTGGGGGCTATAGTAGCCGACTGGTATGAGGTCAATCGATGACCGATAAAAAGCGTCTAAACACGATATAAAAGTTCCTAGCTATGAAGACTAAATAAACTAATGTAATCGATTAGTATATAAGGCCGGAAACGTTGTTGTGGCTAACTAAATAAGACATGCATAACAACAACGACGCCATAAAATGGCGGGTCCGGTAGAGGCACAGCTCTGCCACAAAACAGCAATTATCTCGAAAAGTAATATTTACTTTACGGCCAGAGCTTAATTAAACAATACTGGAACCTTGTACTCAACTTTCCAGAAGAAGGCGAGGCTGAAGGTAACGACATAGCGAAGATGCAAAACGATAAAGTTAACACAGGGAAAATCCGTCTAAGTAGGGCAGCTACTAAACAAAGGATGAAGACGGGCGTGACGTCATTAGAGCAATGGCGTCCGTTTGTTTACGTCTCGAGTATCAGTAGTAGCCACGAGTGAGATTAGCTGTGGAACGGCTCCCAGCTATTCTCAGTCCTTACACACCGAAGCATTAACTCTGTTCGGGGTGAAGATAGCTATGTGGCGCGTTCAGACATGCGCGTCCCCTGTTGTATTACGATGTCTTAAAGGGAAACCTTTGAGATACTCGCTCCAGAAGTTAGAATTCTGTGATAACCTGTGGTTAAATTCTCTGGGAATATCTTAGTAGTCTTATACCCAAGGAAGCTACCAAAAAGGAACCTTCCATCAGGACGCCATGGCTTGAGCCCAAAAAAGAGTAATTTTGCATCTTGAATAAGAAAGGGATTTTGACGAAGGAAAAATCTATTTCTGGGCGAGAGACCTGTGCCGCCCAGTGAAAGTAATATTGTAAAGTTGTTTTTCCCTCTTGAATCATCATAACTTAAAAGCTTCCTCCATTTCTTTCTTTTTTTTTTTTTTGAAAAAGTTCACTCAATGTTTAACATATGTTGATAAACCCATTGCTTTTGGTAAATCAGGTTTCATAAACTTGCCATCTCATCAGCCTTCCCATAAGGGAGTTAAGATAGAATTATGTTTAAGTAAGTGTTAAAACTGATTCGGTAATTTTACAGCATCAAATTGTCTAACTATTACAACAGGTGAATGAATGAATACAATGTGCAACAAAAAATATCAAGCAAATGCACTTTGTTCTTGATAAGACAAGAAATGACCTTGAACGAGGTTACCAACAGCTTACTTAGGCACTAGAAAGATCAAAATTGAGCTATTTTCTCAAGACCTCTACAGATCTTACGCATTAGTAACTTATGTTTAAAATCCTATCACGTTAGAAATTAAAAAAATAATTACTACAGTATATAACTATGGGATTGATTCAATTCTATAGTAAGAGATTTATTTGAAGTACCATTGCATTACTAAACAGGAATGTTGTATTCTTAATATGTACTGTATAACGGTACCCTAACAGTTTATGAGTTTATTTGCATTAGCGAGATTGACAAATGTTTGTGGGAGGGGTTTCCTGTTTTACTGATTTAATCATTAACTTGTATTTCAAACCAACCAAAATTTTCATAAATTTTTAGGTTTAGGAGATGTGCTGCGACTCATGTCAACTTTCAGTTTCAGAATCAGCTTGAATGTATGAAGTGCACATGGGGAGTGAGATTAATCTTAAAATATTTTATAGGGAAAATTAAGACCTTAAAACAATTTAAAGCCATTCACATGTAAACAAATGCATGACTGCCATGCCAAAACATTGAACCGATTTAAATAGTGAACACCACAATTTTCTTAAAGACAAAGATGTGCGTTTGCAAGCAATACTTCTCAAATTTACTATAAGGTGCAATGTTGCACGGTGCAAAGGAATGGATGGGTTCCCATGCCAAGCAGGACATGATATGCTAAGTTAGAAGGGTGTGTGCTTCTGTTTTCTGCGACTTATGGTGCTCCAAGCAAGGTTGGGGGGGGGAGGACCCTTAGTTAAGTACAGATCTCATATATTGAATTAGGTTATGTTGAAATGCAGCTCTAGGTAAGGTATCTAAAATGAAGCTCTAGTTAAGGTAAGTATCCAGCAGACTGGTAATTAACCTGTTTACTTTGTGTTTCATATGTATTTCCAGGATTTTTACTAATGACAGACAAGAACTGCGTGCTTTCCAACAGGTTATATGTGATCTATGCATATTACAGCAAATGTTTGCATCAGGATAAAAACTGCAGATCGAAAGGTATCAGTACTGAAATCCATACTCAATCTAAAAAAACAGAATCTAACAAAGTGAACACAGCATAACTTTACCAGTGCACTATTGTGAGACATCAATGAACTACATAGAAGTAAATGGCAATCTAGTTTAGTTTGATGAAGCATGGGTGGACACTGCATACTAGGCTAGATTCAAGGTGGAACATGAGATTTTGAATTTTTCATCTATGCAACAGCGCACAATTAAAGATTTACCATAAATGGATCCTTACTTAATGGGCTTTGACACTTGGAAGTCCCAGTACCACCCTAACGCCTTGTTATTTACCAATTAAAAGATACAAAATACCTTCAATTTACACCAAGTAAAGTGAATTTAGGATTCCTGGGGATTACTCATGTTATGAACCAATTTCATAACGGTTTTGTTAAGCATAGACGGTATATATTGATTAGTTTACTAGTTTGATGAACTTGTCCCATAATGACAATTTCCAGTAAAACTTCAACACTTATTCTGGTGAAAATATACTGATAGGCATTTAGATAATGGGGTTTATGTAGTTGGTTGGGTCAGGCATAAACTTTCTTACTACAATATTACAAAGCTAGTTTTACAATTAACAAAATATGTTATTTTTATTAATAAAATAAATTTTTGAAGATACTTACAAGGTGATCATATAAGCTGCAACTCTGTTGCTCGACAGAAAAACCTACGGTCAAAATACGCCAGCGATCGCTATGCAGGTGGGGGTGTACATCAACAGCGCCATCTGTCGAGCAGGTACTTAGTACTCCAAGTAAACAAAGAACCAATTTTCTCCTCGGTCCACTGGGTCTCTATTGGGGAGGAAGGGAGGGTCCTATAATATATGATCACCGGGTAAGTATATTCAAAAATTTATTTTATTAATAAAAATAACATTTTTCAATATTAAACTTAGCCGGTGATCATATAAGCTGATTCACACCCAGGGGGGTGGGTAGAGACCAGCATTACATGTTTACATTATTATGAGCTAAGTATTTTGTATTTCATTTTAGCAGTTATTCAAAATAACAAACATAAAATAAATAAGTACCTGGTAAGGAAGTCGACTTGAACAATTACTCTGCCTTTTTAAGTACGTCTTCCTTACGGAGCCTCGCGATCCTCTTAGGATGCTGAGCGACCCCTAGGATCTGAAGTATCAAGGGTTGCAACCCATACAACAGGACCTCATCAAAACCTCTAATCTAGGCGCTTCTCAAGAAATGACTTTGACCACCCGCCAAATCAAGTAGGATGCGAAAGGCTTCTTAGCCTTCCGGACAACCCAAAAACAATAATAAAACATTTCAAGAGAAAGATTAAAAAGGTTATGGAATTAGGGAATTGTAGTGGTTGAGCCCTCACCCACTACTGCACTCGTTGCTACGAATGGTCCCAGAGTGTAGCAGTTCTCGTAAAGAGACTGGACATTCTTAAGATAAAAAGACGCGAACACTGATTTGCTTTTCCAATAGGTTGCGTCGATTATACTTTGCAGAGATCTATTTTGTTTAAAGGCCACGGAAGTTGCGACAGCTCTAACTTCGTGTGTCCTTACCTTCAGCAAAGCTTGGTCTTCCTCATTCAGATGGGAATGAGCTTCTCGTATTAACAGTCTGATAAAATAGGATAAAGCATTCTTTGACATAGGCAAAGATGGATTCTTAACTGAACACCATAAAGCTTCAGACGGGCCTCGTAAAGGTTTTTAAATAGAACTTAAGAGCTCTTACAGGACATAAGACTCTTTCTAGTTCATTTCCAACCATACGATAAGTTTGGAATATCGAACGATATTGGTCAAGGCCGAGAAGGCAGCTCGTGTTTGGCTAGAAAACCAAGTTGTAGAACATGTAGCCGTTTCGGATGAGAATCCGATGTTCTTGCTGAAGGCATGAATCTCACTGACTCTTTTAGCTGTGGCTAAGCATATCAGGAAAAGAGTCTTTAAGGTGAGATCTTTCAGGGAGGCTGATTGTAGCGGTTCGAACCTGTCTGACATAAGGAATCTTAGTACCACGTCTAAATTCCAACCAGGTGTAACCAAACGACGCTCCTTCGTGGTCTCAAAAGACTTAAGGAGGTCCTGTAGATCTTTATTGTTGGAAAGATCTAAGCCTCTGTGACAGAAAACTGATGCCAACATGCTTCTGTAACCCTTGATAGTGGGAGCTGAAAGAGATCGTTCTTTCCTCAGATATAAGAGAAAGTCAGCTATTTGAGTTACAGAGGTACTGGTCGAGGATACGGATACTAACTTGCACCAGTTTCGGAAGATTTCCCACTTCGATTGGTAGACTCTAAGGGTGGATGTTCTCCTTGCTCTAGCAATCGCTCTGGTTGCCTCCTTCGAAAAGCCTCTAGCTCTCGAGAGTCTTTCGATAGTCTGAAGGCAGTCAGACGAAGAGCGTGGAGGCCTTGGTGTACCTTCTTTACGCGTGGCTGACGTAGAAGGTCCACCCTTAGGGGAAGTGTTCTGGGAACGTCCACTAGCCATCGAAGTACCTCGGTGAGCCATTCTCTCGCGGGCCAGAGGGAAGCAACTAGCGTCAACCTTGTCCCTTCGTGAGAGGCGAACTTCTGCAGTACCTTGTTGACAATCTTGAACGGAGGGAATGCATATAGATCTAGATGTGACCAATCTAGTAGAAAGGCATCTATATGAACTGCTGCTGGGTCCGGGATTGGTGAGCAAAATATTGGGAGCCTCTTGGTCATCGAGGTTGCGAAGAGATCTATGGTTGGCTGGCCCCAGGTGGCCCAAAGTCTCTTGCATACATCCTTGTGAAGGGTCCATTCTGTTGGAATTATTTGTCCCTTTCGACTGAGACAATCTGCCATGACATTCAAGTTGCCTTGGATGAACCTCGTTACTAGTGATATGTCTAGACCTTTTGACCAGGTGAGGAGGTCCCTTGCGATCTCGTACAATGTCAGAGAGTAGGTCCCTCCTTGCTTGGAGATGTACGCCAAAGCCGTGGTGTTGTCCGAGTTCACCTCCACCACTTTGCCTTGAAGGAGAGACCTGAAGCTTTTCCAGGTCAGACGTACTGCCAGTAGCTCCTTGCAGTTGAAATGCATTGTCCTTTGACTCGAGTTCCTTAATCCCGAGCATTCCCTACCGTCTAATGTCGCACCCCAGCCTACGTCCGATGCGTCCGAGAAGAGAACGTGGTTGGGAGTCTGAACAGTCAGGGGAAGACCCTCTCTAAGGTTGATATAGTCCTTTCACCAAGTCAGACAAGACTTTATCTTTCCGGAAACCGGGATCGAGACCGCTTCTAGCGTCTTGTCCTTTTTCCAGTGAAAAGCTAGATGGTATAGAAGAGGACGGAGGTGTAGTCTTCCTAGTGACACAAATTGATCCACGGATGACAGTGTCCCTACCAGACTCATCCACAGCCTGACTGGGCAGCGTTCCTTCTTCAGCATCTTCTGGATGGATAGCAGGACTGGGGGCTGATCGTCTTGTTCAGCAACGTCCTCATCAGAGGGTTCCTCATCCGAAACTGATGAGGAAACGGCAACGGAGTGGGCAACGTCTGACTCGCTGAATCCGGTCGCACTGGTGGATGCGTGACGGAGCCGGACGCAATATCATGGCACTGCTGCACAGTCTGTGAACTGTCAACAACCATGGGTGCGCGAGGAAGTACAGCATCAACCCGAAACTGTCTAGACTGTCTGGGTTGTGCAGTCAACACCCTACCGGGTTGTTGAGGTTGACGCACTGCGTCACAACAAGTCACCTCTGCTGGTTGTTGAACGTCCTGAACGTCAACAACCACCTCCGAGCGTCGCTTAACGTCAACGTGCGACTGGCAACCCACACTGGGTCGCATCGGTGGAGGAACCACCTCAACTGGCAGACGCGAGTAAGTTACCTCAGCGTCAACAGGGCGCACAACCGACCGGTTGGAAGGTTGTTGGCCAGAAGGAGGAACCACCTCAACTGGCAGACGCGAGTAGGTTACCTCAGCGTCAACAGGGCGCACAACCAACCGGTTAGAAGGTTGTTGGCCAGAAGGTTCTTCTCCGCATTTAAGTCCTCTATCAAGGACGCAAGCTTGGACTGCATGTCTTGCAGCAAAGCCCATTTAGGGTCTACGGGAGCAGGTGTGGCAACAGACGGGGTTAGCGACTGAGGTGGAACCATTTACCATCCCTGAAAGCCTTGTTATGTGTGACATAATAGTACAGCAAAACTTCAAAGGCTCGACAAAAGTTGAGAAGTTGACCTGTAAACAACTTGGAGCGTCTCCTGGCTAGGCGCCAGGGCGAGTCTACCAGAATTGAGAAGTCTATCTGGGCAGAGGCATGAACTCCCAAGCCGAGAACTTCTCTCGTGTCCTATCAGACTCTCGCTCTATAAGCTAGTTTAAAAGACGGGAAATCAAAGGCTGAATCCCTAAAACTCCTCCTGGTGCAAAAACCAGTCGCCTAGCCAACGTAATGCTCTCTAGGAGAGCGAGAGAGCACTAGCTTAAAAACAACGGCTTCGAAGTAGCTAGGCCTAGTGTAAGTTCTGACGTTTAGGCGAACGAGGAGCAGCAGTTACAAGATCCGGACGAAGATCCTTAAAAAATCATCATGATTTAATTAAAGTCCATAGGAGGCTAAGCAGCTTAAGGCTCCTCTCCAAATGACAGAGTCCTCAAGGGAATATCAGTAGGAGGGAGAACAGCACTTTCTCATCTACAGGGACCTTGTCCGATAAAAGCTAGGTTATCTCAGTGAGTCTCTCACTGGTGCATTAGTAGCAGACCAGAAGGCAACGTCATGTAACTGCTTGACAGTCTGTGAACTGTCAACAACTGAACTGTCAACCACAACAGGTGCGTGAGGACATACAGCACTGGTGCATTAGTAGCAGACCAGAAGGCAACGTCATGTAACTGCTTGACAGTCTGTGAACTGTCAACAACTGAACTGTCAACCACAACAGGTGCGTGAGGACATACAGTGTTCACTCGAGACTGCTTTGACTGTCTATACTGAGCAGTCAAAACAACTCTAGAATGCGGAGGTTGACGCACCGCGTCAAAACAAAACAACTTAGACTGTTGTTGTACCTCTCGAACGTCAACGGAAGGTTCCGTGCGTTACTGAACGTCAACATGCGGCTGGCAGGGTACACTGGAACGCATGGGTGGCGGGACTCTCTCAGCTGGAGTGCGGCAGAAGGTCGCCTCAGCGTCCACAGGACGCACAACCGTGTTGGTTGTAGGCTAGAGGTTGGTGCAGTGTCAACCTTCTCCGCACGAAAGTCCCGCATCAATGACGTTAACTGAGACTGCATGGTCTGCAGCAAAGACCACTTAGGGTCTACAGGAGCAGGTGCGGCAACAGACGGTGTGACTGCCTGATGCGGTACCGCTTTGCCTCTCTTAGGAGGTGAGCAGTCGTCGGAAGACTGCAGCGAGTCCGAACTGACCCAGTGGCTACAACTGGGCCGTTGGACTTGCGCGGAAGGGACCGACTTGCGCTTAAAAAGCTGCGAGACCTTGGTCCATGGTTTCTTACGAGAAACCTCTTCCGCAGACGAGAAATAAATGGGCTCTCTCGTCTTTGTGTGGGTGGGGCGATCTTGGGTAGATACGCCCGAAACCACGGAGGGAAACGTCTGTTCGTTGATCAAGGCCTGACGAACCCATAAGTCGTTCGACATTACTTCTCCCCTGGGCTTGGGAGCTTGCAAGAGGTCCCGGACTAGGTGAACGACAGGCACGAACAGACGAACCCTCGGACGCAACACTGTAACACTTTGCGCATATCACTTTATCACTTCGATTTTCTGTTTTGCACTTATTTCACTGAAATCGAAACTTTTACGGATTTCTACCTGAAACACGCAATTCTACCCTTCATTAAAAGGTAGTAATTGCGAAAACAGTCGTATAATGCAGCTCATTAATACTAGCAAAAACAGAAAACATATAAGGATAAAGAATTCAGTGGCTGGGAAAGAGACTAAACACTAGTTCAAATAAACTACGTTTACAATCTCTCACCGCACATAGCCTGGGGACAAGAATAAAACCCTAGAAACGTTTTACCTTCTTCCCCGTACAGCGACTAGGGAGGAGAGTAACACGAGAACAACGTTACCCGCTTGAACGGAACGTTTTCTCTCCTCTCTCTCCCTCCGTCTCTATCTCTCTCTCTCTTTCTCTCTTGATTTCGCACCTAAGAGAAGAGCCCAATTATATATCGTCAAAAAAAAAAAACATGTTATTTGACTAAAGGAAAAAACTGAAAGGTTTTCCAAATAAAAAGTTCCTTTAATTTAGAATTTAAAACATTTAAGTTAAGAAAGAATGAACGAAACGTCAGAATCGATTTACTCTTACTGCAAAGTGAAACCGTGATACACTCTCTCTCTATCGTAACGATAGAGCGCATGTTGAACGTCCTGAACGTCAACAACTGCGTAGTCTAAAAAACTAAACGTTAGTTCCTCTTTGAAAACAGTACGAAGACTATCAAAGAAATTCTTTCATAAAACATTAAATTTAAAAAGTTTTAAATTCTTTAAAGGCTAAATACGATATAACGGGCTCAACGTTGATTAACTTCGGTTCCAAGTTAGGACCGCCTTCTATCAGGAAAGGTCGCATATAAACAAAACATAAAAATTTATTTTTATATGTTTATAATAAATGGAAAGTTAATCGAAGAGGCCTAATAAAGGCGGAGAGATATAAAATATATAGATCTATAACGTGTTAAGCAAAATTACTAAAAACCTAAACACACTTCCGCTAAGGGAAGGGTCGGCCATTTAAAAGTGAAAGAGAGTCCATACTCTCTTTGTCACCATAATTAAATCTATCCAAAACGAGTTCAAGTTTTGAGATGAAGATAAAACCCCTGCATAGCGAAAGCTCAAAACTAGAATAGTGTACTTCACCAAATAGTTGTGAAAACAAATCCAGTTAGTAACAGCGTATTAGTAGGTCTTGCCGGTAGCCCGACAGAGAGAAAATTGGTTCTTTGTTTACTTGGAGTACTAAGTACCTGCTCGACAGATGGCGCTGTTGATGTACATCCCCACCTGCATAGCGATCGCTGGCGTATTTTGACCGTAGGTTTTTCTGTCGAGCAACAGAGTTGCAGCTTATATGATCACCGGCTAAGTTTAATATTGAAAAATTATGTTTTAGTGTTACCTCGCCAGGGATGAAGTTGGGAGACAAACACACGGCTGAGACTTAGTCATAGGGTAAGCTACGGGTAGGGGTAGTTTAAAGGGGGGGGGGGGGGTTGCAGTCCCCCCTAGTACATAAGTATGTAAGGATGCAGCTCCTAGGTTAGGTTAGGTTTGGTTGTGAACCTTAGATTAGATTACGTTCTTGTGTTTATCTCCCTTTTAAAATGTAGTTTTTCAGTCACAACTTTTGGAATTTTACACCTGGTCTGTCATTAGCAACTACTGTACTACGGCTCCAAGGTAATATTACAATACAGTAGTTTAATGCAAGTGATGAAATCCTAAATTTTTCTTTTATTTATTGAATTCTTTAAATCAAAATGATATTTAAGACACTAAAACCTACTGTAAATTAACAATGCCGGTACACTGCATAATGTTAGTCATATAATTTTTTCTAAGTTCAAATAAGATCTGAAGGGTGTTAACTCAATTATTATCATTATTAGCTAAGCTACAACCCTAGCTGAAAAAACGGGATGCAGTTTTCCAGCAATGCATTGTGGCTAGGAAAATCACACTGTTTCAAGTCTTTTCATATCGAGTTGTGAGAACATGGATTATACTGAAAACCAATATACTAGTCTGCTTTCAGCATATCAAGTCAACTACAATTTTGGAATTTTAAGCTTGATTCCACACAACTGCATGATGATGAGGACTTTAATGTGGACGTTGAATGTATGCTCTGTTGACTTTCATTTTTGTTAAATTACATGAATTGACATTGCTTCTTTTAGGCAACTTGCAATGCTTTCTACTTCCTAAGTGTTAGTAAATTTTACTGTAAATGTTGTCAACATTTTGAGCTTTCTAAGGTAGAGCAGGAACACACACCACAGGTAAGTGAGTCACCATCTAAAACTTATAATTCTGAACAAGGGTATCAAGCATAATTACTAGGTGGTATCTTGGAGGTTTGAGGTGACCATGATCAGGTTAGGATGGGGGGGGGGGGGGGTTTAACAAGAGTCCCACCAGGAGCTTTTGTATATCTACAGCCAGTTCTTTACACAAGAACACCACCAAACCTAAACTTCCCCCACCTAACCTAACCTACAAACCGTGTCCTTACCTACTTACCTAACGGGAGGGGGGGGGGGGGAGCTAATGCACCCAGCCTGCAAAGTTCCCTTTATACTGCTATTCTTAGCTAGCCGTAACATTCATACACCCTGAAGAGTGGTTTGCCCTCTTGGTAACAAAATGCCAGTATGAAGGACTTGGTGCCCTATGCTAGGCTAGACAAAGTCCATGAATTTTACTCGTTCTTTGATTTCCAACACTAATCTCACATTCTTGTTATTCTCCACAAAATCCTGTATTTCTGATATTATTACCAATAGAAATTAAGGCATGACTCATTCAAATAAAAACTTGGGATGTACGTATGATAGTGGCCACCCGTATGTATTATTACGGCTAACTTAGAATACGACAGTGTAAGGGGGATCGCAGGCACCCCCGTTAGGTAAGTAGGTAAGGACACAGCTTGTAGGTTAGGTTAGGGGGTAAAGTTAAGGTTAGTAGATGTCCATTTTAATACACGCGGGAGGAGCTGGCCGCTGATATACAAAGGCTCCCAAAACTCTTAGTGAACCCGAATTCAGACCTGGTTGAACTTTCAATTTAACCTTAATTAATACTGAACTAAATACCGGTCACAATAATCTCATAAAAAATACACAAGATAAAATAATCCCTCACTCTTGATGCATTCAAGAAGCCATGACAAAACTGACTGGTTGATGCCAAATGTAATAAAAGGTGATGTCAACAACGGTGACTCTCAATCACATGAACCGATGCCAACTTCCATACGCCTACCAACAGTGGCCTAAACTGTCGAGCTTGTAGGCCTCAACAATTATTTCTACTTAATTTACAGGTTATCTTAGGATAAAGCAGGCCTATACCATTCCTTCAAGGGTAAAGATAGCTTTTATAAGTAGTAAGATAATGGTTAAAGTTGTGGAATCTTACGCGAGGTTGTGGAGATTCGTCTGCCATTATCTGATGTCAACAACACAGATACTTAAGAAGAACTGAACTTAGTCAGCTGATCACAATAAACCACAGATCGGTATTATGGCAACATTACTTCAGATTATATTAATTAATAATATATTTTAATAATTACATATAATATAATATACTGTTTATATATAGATTACTTAAATTTAAAACTATGAATATCATAATCGGATTGGATTTGATGATTTTCAAGCAACAATAAAGAGAAGGCGTATTTTTTTCCTACTTTGTCTTTGGCATCTAAATTCTATATTTTATTGCCTCTTTTTAGGTAGATTTGCTGGCGAAAGTGCACAGACAGTATATGTATGTATGTATGTATGTATATATATATATATATATATATATATATATATATATATATATATATATATATATATTATATATATATATATATATAGAGAGAGAGAGAGAGAGAGAGAGAGAGAGAGAGAGAGAGAGAGAGAGAGAGAGAGAGAGAGATTTGAAATCTTGATAATTAATGATGAATGAGAATAGGACTGTTGTCTACTATTAATTTTGGCATTGAGAAGTTTCCAACAAGTCAAGGGAACTACTCTCTCTCTCTCTCTCTCTCTCTCTCTCTCTCTCACTCTCTCTCTCTCTCTCTCTCTCTCTCTCTCTCTCTCTCTCTCTCTCTCTCTCTCATATATATATATATATATATATATATATATATATATATATATATATATATATATATATATATATATATATATAATATATATATATATATATATATATATATATATATATATACAAATTCTTCATTACATAGAGGTGACATATATATAGATAGTAAACCATTATATCAAATTTACAAAATTATATATAGGTTATATATATTCATTTATACCAACTTCATCGATGTAAAAAAATACAAAATTTTGAGCTCAAGTTCAACTTATTCAAAGCATAGCATTCACTTACCTAACAGAGCCTACTACAAATTCATTCCCTCTACTGGAATTTAACTACAGTTATCGAGTTATGAATCAACAGTTATATAATTTACATGAATGATTTTTTTTATTCTCTATATCTCTCACTCTAGTGTCCATCACTAAAAGAGTATGTACCTTCATAAGGGTGGACTTAGCTCTTTATATAACAACAAATGTATCTGGAGTACTTTTTTTTTTGTTAATAAAATATAGTTCTAGATATCTAAATAACTAAGACTGTATACACTAAAGCCAACACATCTTTTAGGTCCTGTGGGGAAAGGGTTTCCATGTGTGATATGACCAGAAAAACAGCCCTTAAGGCAAAAGTAGAATCAAGTGTATTAGGAGGAAGTAAATCAACAGTATTTAAAAATGGTTACAGTTCTGGTTTCTAACTATGAATATGTAAAAAAAAAAAAAAAATAAATAAAAAAATAAACAAGGGTAGTAATACTTATACATAATCCTTATATACTTTTGTGTTAGACTGAAGTGCATTTTGGTTATTCATGACATTTTTTGGATGATTACGTACCCCGTAAATTAAATATTTTGCACTCACCTTTAGAATTTTGCAATATTTTTCATGTTTCAAGTGGTTGTAAATTCATTAAAGGCAGTCACATTTATGTAGAGAATCAACTGTACTGTATAAGGTGAAATTATCCTACATAGAGCTAGCGACAATGGATGATTATACTATGAGGCATATTAAAAACAGAGAGGTAAATTGATGATAAAAAATTACAAATAAATCAAGATGAAAACCGATAAGCAATTAAAAAACATGAAAGTCACAATAAACCTACCATGAGCTATCAAACCCACACTTACCTACAATTGATTAGGTAGATTAAACATTTGACTTGTACAAGTGGGTCGAAGGGTTTGTCCGTTGTTAAACCTTAAATAAAACACATTGTATCTTAAAAAATATATAGCAGAGAAATCTGGAATTGTTGAAGATTCTGCATATAATTCCTGTAACAATTTGTTTCCAAAACTTGACATTCGTCGTCAGTTGAAGTTTGGACCTTAACAAAAAGTTTTTAACTGTTGATGTTGACCTGCATTCTCTGCTAAAACGGTTATTCATCAAATATCCATGGGTGAAACAGGAATGACAAATTCGAAGCCACTTTAGAGGTATGTACTTCTTGGTTTGGAACTCAATGACAATTTTGAGCAGTATAGAGGGTCTATTTTGTTTTGAAGAGTTCCATGGTTTGAGGATTGTTTTGATTTAATTTCAATCAATCTTTTATTCTACAAAATTTAATATTAATCAAAGATAAAAGTTTATAGAGGTGCTAAATAGTTATAAATGGGGATTTTTTATCTTGCATTTTATCATATAAGTAACCATTTTGACTGCTTTTATTGGCATTTCCATTTATGATCACACAGAAAAGGATCCAAGATATTTCAACCTCTACGTCAGATTCATATAATTCTTGTAACAAAATCTCATTATAATGTTTTCTTACCATTACACATCAAGCTGCAACCCCTGATAGAAAAGCATAATGTTTATAAAACAAAGTACCGCAGCAAAGAAGGCAATACAGTTAAAAAATTAGCAGAGAAAAAATAAACTGTGGAAAAATAAAGTAACCAAAACCATAACTATTACAATGATAAATAGTGATGAGAATGCTTTGGACAATACTTTTGACTATCTTCTATAAAATTTTTAGTAAATGGTGATTACAAAATTGTGGTGAATCTTTTCGATATTGACGGACAAATTAATTGCATACAGTTCAACTACAAAAAGAAGTATTGTTTGGTTAGGTCACTGAATTGTTTTACTGGGTGAAATGGCAAAAAATCCTTCACTTGTTGAATATTTGGAAAAATTAGTAAGAATTGCACAATTCAAACATTTGTTAACACATCTGTAATACTGTTTTAACTTCTACAAAACTAACAAACAAAGTTCTTGATTATATCTTGATCATACACTTCAAAAAAATTAAATCATGTAACAAAATCCTTTCCAAACTTATCAAATAAACTTTAGGCTGCGACACTCAACCATAGATAACTTTGAAAAGTAAATATTGTATACTGTACAGTATACAATTACAAACCATAGTTGTTAATAAGACACTGGCTATCTTAATTTATATACCCTGAATATTGACAATATCTGCATGAATTCCCAACAGAAGACAAACCTGAGTAATTTCAAAATCTAAATACAGTATAGCACATGTTCGTAATACTAGGTATGCAGTTAATTCTATTAGTCAGGCCTTCTCCATCATGAAGCTCAATACTACACAGTATTCTAGAAGTTTTATTCCAGCTGTGACCAAGTCGTGGAATGATCTTCCTAATCGGGTAGTTGAATCAGAAATTCAAAAGTTCAAATTCACAGCAAATGTTATGTTGAACAGGCTTGCATAAGTCCTATTATAGTTTATAAATCAAATATCTGTTTTAATGTTTTTAAAATACTTTATTTTGATTTTCATTACTTATAACATCTTGCTTTTCCAACTAGGGTTGTAGCTTAGCTAATAATAATAATGATGATAATAATAATAATAATAATAATAATAATAATTACAACACAATGACACTAAAATAAATAACCATATGATAATTGTAAGCAAAAAATACAACAAAATTAATCTGAATCATGTTTCTTCATTAATGTCTTTCCCTTTGACTCTGCAAATTTCCACCATCTGATTTCTTGATACACAATAGGTGGGTGGCAGTATAGCAGTCCCAGTAAAGTGTGCTGTACATGCCAGCAAGAGGGACAATTTCAATTCGTTTTTATTTCATTCTGAGGTCCTGAAGCTGGCACTTCAGAATTAATAGCATTTTATTTCTGTATTTGAATAAAAAAATTACGGAAATAAAAAAAGTTTAGACTCCAACACTTTACAATATGATTATTTATACATGAAACTATTGAAAAACATTGTTCAAAAATTTATTTAAAGTTCAATCATATAAGGGTCCAGGCATAGCACTGAAATTCATCATATCTAATGCAAAAAAGAAGAGAAATCACTAAATCCCCAGTGCTGTACATGCTACAGAAGCAATCCTGAAGAAAACACCTGGAGCACAGCTGTTAAAATCATTGTACAACCGCTGAAAGAGAGGTTATTGATTAATTCAGATCTTGGAGACCAGAGGAAGAAGACAGTAGGACTGCCTTTTCCTTCAACTGTCTGATAGACCAAAGACTGGTAATCTTGGAGAAATTTAACAGATGTAATATACAGTGGCATTCCTACGGCTAATTGGGTTGTGATAATACAACTCATATGCCATACATTTTTCACCCAATTCCTGGGAGGGATGTCAAATTACATTTTCCAAAGTTTCATGATTTTGAATACATCTTTACCCTTTCAGATAGCATTTAGTTAATTTCCCGTTTTTCTGGTTGCTACAGACAACTAGATCTTTCAACAATACCTGAACATTGAAGAAGGAAACTTCTACAAGTAGTTAGAAATTTTTTTATTGTATAATACAGTATAGAAATAAGTACATTTATATAATCATAAGTAGACAATAAATATGGATGGATTACAATACTCTTCAACAGAAGCCAACTATGCAATCAGAACCTATAAATACCTTCTATATATATCACAGTGGCATTTATTCACTTGCATAAATCTTCCAAACAATCAAGTCCATCTATAGCTCTGTACTGTTTCCTTAAATCCCATTATTAGAAGATGGTTACCACCTGACAAGAACTCTCTTACAGTGGTGCGAAAAGTACATTCGGTAGAAATACAAGTTTTATGGCATGAATTGTCTTTTCCTCTAGATATCAAAATTATCAGATATTAAAAATTCAAACAAAAATATATATTTAGCGGCTCAAGGTATACTGTACACTGAATACTCATGGCAAGGATCTCTGTAAATTCACTGGGATTTCTCACTACCCAACCTTTGACCTAAGTATAGACATGGGTTTCCTATATCAAATTTATTGTTGCATTCCCCCATTATAAATCAACAACCCTAATCGCATCTTCAAATTATATCTTTCTGTCTTTCACATTAATAATAATAAAATTGATAACAATAACACTACAGACTTCACAAATGATCTCTCAGAGTCTGCCTGTTTTCACAATCAACTCCACAAGGATGAGAGATGAGCATGATCTTTATAGCTAACTCCATAAGTTATATTATCATTTTGATGTAAAAATTATTGTCAATTTCCCTTTTCATCAACAAAAATAATAACAATATTATCAATAATAATAATAATAATAATAATAATAATGATAACAACAACAACAAAAATAATCACATCACTACCAGCACGATATTTCTTAGGTGTAGTTTATATTATACAGCACTGCACGATGCTATGTAATAAATACTCCCAGGGTTACAAACAATTTTTACAATAGTCTAGGAACTGGGTATTTCAACAAGATACTGCTTGGTACAGAAATGCAATATACTTGTTTGTTTCCAAATATCCTTTCAAAATCAGGTTGACCTTGTACTTTTTGCCTTCAAAACTAGGAATATGTACAACGTATTACATAATAAATTTCATAGCAGGCCAAGTGAATGAATCAACTTGAAAATGTGGAGTTTCAACTAATAAAGGATACTTTTCTTACACCACAGAGGAAAAATAGTATGAAACAGAAGCAAAGTATTTTAGAAGTTCTATATTCTATAATTCCCCTTTATCCCTTTAGCCTAGAATTTGCAAATATGGAATTTTTTTTAAGATTTCTGTAACACCCCAGACCCTACGATCCAAATGTTGACAAAGTCAGTCAACTTCAAAATAAACCTTAAAATCACAGTATCAACATAGAAAGGGTAACATAGGCAAGATTTTAAAATCCTGGGAATTTCCTTTGAAAATACTGGTAAAACCACATGCATCTGCTAACTTCACTTGAAGCAAACCTAAAAAAATATTTTGGTAGTGTTTTTGTGATTTCCAATAACCCAATGGTTTAGGAGGTTTTATGTTTTTTTACTTCATTACCTCCTACTACTTAACTGGCGAGGGGGATTAAACTTCTGGCCATAAAACAAAACTACAGGAGTTTGGCTTTCATCTTATACTAGAATCCACGGCTCACAAAAAGATATGGTACAATATTCCGATTCAAGACATACAGTAACTTTCCAAAAAAAATCCATCCCAAAAGCAAACCCATGCACCTATTATCATCAGTTATAATAAATGTATCTATTAAATGAAATGAAAAATGTTATTTTTATTACTAAAATAAATTTTTGAATATACTTACCCGATGATCATGTAGCTGTCAACTCTGTTGCCCGACAGAAATCTACGGTCGGGATACGCCAGCGATCGCTATACAGGTGGGGGTGTACACAACAGCGCCATCTGTGGTCAGGTACTCCAGTACTTCTTGTCAACAAGACCTTAATTTTCTCCTCGGTCCACTGGTTCTCTATGGGGAGGAAGGGCGGGTCATTTAAATCATGATCATCGGGTAAGTATATTCAAAAATTTATTTTAGTAATAAAAATAACATTTTTCAATATTAATCTTACCCGATGATCATGTAGCTGATTCACACCCAGGGTGGTGGGTGGAGACCAGTATACATGTTAACAAAGAAGCTAAGTATCCCGTATTTAATTTTTATTAGTTATTCAAAATAACAATAAAAAATAAATAAGTACCTGGTAAGGAAGTCGACTTGAACCATTACTCTGCCTTTAATAAGTACGTCTTCCTTACTGAGCGTAGCGGTCCTCTTAGGATGCTGAACGACTCTTAGGTGGCTGAAGTATAAAGGGCTGCAACCCATACTAAAGGACCTCATCACAACCTCTAACCTCGGCGCTTCTCAAGAAAGAATTGACCACCCGCCAAATCAACAAGGATGCGGAAGGCTTCTTAGCCGACCGTACAACCCATAAAAAGTATTCAAGAGAAAGGTTAAAAAGGTTATGGAATTATGGGAATGTAGTGGGTGAGCCCTCACCTACTACTGCACTCGCTGCTACGAATGGTCCCAGGGTGTAGCAGTTCTCGTAAAGAGACTGGACATCTTTGAGATAGAATGATGCGAACACTGACTTGCTTCTCCAATAGGTTGCATCCATAACACTCTGCAGAGAACGGTTCTGTTTGAAGGCCACTGAAGTAGCCACATCTCTCACTTCATGTGTCCTTACCTTCAGCAAAGCAAGGTCTTCTTCCTTCAGATGAGAATGTGCTTCCCTAATCAGAAGCCTGATGTAGTAAGAAACTGAGTTCTTAGACATTGGAAGAGAAGGCTTCTTGATAGCACACCATAAGGCTTCTGATTGTCCTCGTAAAGGTTTTGACCTTTTTAGATAGTACCTAAGAGCTCTAACTGGGCAAAGTACTCTCTCCAGTTCGTTCCCCACCAAGTTGGACAGGCTTGGGATCTCGAACGACTTAGGCCAAGGACGTGAAGGAAGCTCGTTTTTAGCAAAAAACCGAGCTGCAAGGAACATGTAGCCGTTTCAGATGTGAAAACTATGTTCCTGCTGAAGGCGTGGATCTCACTTACTCTTTTAGCTGTTGCCAAGCACACGAGGAAAAGAGTTTTTAATGTGAGGTCCTTAAAAGAGGCTGATTGGAGAGGTTCAAATCTTGATGACATAAGGAACCTTAGGACCACGTCTAGATTCCAGCCTGGAGTGGACAACCGACGTTCCTTTGAGGTCTCAAAAGACCTAAGGAGGTCCTGTAGATCTTTGTTGGTGGAAAGATCCAAGCCTCTGTGGCAGAAAACCGCTGCCAACATACTTCTGTAACCCTTGATCGTAGGAGCTGAAAGGGATCTTACGTTCCTTAGATGTAACAGGAAGTCAGCAATCTGGGTTACAGTGGTACTGGTTGAGGAAACTGCATTGGCCTTGCACCAGCTTCGGAAGACTTCCCATTTAGACTGATAGACTCTGAGAGTGGATGTCCTCCTTGCTCTGGCAATCGCTCTGGCTGCCTCCTTCGAAAAGCCTCTAGCTCTTGAGAGTCTTTCGATAGTCTGAAGGCAGTCAGACGAAGAGCGTGGAGGTTTGGGTGTACCTTCTTTACGTGAGGTTGACGTAGAAGGTCCACTCTTAGAGGAAGAATCCTGGGAATGTCGACCAGCCATTGCAGTACCTCTGTGAACCATTCTCTCGCGGGCCAGAGGGGAGCAACCAACGTCAGCCGTGTCCCTTTGTGAGAGGTGAACTTCTGAAGTACCCTGTTGACAATCTTGAACGGCGGGAATGCATACAGGTCGAGATGGGACCAATCCAGCAGAAAAGCATCCACGTGAACTGCTGGTGGGTCTGGAATCGGAGAACAATACAACGGGAGCCTCTAGGTCATCGAGGTAGCGAACAGATCTATGGTTGGCTGACCCCACAGGGCCCAAAGTCTGCTGCAAACATTCTTGTGAAGGGTCCACTCTGTGGGGATGACCTGACCCTTCCGGCTGAGGCGATCTGCCATGACATTCATATCGCCCTGAATGAACCTCGTTCCCAGCGTGAGCTTTCGATCTTTTGACCAGATGAGGAGGTCCCTTGCGATCTAGAACAACTTCCTCGAATGAGTCCTTCCCTGCTTGGAGATGTAAGCCAAGGCTGTGGTGTTGTCGGAGTCCACCTCCACCACCTTGTTTAGCTGGAGGGACTTGATGTTTATCAAGGCCAGATGAACCGCCAACAACTCCTTGCAATTGATGTGAAGTGTCCTTTGCTCCTGATTCCATGTTCCCGAGCATTCCTGTCCGTCCAATGTCGCACCCCAGCCCGTGTCTGATGCGTCCGAGAAGAGACGGCGGTCGGGGTTCTGAACAGCCAAAGGTAGACCTTCCTTGAGAAGAAAGCTGTTCTTCCACCACGTTAGAGTAGACCTCATCTCTTCGGAAACAGGAACTGAGACCGTCTCTAGCGTCATGTCCTTTATCCAGTGAGCAGCTAGATGATACTGAAGGGGGCGGAGGTGGAGTCTCCCTAACTCGATGAACAGGGCCAGCGATGAAAGTGTCCCTGTTAGACTCATCCACTGCCTGACTGAGCATCGATTCCTTCTCAGCATGCTCTGGATGCATTCTAGGGCTTGGTTGATCCTTGGGGCCGACGGAAAAGCCCGAAAAAACTCGACTCTGAACTCCATACCCAGGTAGACAAAGGTCTGGGATGGGACGAGCTGGGACTTCTCTAAATTGACCAGGAGGCCCAGTTCCTTGGTCAGATCCATAGTCCATCTGAGATTCTCCAGACAGCGACGACTTGTGGGAGCTCTTAAAAGCCAGTCGTCTGATGGAGCCGGACACAAGATCATGGTACTGCTGCACAGTCTGTGAACTGTCAACCATGGGGAAGCGAGGAAGTACAGCGACAACCCGAAACTGTCTAGACTGTCTGGGTAGTACAGACAACTCTTTATCGGGTTGCTGAGGTTGCCGCACCGCGTCACAACAGGTCACCTCTGCTGGTTATTGAACGTCTTCCCAGTGACACACTGACTCCGTAAAAAGAAATCCTCTATCAAGGACTAAGCTTGGACTGCATGTCTTGCAACAAAGCTCAAGGTCTATGGGAGCAGGTGTGGCAACAGACGGGGTTAGCGACTGAAGCGGAACCATTTACCCTCCCTGGAAGCATGTTATGCTTAAATAAAAGTCCATAGGAGGCTAAGCAGCTTAAGGCTCCTCTCCAAATGACAGAGTCCTCAAGGGAATATCAGAAGGAGGGAGAACAGCACTTTCTCATCTACAGGAACCATATCCGAGAAAAGCTAAGTTCTCTCAGTGAGGGTAAGCCTCAACTCCTGCCTGACTAGTTTGCTGCTGGCGAGTGGCGGTAACCACAGTGTGTTGCGGAGGCTGACACACCGTGTCAAAACACGGCAGCTTGTGGTAGCTCCCGCACGGCAACGGAGTGCTCTGTGTGTGGGAGTCATCAAACATCTGGCAGGGTTGACTGTGCATGGGTGGAGGAGCTCTCACAACAAGAGTGTGAGAGCATGAAGCCATGCCGGGCGCACAACCGTGGGGGGTGTAGGCCCACGGGTGCATCGTCAACCTTCTCCGCAGTCGGAGTGTGGGAGCTGGCAACAACAAAAGCAGAGTGCTGGTGCGTGGGAGGGGCTGCGGTGGGTTGAGGAGCATGCGGTATGGTATGCAGAGCATGCTGTAAGGTATGCAGAGCATGCTGTATGGAATGCAGAGCATGCTGTAAGGTATGCAGAGCATGCGGTATGGTATGCAGAGCATGAGGTAAGGCATGCGGCTCATGCTGCATGGTATGCGGCTCATGCTGCATGCGGCTCATGCTGCATGGCATGCGGCTCATGCTGCATGGGATGAGGCTCATGCTGTATGGAATGAGGCTCATGCTGCATGGGATGAGGCTCATGGAATGCGGCTCATACTGCATGGTATGCGGAGCATGCTGTAAGGTCTGCAGAGCATGCTGCATGGGCTGAGGAGAATGCCGCATAGTGCTGGAACCCGGCAACTCCTGATGCGGCAGCTCACGCATGTTAGCAGATGGTGCAGCAAGAACATGCGTCTGGCAGTGAGGACTGCGCATCGGTGGAGGAGCTCTCACAGGTGTGGTGTGGGAGCAGGCAGCCGCAGTATCTGCTGAGCGCACAACCTCGGCGGGTTGTAGGTAAACAGGCTGCATTGTCAACCTTCCAGCATGATACTCCTGTATGAAGGAGCAAGCTGAGACTGTAAAGTCTGCAGCATGGACCACTAGGGTCTATGAAAGACAACAACAAACGGAGCTACTGTCCGTTGTGACTGAGGGTCTAAAACAGCTGGTGCGGCAACAGACGGAGTTACTGCCTGTTGCGGTACCACCTAGCCTCTCTTAGGAGGTGTGCAGTTGTCGTACTGCAGCGAGTCCGAACTGACCCAGTGGCTACACCTAGGCCGTTGGACTTGCGCGGAAGGGACCGACTTGCACTTAAAAGCTGCAAGATTTGGTCCATGGTTTCTGCGAGAAACCTCTTCCGCAGACGAGGAATAAATGGGCTCTCTCGTCTTTGTGTGGGTGGGGTGATCACGTCGGCAACGTGTGTAGATACACCCGAAACCACCGAGGGAAACGTCTGTTCGTCGATCAAGGCCTGAGGAACCCATAAGTCCTTCGACATTACTTCTCCCCTGGGCTTGGGAGCTTGTAAGAGGTCCCAGACTAGGTGAACCACTGGCACGAACAGACGAACCCTCGAACGCAACACTGTAACACTTTGCGCATATCACTTTATCACTTTTGATTTTCTGTTTGCACTTATTTCACTGAACTCGAAACTTTAAGTGGTTTGTACCTGAAACACGCAATCCTATCCTTCATTAAAAGGTAGTAATTGCGAAAACAGTATTACAATGTAACAGAAAAACATAATGAAAGATAAAGAATTCAGTGGCTGGAAAAGAGACTAAACACTAGATCAAATAAACTACGTTTAAAATCTCTCACCGCATAAAGCCTGGGAACAAGAATAAAACTCTAGAAACGTTTTACCTTCTTCCCCTCTATCGACTAGGGAGAAGAGCAAAAAAAAAAAAAACGAGAACAACGTTACCCGCTTGAACGAAACGTTTATCCTCCTCTCTCTCCCTCCGTCTCTATCTCTCTCTCTCTCTCTCTTGACTTAGAACCTGAGAGATGAGCCCAATTATATATATCGTTAAAACATATTATTTGTTGAAGGAAAATAACTGAAAGGTTTCCCAAATAAAAAGCTCCTTTATTAGAATTAAAACCATTTAAGCTAAGAAAGAATGAACGAAACGCTAGAATCGGTTTACTCTTACTGCAACGTGAAACCGTGAATACTCTCTCTCTATCGTAACGATAGAGCGCAAGTTGAACGTTTTGAACGTCAACAACTGCGGAGACTAAACAAAACGTTAGTTCAACTTTGAAAACAGTACGAGACTTATCAAAGAAATTCTTTCAAAAACATAAAATTAAAATAGCATAAATTCTTAACAGGAAAAACGATATGACGAGCTCAATGTTAATTAACTTCGGTTCCAAGTAAGGACCGCCTACTATTAGGAAAGGTCGCATATATTTTTTTTTTTTTTTTTTTTAAGGAAAGTTAATCGAAGAGGCCTATAAATGGCGGAGAGATATAAAATAAAAAGTGAAAGAGAGTCTATACTCTCTTCGACACCAACACTTCCGTCTAAGGGAAGGGTCGGCCATTTAAAAGTGAAAGAGAGTCCATACTCTCTTCGTCACCATAATTAATTCAAATTAATTCCAAAAGCTTGCTAAGCTAAAGATAAAGCTTCCTGAATAGCGAAGGCTAAACTCTAGAGCAAATACATCACCAAATCGTGAGCAATAACTCCAGAATCAACAGCGTATCCCAGTAGGTCTAGCCGGTGGCACGACAGAGGAAAAATTGAGGTCTTGTTGACAAGAAGTACTGGAGTACCTGACCACAGATGGCGCTGTTGTGTACACCCCCACCTGTATAGCGATCGCTGGCGTATCCCGACCGTAGATTTCTGTCGGGCAACAGAGTTGACAGCTACATGATCATCGGGTAAGATTAATATTGAAAATGTGACTTTAAACACACCAAACATTATAGATTTTGTATTAAGATACTCAAGTGTTTGATGAGTATTAACTGGTCAAGTACTCTAGTCATTAAGTATGTATGTGACTCAATATATAGAATCTAGGATACTATACATCACTTTAAAAACCATTGTTAATGTATAAATGTATTTAAATATAGGACTCATCAAAATGGATGACTTTAGTACAGTACTATGACAGAAATGTAGTACAGTATATAATATTTACAGAGAGAGTATGTACATTCAAACACTATAAATTTTCTAAATACCAAGACACCAATTGCTATCAAAATCTGTGAAAGTGTTTTTGAGCCTCACAGACAACTAAGATTTATGACATTTTTATAGTCCATACTAGCTTCGTTGTCGGAATATTCTAAGCAGCGATAACGTTTAAGGTAATTTTATGGCCCCGTGTTATATGATATTTATGTACTGTATAAGAATAGGTCTTAGATCAGACCTAACAATATCAGCGAGGATATCGATAACCAGATAACATTCATATAAATCCAAACATTTTCTATGCACCATCTCACTTGTTACTGAATGAGTAAATATGAATTTGAATAAAAAACTATTATCTCACCAAAGCTAAATAGTGGAGAGCTTTGCTGTTGTAGCACAATAAATCTCAAAAGGGAAATATAAAAAATAACCCATATAATGAAAATATTAAAAACTAACAACTTAGGTCTGAAATAATCCCATATACAGAACATTAAAAGACTATGAAAAATTAATCAGATTCTTTTAAACTTGTTACCTGGGCCTTCAGAGATTTAACTCCCTGAAAAAAACGTTGCTTGGGATTCAATTATCTGTTTTTGTAAAACAGTAGGGCATTAAAGAAACAGTACTCAAGACAATAAAAAGTTGTTTACAGAATGAAGCAAAAGCAATTTCAAGTGGAAAGGCTAAAAAATAGAATATGATTATGAAGAGATTAAATCTAGAGAGCACATCACAATAAATGGGGTACGAAGCTACAATTAATACATATTCCTATTTTGTAATCCAGTCAACTGCATTATCAGTGGAAAAAAAAATCAAGAAAGTTGGACAAAAGCCAGTAAATAAAACACATTTGCGACACTTGAAATAACTAAATGAAGAATAGTGTCAGAAAATAATGATAATGATGATAGAACAATCATATGAAATGAACGCTATGAATATACGTACGCATAATGAAATTCAATAACCGAGAAATTATAAGATTACAAATAAACAAAAATAAATGCAATGCAAGTGGTTAATCCAAGCAAGTACATGCTCTCTTCAACCCTACCCTATGTTTCCCCTGACTTAATTTACTTGTTACCAGAAAATAATTTCTGAAACTTTGAGTCCAAGATCATCTAAAGATTCAGGAATAGTTTGAACATTTATGTAATTTTGGAGAAACAAAGTCGTAATAATGAGGAACAATATCTGATATCCCCTTCGGTTGCTACTATCTACAGTAATTCTTTAGGTACCATAAGCAATACTAAACTTTCTTTGGAGTATCTATTTACCCCCACTTGCATTACTCTCTGTCTTTTAATCTAAAAGAAGTGAAATTTCATTGCTCTTACTTAAATCTTCACTCTTCATTTCAGAACAATAATTCAGAAAACCACTATAGGTCAGTTACAATCATTAAACACAACCATTTAAAAAATAATTTTAACAATTGGCTTTATACACGGCTGAAATGAGGACCAAATGGAACCGTTTAAAGGCTTAAAGGTTGCTCATGAATGGCAGAGGCAAGGGACAGTGACATTGACCTAGCAATCAGGACAGTGCCCTAGAGACTGGCCATATATCATATGATCAGCGCCCAATCCTCCTCTCCACCCAAGCTAAGACCAGACAGTGGCTGCTGATGACTCAGCAGATAGACCTATAGGCTCCCCCAACCAACCAACAACCAACCCCCCGCTTTAGCTCACAAGAATGGCAAGGTTGCAGACACTAATGGCACTAACGAGTCTGAGCAGGACTCAAACCCCCGTCTGGCAAACACTATACAGAGACACTGAAACTGTCCTTTGGTGAAGTAGTTCTTTCAGCTATATGTAATTTAAATGGCAATTTAAGAGATGCTGGAATATCTAATTGCCAAGGTCTAAAAATTAATTTGAAAACAATTAGAGTCATTTAACCTATTATGTTACTGGCACATGACAAGAGCTGGAACGGGTTGGTCTAAAATGAGTTCACTGTTTCATCGATCAGACAACAGCTATCATAACAGATTGAAGAAATTATTAAGTTTTAGAGCTTGAAAACATACAGCATTTGCAAAGTACAAAATCCCCAATATTGACATTAATCAGGAGACTCCTTTTTAACTCGTTTCCTAAGGAATTCTCGTAAATAATTCATTGCCTTCCCTTTTTTTTTTTCAACGCCTAACCCCTCATGTGCTTTTAAGACTTTGTCTTGCAGTTGGAATTTATTATCCTTCTTATGTATATATGATACAATAAATCCTATTAAATATAAATATCACCAAAAAAATTCTTCTTGGTACTTGACAATCTGGTTCTACACCATCTAGTTATTAGTACTATGAATTAGCTTCGCAAGACCACTGAATCTAATTCACAGGCTTGCCTACCCTGCATGACAGATTTGATTTTAATGTTGTAAAAATTGGATTGAGGTAATGTCAGAGAAGGTGAAGGCTACGGAAGAAGGGGGGAACAAAAGCAATGAAATGTCCTGGACAGGAACCACCACATCTCAATGACAAAAGGTTACTACAAGAAACCTTGGGACACTGGGTAGGGTTCCTACTTTTAGGGAATTCTTATTATCAATTATTAGTAACAATTAGTGGTTGGTAACTGGCTCATTTTTGGGGACCTTTACTTCTTAAAAGGCTTGTTTCAATTAATTGTTGGAAATTAAGTGATACGAAAGTATACTTTTTGTTTTCCTGAACTAACAATTCCAGACTAGAATGAGTCAGCCATACTGTACTTATGAAAAATAAAGTCAATGATCATGAAAGAATTAAATATAAGATTTTTTTTTTTAAAAGTACATAAACAAAAGTAATATCTTTAATCTTCAAGAATGGGGCTTGTTTTTCTATTGATTACATTTAAATAATTGCAAGGAATTTTCTCAAATGATCATTAATGTCTACTATAAAAAAAAAAAATCTCTCTAAGTACAAGAATTCCAGCATCATTTATGAATAATGCCTCAATATTTTTACAATTTTTTTCATATCAAACTACAAAACAACTTTGTCTTCAATTACTTCTAACATTTTAATGCTATTTCTTTTTTCAATTAGAACTTTATTTTTATCAAAATTTAGCTAAACATTTTCATCATCCTTGAGATCATTTTTGAGCAATACATTTCCGGCATGAAAGTCATATTGTAATATGCATAGATAATAAAACCTATTCAGCTATAAAACCCTATGGACTTCATGGCTTCCACACGCTTTTTCTAGTAATCTAATGACAAAGACTGCTGTATTTGAAAATTTATATGCTTTTATGATTATATTTTCTTATAAAATTAAAGAAAGTTTGGGATTGCAATGACATGGGGAGAGGAGCAGTTAGCTAGATACATAGTAAACACATCAATAGTAAAGGCTAACACAATTAAGAAAACCTCAGATAATCTTGGAAAAAGGGCATATAAATGAAGGCATTGACCAAACAAACAGGAGGATGGTGGAGAATTGATATATGTTTGGCCCTATATGATAAAATGTGATGTAGAACGTATATAACAATGAAGCAGATAGAGTTATATAAAATATACAGATGTTTAAAAATAGAGCAAGACCTAAATATGGCTAACTACATGGCATCATCAAACTATGAGTCATTAAAATCCTACAGGAAAAAAAATTAACAACTGACAGGTATTAATATGTAAAATTTACAAAACCATTAATTATTGTCTAAGTATAGAATCTACTTCAATTTGTTAACTTTCAAGCTGGAAGATGAGTAAATATTCAGAAAATAAGGAGCATCTGTGTTGGGATAAAATGTACTAGGAATAATGTTGTAAACCCCAGACACCAGATCAAGGATCTCTAGCACAACAAAACCAGACCTGAAAAAAAAAAAAAGGTTAAATTGAGTATAAAATACCTTTCAAAGTTTCTATTTTCATACAATCTACTGAATTTTGAAAAATGTGCAGGTGGAAGACTTACTATACTTATGATTTATAAACTTCCCGGCTAAATATAAAGAGCTCTTCATGTTTCATAATACTGATAAAGGAATGTCAATCAGAAGATAGCTCGCTGTTGTTTGATTTCACTGAAAAAATGCAAGAAATTCTGATCTTGCTAACACCAACACTTTCCACAATACAGTACAGTACAGTAAAACAAAACCTACATCCTATATCCAAACAATAATTTACGATAGGTTATACATTAACAGAATTTTAATGATAATATTTTATACACACCTGACGTTCATATTACTTTTGTCTCTAGAAGCTTGGAATGTCGGGGTTAATAGACTTCTTAAAAAATAAATTTTGCTGTGTTCTTTCCTTTCCATAGTTTAATGCCTCCTCTCATAAAACAATAAGACCAACATCTAACAACAATAAATAGTTGCGCATGTCGGATAACTTCTTCAGTCTAAAAATCTATGAAACAACAAAAACATGTGCTCCTCACCAGATGCCAATTTTTATCTATTTTCATACTGGATATGAATGTGAGGTGGTTTGGCCATGTTGAGAGAATGGAAAATGGCTGTCTGTATAAAGAAGGTGATGAATGCAAGAGTTGATGGGAGACGTACAAGAGGAAGGCCAAGGTTTGGGTGGATGGATGGAGTGAAGGAAGCTCTGGGTGATAGGAGGATAGATGTGAGCGAGGCAAGAGAGCATGCTAGAAATAGGAATGAATGGCGAGCGATTATGACGCAGTTCCGGTAGGCCCTGCTGCTTCCTCCGATGCCTTAGATGACCGCGGAGGTAGCAGCAGTAGGGGATTCAGCATTATGAAGCTTCATCTGTGGTGGATAACGGGGGAGGGTGGGCTGTGGCACCCTAGCAGTACCAGCTGAACTCGGTTGAGTCCCTTGTTAGGCTGGGAGGAACGTAGAGAGTAGAGGTCCCCTGTTTTGTTTTGTTTCATTTGTTGATGTCGGCTACCCCCACAAAATTGGGGGAAGTGCCTTGGTATATGTATGTATACTGATTTTAATGTTTTTTAAGTTGTCTTCTCCAGATTTGTTAACATTCACTGCACTGTTGTGCATATAAATGGTTCTTGGGATGATCATGATCCACTTTTATTTGTCTCATGCCTATGGACATTTCAATTTAAGAGATTCTAGTGAGGAGTGTGCGATCTCACTGTTCCTCTCTGGTTATGTTTCATGATCAATTTCCAGTTTAAGGCAAAAAAGAATTTTACTCTTGGTTCAGGGGTAATCTGAAGAAGGCTGGGCTGCTTGCTTATAGAGGGACTGATATGATAATGCCACTCCAACCTAACAAATACTGAACTTCCTAAGAATTTAATGTCATTAGTTTCTGTAGTGGAAGCTCAGAAAACCATTAAGTTTTAGATTCAGGGTACTTTTTCAGGCCTACATTGCTGTTTCAAACCATAGCCAAACTAATTAAGTGTTGGCTAGTGGTTCTAATGCAACATTGAGTGAGGGTTCTAATGGTACCCTGCACCTCCCATATTCAGGAACCTCTCACTAAACCTTGAATTCTTTAATCACACCCTTCTGCTGTGTAAGCCTCACATTCCATAATTCTGGCCATCTTTTAGACTATTTAAGACACCTAGATTTTGCAAGGTAGAAGACCAAGATGGTAGCCTAGATCCTTATATTCCTCCACTCGCTAAAGTGCCTCTAAGCAAAAGCTTATCCTTTATCGGCCAAGATGGTAGTCTTAATATCGTATCAACCCTCTCGATGATATAAGCCCCTTTTAACATTCCTTTTATTATGTGATTAGCATGCCAAATCAAAATTTTTCCTAGGACAAAAGATTTTATATTGAATTAAGCTGTTAAATTTTCACTAAACTGTTCAACTGATTCATGCTTGCTTTGCTATGTGCGTCATTCACTTACAAGCTCGGCGACAGTTTTCTGTTACTGAGTAAAAGTAGGGATTACTACCTCACTTGTGTGTATGAGTCTAAATCAAGTACGCTTTAGGTCCTGTATGTAGTGTAAGCAATAAACTGTATGACAAAAAAAGATTAATGCATTCACAGTACAGTAACAAACCAAAGGGGCACTCAGTAGGGAGCATGCCTTCATTACGCCAGGCAGTGTTATTTTACTTGTAACTCCACTGCGTACTCACTGTATACTTTGATGAATTTTTTAAAAAAATCTTATAGATTCGTCCTTGGGTCATGCCCTGAGAGAGAGAGAGAGAGAGAGAGAGAGAGAGAGAGAGAGAGAGAGAGAGAGAGAGATTAGAAAAACTTATGTAATTGTACCCACTAGTGAATCCAATCCAGCATTTTAGTTTGCAACTTCATAAGGGATCTCTAAAAGGAACATAAGAATGGATTGTCCATAGCAGATACCTGCACCTAAAAAGCTCTTCAAAATTCATACACGTTTGCACTACAAAAGGAACATAGAATAGACGGGTGTTTTGTAATATTATTAGGTAATTAGGAAATAAATAAACCAATAAAAGAAAAGTAGACAGACATAAATAATTAAAAAAAGCCCCAGAAAAGGAATAGTCATGAAAACACAAGTCCCTCGGAGGCTGGTAAGAGAACTTACCTCCTGGAAGTCCACAAGCCATTATTTTACAACAAAAGACCAACAACAAAGAGCTATTGGGTCTGCCCCAATCTTTTCACCTCCCACTGTACTTCACTTTAACACTATTCCCTCCAATCCTTACAATCCTAACCCCCCCCCTTCCCCTCCCCACCTATCCTATCCCTCTAAACTATAGCTGTAGCTGTAGGATTGCATGAAGATCCATAGATCATGGAAGTTTGAAATCCTAAAATCAAAATATTAGAATGTTATTTCAATGTAGCAATCAAGAATCCTTAGCCTAAAACAAAGGCGGGTGAGGATAGAATCTCTGCCTTTACCCTCTACTGATCTTCTTAGATTTAAAAAAATTAAGCAAAATAGGGAAAGACATTATGAGACTCATTACTATCAAACTCCAAAAGCTCGCTAATCACTAGAGTTATTATCCTCATCATCTCCACTGTAATCAACTAGGTTAGTCTTCTCTGGATTGTCCCATGAACTAAATATTAATTTCCTTTCACATTTGAAATTCTTAAAATGGTCAGCAGCCATCTGAACATATCTCTTCATAAGAGGAACAATAAGTAATATTCATTCTTCACAAAGATTATTCAAATTACACTGATTGCCAAGCAATAATTACCTTGAGAAACTCTTACAGACACTGCTAACAAATTCAGAATCACCTTTATCACACAAAACACCACAATCTGTGAGGGGGTTAAAAACACACCTATGGTACACAAGGGCGACGTTAGAGCTGAAAAGACAAAGGATCAATTGTGGTGGCCAATGTGGTAACATCCCTGACTGGTGAATGCCAGACTGGGGTTCGAGTCCCACTCAAACTCATTAGTTCCTTTGGTCGCTGCAATCTCACCATCCTTGTGAGCTATGGATGGTGGGTTTGGGGAGCCTATGGGTCTCTCTGCTGAGTCATCAGCAGCCATTGCCTAGCCCTCCCTGGTCCTAGCTTGGGTGGAGAGGGGGCTTGAGTGCTGATCAAATGTATAAATGGTCAGTCTCTAGGGCATTATCCTGCTTGATAGGGCAATGTCACATTCCCTTGCCTCTGCCATTCATGAGTGGCCCTTAAACCTTTAAACCAAGCCAAGGTTATTGCCATTAATCGCCAGATCATCTCTATACTGTGATAGAGACCTAACGCTATTGAAAAGAAAGAAAACAGGAAATGTTTTGTTCCGAGAGTAAACGTCAGCATTAAACCAAGCTACGAGAGAAAGGCATTATGAACATCAGGTGAGTAGAGAAATAAACAATTCTATTATAAATATTCTGTTACCTAGAGGTATATAATAAGGCAATTTTTTTCACAATACCAGCTTTATGAAAAAAAAAAAAAATTCCAGGACAGGAAGATATAAAACTCCCATCTCAATACTCTGACAGTTCATTAGGAATGGATATTTTTCTTGATACATACTGTACTGGATAAAAGGAATGTTGTAATATTACATACTGTACTATACTGAGTAAGAAGACTACTGTAATACTGTGTACTCCAGTATACTATACTGTACTGTATGTGTTTTGCAGGAAATATTTATTATTTCCATTCACTTATCCTAAGAGCTGATTCACACTAGATTTTTTTACTTACCTGTAGGCTCCAGATTGCTTTTTTGAAAAGTATCCACTTGCTTGGGTATTTTTAGCTTCAACACATATGACTTCAAATCCAATCTGCAGACGAAAATAAAAGAATGAAAAGGCAACCATCAATAATAAGAAAAAAAACATAGTAATAATGATAACAATAAAAGGATGACTAGTGCCCTTAAGTACGAGGATAATAGGTAGAAGGTTAGCCATGGCACCAGCCACCAATTAAGATACTACTGCTAGAGTTATTGGGTCCTTTGACTGACCAGACAGTACTACATTGGATCCCTGTATTTGCCTACACATACATTGAATAGTCTGGCATCTTCTTTCCATATTCTCCTCTGTCCTCAAACACATTTGCTTAAGAGGTTAATTACATACATACATATACCAAGGCACTTCCCCCAATTTTGGGGGGTAGCCGACATCAAAAAATGAAACAAAAACAAAAAAGGGGACCTCTACTCTCTACGTTCCTCCCTGTGAGACATCGACAAAGAGGTTAATTACTGCACCATAATTGTTCAGTGGCTACTTTCCTCTTGGTAAAGGGAGGGAAGAGACTCTTTAGCTATGGTAAGCAGTTCTTATAGGAGAGGGAGACTCGAAAATCAAACCATCGTTCTCTAGTCTTGGGTAGTGCCACAGCCTCTGTACCACTGTCTTAGATTAGAGTTCTCTTGCTTGAGGGTACACTCGGGCACGCTGTTCTATTTTATTTCTCTTCCACTTGTTTTCTTTTTTTGAGGTTTTTATAGTTTATATATAAAAGATCTAATTTGATGTTGCATTGTTCTTAAAATATTTGATTTTGATTGTTTATTTCCTTGTTTCCTTTCCTCACAGGGCTATTTTTTCCTGTTGGAGCCCTTGGCCTTATAGCATCATAATTTTCCAACAAGGGTTGTAGCTTAGCTGGTAATAATAATAATAATAATAATAATAATAATAATAATAATTATAATAATAATAATAATTTCATGTGAAAACCACATGAACCATGATTAGCCACTATGAGCAAAGAAAAGACGGCTGTGACATGAACAATGGAATGTGATACTTTTTTTTTTTTTTTTTTGTCAGGTAGCCCAGTGAGGAAAGGAAATTAGGAAATTACAAGTAATTAACAATCAAAATAAAATATTTTAAGAACAGCAACAACGTCAAAACAAATCTTTCACATATAAACTACAAAAACTTTAAAAAACAAGAAGAGAAATAAGACAGAAGTGTGTGCCCGAGTGTACCCTCAAGCAAGAGAACTCTACCCCAAGGCAGTGAAAGACCATGGTACAGAGGCTATGGAACTATCCAAGACAAGAGAACAATGGTTTGATTTTGGAGTGTCCCTCTCCTAGAAGAGCTGCTTACCATAGCCAAAGAGACTCTTCTATCCTTACCAAGAGGAAAGTAGACACTGAACAATTATATTGCAGTAGTTAACCCCTTAAGAAAGGAAGAATTGTTTGGTAATCTCAGTGTTGTCAGTTGTATGAGGACAGAGGAGAATTTGTAAAGAATAGGCTAGACTATTCAGTGAATGCGTAGGCAAAAGGAAAATGAGCCGTAACCAGAGAAGAACCCAATGTAGTACTGTCTGGCCAGTCAAAGGACCCAATAACTCTCTAGCGGTAGTTATGCAGATATATAGGTAACAATTTCAAGAATTTCTTAAAGCTTTTCTAAAGCTCCTATTTCCTACTTCAGAGAAAATGTTTTTTTTATTATGCATATATTTAAACAGGATTAAAGCAGAGTAACTAAACCATGTAGATTGGTTTATGAATGATAGACAAAAATTTGAAAAATTAAAAACAGTAGCTATACAGTAATCATAATTTCTGTAGTCTCATTACCAGTTTCATTCAAAGTGAGGGAATATTCATAGGGAATAAGGCTGAACTACCATTAACTTGGCAAAACAAGTATCCACAGAATAAAAGACGTGTTTACAAAAGAAGAAGAGTAAAATAAATAAGAAAATTACAAAATAATAATAAAGATAATTGAATCATGATACAACAGAAAGCCTAGTTGGGGATGAATAGAAGCTGAAAAAAAATCTCTTGCCATAAACAGCACTCAGCAAATGATTGACAGAAATGCACCAAAAAATCTATTCCTTGTATACATCATCGTGAAAATTTCTATGTAAGCTTCCATGAATTCTCTCCACTCTATCTGTCTTGTACTTTTTTTAGTATAACAGCAACAGTAAAAAGGTTTTTTTTTTAAAATAAAATATGAGCAAACTGTTGATGGTTACTTCTTCCAAACAGTGACAAGCACTGATGAGATATAATACAATACTCGTAAATAGCACATTTATTCTCTTTATGTATGTAGGTAGTTAGAGTTCATTGTCCAACCCCAATATTTGTGTACCATGCCACTGTAAAATATTGCAATAATACTCCTGATATTGAATATGTCTTCCTATGAGGATAATCATCAACTCAATGTAACTCCATCAATCAATCAACAGGTAATGAACATCATTCATTATGATTCATGATGAAGCACATAATAATAATAATAATAAACGGATTTTGAGCGAAGCGAAAAATCTATTTTTGGGTAAGATGGCCATGTCGTCCTGATGGAAGTTCCTTAAAGGCAGCTTCCTAGGGTATATTACAACTACGGCGATATTCCCAGAGAATTTACCTTAAGGTACCCAGAATTCTAACTCCTGGAGCGAGTATCCCTAAAAAGACCTTAGGGATATCGTAAATATCAGCGGACGTATTCTTGACACGCCACATAGCAATCTATACCCCGAATAGAGTTAACACTTCGTAGGGGTCAAATGGCAAGAAAACGAAAACGATAAGAAAGGGGGGAGCCGTTCGTAAGGCATCTCTCCTCCCCGTTTCGTAAGCGTGCCCTGCGCCGCTCGCGGCGCCATCTGTATTCCTTGTAGCGATACACGAGGTGCTACAGATACTGTATGTAGGGAGGGGTCCTACAGCCCTTTTCTTTTCTTTTTTTTTTTTTTTTTTTTTTTGAAAAGGGACAGGGCGGGTCCATCAGGACGACATGGCCATCTTACCCAAAAATAGATTTTTCGCTTCGCTCAAAATCCGTTTTTTGGGCTCAAGCCATGTCGTCCTGATGGAAGTATACCAGAGCATTACTGTATCTGTGGATTCTCAATACGTGCCGTACTCCTCAGGAATGTTTCTTAGTCAACTCGACTGAAAGACCTAAGATGTTACCGTTATACATCTTTTCACTAATCATAAGCCATGAAAGCGCTTCCTGCCCCCTACAGGGAGGAGTCCTACTAGACTCTAGAAACGAACGAAGAGTACATATACCTATGTATGAATCACTCGCAAGCCAATACAATATAGTGGTCTCACTCTATATGAAGTAAAGCATAGTCCTTACGGAACTACAGCATCCAAGGGAAAAACCCCGACCAGCACTCTGGTCGAAGTAGAAATAGACAAAAAGGTTATATCTGCGTAGGATTAAACTTGCTGCCGCCACCGTCCTCAGAGAAGGGTGGAGCCCTTTATGCTAAGGAAAGTATAAACCAGTGCAACAAGGCTTGCATTAAGGAACAGGCTATTATAGATATCCCCGATTAATATACATAGGCTGAATGCTCAATAATTAACCCTGGATAGGTACGGTCCTCGGACACCCCTTTAAGGGTATACTCGGACGCGAACGACCCCGACGGCAAAAAAAATTCTTGAAAAATCAGTTTTTGCAGTAACCTCCTTTTTTCTTTTGCCCAAAAAAACTTCAATGAATGCTTAAAACAACTGTAAAGATAAATACTACTCATCTGCAGAAAAACTATTTATTATAAATATTTTAAAAAATTAAGTAGAAAAAAAAAAAGACCTGACATAAAAATTCATAAAAAAAAAGTTTATACATATATACACAAATCCTTTTAGGAATTGATTCTTGAATGTTTAGGACACATCTTGATGTATTTTGGATGAAGTCAGACCCATGGAGGTGAAGATCTGAAATGAGAAAAAAAGGGTAACTTTTTTTGGCCAAAAAAAATTGTCCAAATTTCATGAATTTTTTTGGGTACCCAAATGAAATAGGAAGTGGCTAATTTTTTTAGGGAATAAACATATGTTATCCTAAAATAGAAATATGTAAAAAAATCTTCATTATTTTGTAAATTACATTTATATCAGGGGCCATATCTAAAGGTAATTTTTTGAGTACTTGGAAATTTCGTAAAAAAATACATATATTTAATATATAATATGATATTTATGCAGGTAAAAATATACCAAAATATCACAAATTCTATAGGGAACAAGAATATATATAGATAGGGCAGCTTACGCTTCGGATATGTCCACAAAATGGCCGCCAACCACACTGACTCAGACTCCCTAATCTGCCACTTGAAATGTAGGAAGGGTATGTCAATTTCAAGGTGTTATTTACTAATCTAATTATTATTGGATATGCATAAAAATTGTATGGTGGGTTGCTGGATAATTGTCGATTATTTTTCGACTATAAAATTAAAATTCTGACCCAAAAATATTTTTTTGAAGGGAAATAAAATCGAAAAAAAAAATGTAAAACAATATTTTAGCTAAAAAAATTTGATGATATTCAATCAAAAAAAAAGTAAACAAAATTTTCCGACAAATAAACATCTAGAGGAATCATTACTCTGTGATAGTTCCTTAGTACATAGTAATTTTGAAAGAATTGGGAAAAAACGAAAAAATGGCAATCACCGGAAAATCGAACACATACCTATATATACGCCATATCTGGCTAAAAAAAAGATAGGCATGGGTAGCCAGATCATCTAGAAACACTTTCCAACACTATAAAAATATAAGTTTTGCGACACTACTTGCCAATTCCTTACGGTAACATGACTAAGCAAAAAAATGCAAAACAAATAAAAAGGGGCACTCGTGGAAAAATGGCCATTCTAATATACGGCATTTCAGAAAAAAAAAATTTCAGCCACGTGCTAGGTAAACCATCAAGGCATATTTTCCGACAAATAAACATATAAATGAAATATTACTCTGTGATAGTTCCTTAGTACGTAGTAATTTTGAAAGAAATGGGAAAAAACGAAAAAATGGCAATCACAGGAAAATCGAACACATACTTATATATAAGCCATATCTGGCTAAAAAAAAAATAGGCATGGGTAGCCAGATCATCTAGAAACACTTTCCAACACTATAAAAATATAAGTTTTGCGACACTACTTGCCAATTCCTTACGGTAACATGACTAAGCAAAAAAATGCAAAACAAATAAAAAGGGGCACTCGTGGAAAAATGCCCAACATTCTAATATACGGCATCTCAGATAAAAAAAAAGACATGCACGTGTTAGCCCAACCATCAAGGCACACTTTCTAACACATAAACATGAAAAAAAAATCAATAATCTACGGCAATTCCTTACTACGTAGTAAATTTTTACAAATATTGAAAAAAAAACAGAAATTGGCAACCGCAGTTAAATACCCAATATACCAATAACTACGTCGTATCTGACAAAAACAAAATCACGCATGGGTAGCCAGATCATCTAGACACACTTTCCAACATTAAAAAAGCAAAAGTTTTACGAAACTATTTCGCAATATCTTACGGAAAAATGACTTGGCAAAAAAATTAAAAAAAATTAAAAAGGGACACTCGCGGTAAAATGCCCGACATTCTAATATACGACATCTCAGATAAAAAAAAAAGACATGCACGTGTTAGCCCAACCATCAAGGCACACTTTCTAACACATAAACATGAAAAAAAAATGAATAATATACGGCAATTCCTTACTACGTAGTAATTTTTACAAATATTGAAAAAAAAACAGAAATTGGTAACCGCAGTTAAATACCCAATATACCAATAACTACGTCGTATCTGACAAAAACAAAGTCATGCATGGGTAGCCAGATCATCTAGACACACTTTCCAACACTAAACAAGCAAAAGTTTTACGACACTATTTGGCAATATCTTACGGAAAAATGACTTGGCAAAAAAATGAAAAAAAATGAGAAAGGGGCACTCGCGGTAAAATGGTCCTCGTGGTGATGAACGACATTTTAACTAAAAAAAAAAACATGCACATGGTAGCCAAACAATCCACCAAGACTTTCCACAACTGATAACCTATACAAGTTGCACCATTCTACGACAATTTCATAATACGTAATAACTTTGATAATTATGCAAACTACCTCAGAAGGGTAAACTCGGACGCGAACGACCCCGATGCGTCTCAGAAATCGGGGAAGGAGTACAGCTACAGCAATGCACATCTGGACACTACTAGAGCGTGTAGGGGAGACACCTCCTGCAGGTCGATCACCCACAAATTCAGTCACAGGGGTGAGTCACGTGAGAAAAACCTGTTTTTTTTTGACGCTCGGGGTCGCAAACGACCCACCGTACCTATCCAGGGTTAAAATGAAATCAATATAGGTGAAGGAGACGCAAGGTTCCCGAGAACAAGTTTATTGATTAACAATAAATAGACATGGTTACCACAATTATATACATATGATAGGTGGATGACCAACAATTTACACAAGTACTGTAGTGCATGGATGTATGGTTATCTGAAAGAAAACAATCAGGTCACTTGTCACATACCAAGGTATCAAAGTTAAACGTCCATGTTACTATCCACTGACATTAGCGTCAGAAACGCTCGGCACACCTGTCTGTACTTGTGCTACAATCACCATAACGCTGGAACAGTCATTGTGGGCTCCCAGAGCCTTCACTACTAGTTATAGCAACGCATATAACTATACACTCACCCAAGAATCAAAGTCCCAATTAAATCCACTGTTCCTCGCAGAGTTAAACAACAGGGTTAACGACGCAACCAACTGCTACCACAGACCTCTTTAGCTGCTCCACTTGCTTAGCATAGTGGCGAAAGAATACCCTGGAAGACTTCCAGCCAGTGTATGAACGAAGGTGTTCAAAATCCATAAAGTTAAAGAAGTTTAAGGATGAAGCAACTTTCCTCGGATCATGACCTGCGGGTGAACTGTCAGGATCCGCTCTGCGAATAAAATATGTAATTTTCGCCCTAAGTTGATTTAAAGATAAATTCGAGCCCGATGTTTCTCCTCTGAATAGTTGGCCCCCATGGAAGTCTGAAGTTCTACGAAGATAGACCTTTAGGCATTCTACGGGACATAGAGATGCATCTTCTTTCAGAGGGCAGATTCTCCAGGGACCCCACCTGTTGGTGGGCAACTCGTTCTTAGCGAGAAACGTAGGGTCCGGAAACAGGTTCAGTTCTCCCCCATCCAGGAACTGAACCCGGCCCTCCTCTCTCAAGAGGGCTACAATCTCACTAACTCTGGCCCCAGAAGCTAGGGCAAAAAGGAAGATCACTTTTTGAGTCAGGTCCTTCAGTCTGAGAATTACAGAACTACCATTTTAAGAAGATATGGACAGGAAGCACTACGAGGCGTAAGAAGATGGGAAAAAAGCCTTCAGAGATGGGAGAAAAACAAACTTGATATTTTATTTCTGAAAAGATGTCTTCAGTATGGCTGTATTCCAAAATTTGTCCAGTTTAAGTTGTACAGGCGGCAGCTACAGCGAAGACGATTCTACAAAGATTGGCAGAGTTTCTTAATCGAGAATGAACTTCGACAAAACAATAATAATAATAATAATAATAATAATAATAATAATAAAAATAATAATAATTATAATAATACTGTATCATTAAATATTCATTATCCAACATTATTATTATTATTATTATTATTATTATTATTATTATTATTGTAATCATTATTATTATCATTATTATTATTATTATCATTATCAGCAGTAGGGGATTCAGCATTATGAAGCTTCATCTGTGGTGAATAATGTGGGAGGGTGGGCTGTGGCACCCGTAGCAGTACCAGCCGAACTCGGTTGAGTCCCTTGTTAGGCTGGGAGGAACGTAGAGAGGAGAGGTCCCCTTTTCTGTTTCATTTGTTTGATATCAGCGACCCCCAAAAATTGGGGGAAGTGCCTTGGTATATGTATGTATGTATTATCATTATTATTACTAGGTAAGCTACAACCCTGGTTGGAAAAGCAGGATGCTATAAGCCCAAGGGCTCCAACAGGGTAAAATAGTCCAATGAGGGAAGGAAATAAAGAAATAAATAAAACTATACGAGACGTAATGAATAATTAGAATAACATTTTAAAAACAGTAACAACATTACAATAGAGCTTTCAAATATAAACAATTTAAAGAGACTCATGTCAACCTGGTCAACATAAAAATTCACTGCACGTTTGAACTTTTGAATAGCAGTTGAATTATGAAAATATCAAGAGAACACAAAGTTAGTAAACTTACATTATCAAAATAACAAATTTCTAAGCAATTTGTATTTTTCCTAATATGCAAACCTGGAGATATTTATAGGGGTATTCTTTCAGCTACGCCAAAAGTATACCCCTATAAATAGCGGAGGGTTTGTATTTACGCTGGAACAAATATGAATTTAGAAAACATGAAGTATATTTCGATCTAATTTGGAAGAGAGCCAGCAACCACCAATAGAAATCTTGTATTGAAATCACTAACTGAGCATTTACAATTCTTTAGTGACTTTTACCAACCTATACTTGAAAGATTCCCCCAAAGGAGGAAGGAGTCCAACAAGTGCGCGAGTCTAAGGGTGATGAGGCCCTTTGCGTCAATAGGCGTAGGAGGAAATGATGACGATACTTAAAAGATACTGTATAAGCAGATTTAAGCTTTTAAAAGAAACTATAAATCACATAATTCTTACTTGTACTTCTTTTGGTGCCTTTAATTCAATTCTAAGGGCTTGGAGATCATTATCTGTTCTGAACTGGTACATAGGGTTGTTCTTGTATGTTGCAGGATGATTGGGACACCCACCGGCATTAGCGCCACTCCACCGGCCAGTAATCTGAAATTAGAAATTGCATGAAAAAACAAAGCAGGATGAAAAAGAACATTTTCTACTACAAACAAATTGTAATTAAATCCAAAAGGGCTAAATAGAACACTTGTTACAAATTTAGTTGTATTCTGTCAAGAAATTAATAAAGGGAAATATCGTGATGCGCAGTGTATAAAACTTTCTAAATAATGTAAAGTGCTTCACAGTATGCAGTTATGCTGTAAAAACTTGTAACTCAACTACCATATCATCCAATATCAATAATAATGTATTTTGGATTAAAACATTCTATGCCCAAATATCCTTTAACCTAAATAAAATTTCAAACAACATAACTATAGTACTGTATGCTAAAAATCTGATTTAGAAGAAAAAACAAATACAAAAGTAGCAAAAGCAATCAGAGATTTTAGACAGGCAAAATTGTTTTAAAGGCATCCTTTCCTATCTTAGAATGCAGTGGCACTATCTTACACTGCTTTTCCCCATTGTCGAGGCGTATAAACTCTCATAACAATAAGGGGAGATGAAGAACTGTCAGAGTTTGTGGTTGACCCAAACTAGGTGAAGACAGAAAACAGAGAGCCCTACCAATGTCTAAGGTTGATGACAGTTGAGATGTGAAAGAGTGGAAAAAGGTTGAGATGTGAAAGAGTGGAAAAAGATTGGCTACAGGTAAGAACAAGTTTAAAGAATGAAATGCTTATAAGCTAGGTACATTGTGTGTCTGTTTTCAATATCTGAGTATACTGTATAACAGTAGTGCAATAAAAAATCATAAACTCAAAGTGATGGGATTACACTCTTTTAAGAAGTTAATCACACCCCTGAACAATACAAAGATGCTTCAAAGACATTTAATATCTAAGATCTTGGTAACTACCGATTCCTCTCCCTCGGATTTATTGAATTCCCCTTTGTGCTTCAGCTCAATGGTCCTAAATTTCTTGTTGGTTAGCAGTTGGCAGTTGGCTATGGCTCTCCAGCAACTTGACAACACCTTATTTGTCCAACTAGTTGAACTTTACCTTGCGCAAGACCTTAACAAAATCCTTGCAGATGCTCTTAACAAAATGTATACTGTACTGGTGAATTTTTGGATGCATTCAAGCCATACCTTGCGAAAGACAGCATTCAGCGTATAGTACAGAACTATACAAAAGAAAGATGGATTTCACCCTGACTATTCACTATATAGATGACTGTATTCTTCAATGAATTTCCTCCAATAGTCCTAAACCATCATGTTAGGCTCGCATTGTGATACTCAATGTTCTTCAGAGTAAGAAACAGGTAGCAGATCTTGGAAGTTGAGGTAATGACCCAACTCACAAGCTGGTGGTTGGGTTAAAATGCTTAATAATAATGTCAATGGTCTTAGGATAACTCAGAGCATTATTTATGAGGAGAAATCTATTTAGAAGTCCTATCTGGCCTACCACTCAGGAATTGGCAAAAGAGTCCAACTTTGTGACTACCACAAAAGTGAATTTTGAGATTACAAAACACAGCACCTTAACATTCTTTGTACCCTCAAAATCTTTGAATACTAATATAATTGAGTATTAACTTCTGAGCTACACTGGAAAGCAATAAAAGGGCAATTTATTCTTAGCAACTTCAACCATTGATGCAGTCTTCTCTTCATGTTTGACTAGCATCTTGAAGATCGCTACAACAAGAGGACCATCTTATGTTGAAGACTTGCTTGGCACTGCAACTACCAACCCAAATCCTTTGCTTCAGGACTTCCAGGAACATTTTAGTAACCACTTTGTTAATACTCCTAGCTCTCTGATGTCATTAAAAATCAGATATTGGTCTGTTTCTGAATGCCCTAGTGTTAGCAATGACTTACAAAATATATCCCTTTGTAATCTAGTCAACCAATTTCATCCTTGACTTCACCGAACAATGATGAATGCTCTGGTCTGCCCTTCTATGACAATAGTGCTCCTATATAAATCAGTCTCTCTATTTCATCCATGACTGTATTTCCAATCTTGATTCATAACAATGATTAAACTCTCCTAGCTACAAGAAAATTATCCTTTGTCTGAAAGATCATAGATACAGTTGAAAGCAAGGTCCCATTGCCTTATGAAAAAAATTTAAAACCTGCCATTTGTGGAGTTGATCCACATTTAGTCAGATTTAAGATCCCTACTTTTAAAATCTTCTTAGGCTTGACCACTACACAAAACTTACTTGTACTCAGCTTGGAAGGCATTCATGTTTATTATATTTCACATGCTTGATTACAGTCGCAGAGAACGTAAACTACTACAATAATCCAATTGCAATTGTTTAGAATCTAACTGGAGATTTACAACACAAGAAACAAACATTCTTTGGAGATGGCTTACCAGTAATAAGGTGCTAGAAATCCTTCAGTGATATCAAAAGATGACCATATTACAACATAGTATCTTTACTATTTAAAGTCAATAATGAAAAAGATGCAGTTTATTTCCTAGTTTGTTTCACTGACTCAACTTTCTAGAGGAACAAAGGGTCCAAAATATGCCATCGCACAATATTTTATCTTATTCTTTATTATTGTTGAGCTTTTCCTTCTAGAATGAAAGCACAATTGCAAGTAGTTTCATTGAATAGATAAAGGTGTATGAAGGAAATATTTAAGATTGTATCTAAAAAGCAGATTTCCTTATGTTACCATACTGCTTGCTTGTGTTTGCAGTAATTCTTAATTCTTTAATGCAGTTGAGCTTTTCCTTCTAGAATGAAAGCACACGAATCACAACTAGTTTCACTGAATAGATAGAGACAAATGAAGTTAAGATTGTATCTGAAAAGCAGATTTCCCTATGTTACCATACCTCTTGCTTGTGTTTGCAGTAATTCTTTATTTTGTGGAGACTGAAGGGACATGTTGAATACACTCGCAAAGAATAGTGAATGGAAAGATGTTTTTCATACTGAGACACAACGAGAGTGAATTTGTGCGTGCCGGCCTCGGTCAGTACCATCTTACACAGATAATGAGGGCTGTTAATACGAACACCATCAATATATGGCGCTGGGTCAACTGAAATTAAACATAAGACAATATTCATAAATGAAATTCTGTGTTATTTAAGTAGATTTGAAGTTATCTTATTTGAAAGCAATGCTGGTTACATACTTGGAGACTTTTGAGCCTAGTGAATCTACATCAACAGTTACTAACAATTTTGGAGATGCAAGGGAATGAAAGGTACCTTTATATAGAGTACTGTATACAGTAAAGAAAATCTAATTAGAAAGATTTTGACACTTTCAACAGAATGCATGAAATCTTTAAATACCTGTGTTGAAAAAATATCTTTAGATAAAAAGATGAGTTGAATAAACAAAATGTTAAATATTTTCCTTTAAAATGAAATTGGTCATCATGTGGCGAGTGGCGCACATGTGATACCCATCCTGGTAATATCACGCGAGTACACCATTATATAAACCAGAGGGGCACTCAGTAGAACTCAGACCTCTGCCACAGCTTATTTCTCAACCCTTTGCTTGACATTGACCTTTGACCTCAACATGTATTAATTGGCGTGGATTTTCATACACTCAAATATGAGCCAAGTTTGAAGACTCTGTGACAACGGAAATTTAATAATTTCCAGCTTTTTACATAACAATTAATCCCTGCAAATATCATTACTCTATGATCAAAATTGTGGCCAGGAAGCTGTTCACAAACACACACAAACATACAAATTACAAACACACCAACAGGGGCAAAAACATAATGTCCTTCTAACTTCGTTGTCGGAGGTAATGATATTTACAATTAGATAATAAAATTTACTTTAGTTGGAAGTTACTGGATACTAAAGAAAACAGCTTTGAATTTCTATAAAAATAAAAGCTTATAAAATAGTCAATTGCAGTAGTTCTTTACATACAGTACTTCCTAATGATCTGATTTCCATGAATGTATCCATTCATACCGTATACCTATTACAATTGCTTTGAAAAAAATTTTAATAATAAAATCTATCATCTAAACTTGTATATAGAATTTATAAACCGGGAGATTTTTAGCACCCCGTGAAGTAGGGGATGATGAATGGAGAAGTATTCAATTAAAAGCTCAAGATAGAGACGACTGCCGAAATTTAACCGAGGCCCTTTGCGTCAATAGGCGTAGGAGGAGATGATGATGAAATATTTATGTAAGCAAAATAATTTGTCTGTCTGAGCAGTTTAGACTTAAACCCAGCAATGGAGATCATCTAAATAGCAGAAAAATCATCAGTCTTGTAAAGAGTTTTCCTAACATGTAAACAATACGAAGCCAGGTTAAAGAAATCACTGGATACGCTATGCTAAACATAAAGTATCATTATTTACTTTACATTGAATACCAATACATAAAACAACTTCAAGTTAAATACCTAATATATAAATTACTTTATGTTAAATACCAAATATAGTAGTAAGAAAAATTGAACCTTACATATCCAGTAAAATAATAAGAGCAACCTAAAGTTAACTCACCACATAACCAGAAATAGTTTCTCTTACTTTTATCATGACACAATTTTTCAGGTAAATGAATAACCAACTACGCTAGTGAAGTTCTTCTTCCAAACAACCTTACATTTGGCTTATAGAGTAGTTGAATCTCAAACATATTCCATGCTAGGAAATTATCAAAATCATTCAAGTTCATTTGATTACTGTATTATAAATTAAACCTTTTTCTATGCTTCACAAAAGAGGCACCTGGCTAGCATCTGTCCCTAGCAATGCTTTTATTAACTCTCTAGTGGTAGCAGCTTCTACATTACATTAAAGTTATACACACCAATCAACTTTTTTTTTTTGTATGTAATCTTTTGCTCTTGCATGTCAAAAGCATTTCTGAATGTAATCGACTCTTGTCTGGCAGGAGAGTTCCTATACAGCAGGTGCCACTATCAATTAGTATAGCTAAGTCCACAGACAAAGTCAAAAGAGGGGATAATGGATCCGACCGAGCTCCTGACCCGTTCTTCTATCTCAGATTCCGATTGCAACTGGCAAGAATCTAGGTTCCACGAACTGAATGTTTTGGTATATTAACTGAAAGTTTCGATATAGAAGAGTCTTAGACCATATGAGACCTCCAATTATTAAGGACAAAGGGAATAAAGCAAAAGAATCAAAGCAGAAAGTGAATAATTTGATTCTCTATTGCTCTGAAAAATATCACAAACGTTATTAACGGTTTGTGAATTATTACGAGTGTACTTTATCCCTCAACCTACCTTATCAAAGGAATAAAAAACATTTAAATTCATATAACTAGAAAACTGTTTCATAAAAACAATTCGCTATGATTTAAGCCTATCAATCTCATTCTTAACATATTACTACTTGCTAGCCATCTGAACTTGTTATTTTTTAAATGACTATCATTAACTCTGGAAAATACTAACTTATTTTGCCAGATTTTCATACAACTGACACATTCCTCACACCTCATCTCATTGCTGACAACAATGGTACACATGACAAAAAGGGAATGTAGTTACCTATATCCTATAAAAGTCTATTAACTAAACACTTGGAATATACACATATTTCAAACCAAAGGAAGACATGCTTCCTTATCTTCCTCAAAAGCTGAACAAAATACTGGTACAGTATTTCTTATTTACAAAAATATAAGTTGAGCTGAAGACGATAGTATGATAACAGCGCTAGTGACGGGTGCTAAAAGTTCTACCAGTGGTTAGTGTTTGTCCAAATAGATGGTGCTTGTAGACAAAGGGGCAGCATCACTAGGAGGGATATGAGGCAGGGATAGAGAGATCTTTTCTTTTATATTTAGAGGTTGGGAAGCAGTCGCTTCAATGCAGTTACTCCAACGATTATAAGATAAGATTGGTTGAAATGATAATGTCATCTCCATCCATACAAGGGTGAATTGATTTTGTCTAAATCCCCAATAAATTAACCCTTTGAGTGCCATTGGATGTATTCTATACAAGGGTGAATTGATTTTGTCTAAATCCCCAATAAATTAACCCTTTGAGTGCCATTGGATGTATTCTAAGTCCAGATATTTCTACACACTTCCGCGCCATTAGACGTATTTTACGTCCAGTTACTACCAGCATTTTGCTCTCTTTCTTTTATTATTGATGTATGAAGATTTTTCAAAATGTGCAAAATTATACATCAAAGGAAAAATGTATTTAATTATACATTAAAAGTAGTTGGCCCTCAAAGAGTTAAATAAATTTCTACTATATCCTCACCAATTATTGCACATTACACTTGAGTCATTACTTACATGGATAAAACACTTTCTTGCCGCCAGTCTTATATACAAGAAGTGTGATATATTCTTTGTTGTTTCTAAAGTCTTCTATTTCCGTGATGTGTCGAGTAAGAAGTACCCAAACAGCAGCGCCACCGGTTGACTGTACTTCCAAAGAGTACTGAGGGTTTTCACCAATGTTGTACAAGTCTCGTACTGGACCTGCTCCAGCTGACCAAGTTCTACGAAAAGTTTCAAAGTTCAATTATTATCATTCAGGTCTTTCTTAGGATCATAACAACTTTAACTCTTTCACTGCCATTGGTAACTTAGGTCAAAATTAAAAAAAAAGGAAAATGACAAATTCGAAGATAATTTGTATTTTTCCTAACCATAAAAACCTTAGCTATTTACATTGGGTTTACCTTTTAGCGCAGCTGAAATGACGAGCCAATAGTTTTAACGAGGGTTAATTACCCCCGCGCTAGTTAGCGGGGGGTAGGGGAAGGGTAGCTTGCTACCCCTCCCCCCCCCACACACCAGTGACTTGCTTCACTTCACTTAGAGGTAGGACTTGACTTGGGGGTCAGGGATGGCGGGCACATATGTGTAAATAGCTAAGGTTTGTATGGTTAGGAAAAATACAAATTATCTTCGAATTTGTCATTTGTTCCGTAACCGAAATACAAACCACGCTATTTGCATTGGGTGACTTACCCCTTAGGAAGGGTGGAAAGTCCCCAGCCTTACTGACTTCGGCTTGCCCGGGGGCTCGATCCCTCAGTGAGCAGCACTAGAGAAAGGGAGCCCCTGTACCTCACAAGTTCCTAGCATCGCTAGGAACGAGTGGCCTACATAAGCAGTGTGTGGAGGAGAGTGTGACTCGTCCTATGAAGTTGACCTTGAGACCTTCAGATAGGAATTCTAGGATAGGACGTTCCCAATACCACCTCGTTAGGGTATGGAAGACGCAACAGTATTAAGCTTAATACTAGGAGCACAAAGAAGCATGGGTTACCTGCAGAGGTCGAGGTCAGCTATGCGAGGACCAGGATGCTGCTTCCCCAAGAGAGAGGAGAATGAAGAAAGTAGTAAGGGTCAGACATACTCTTTCATTCACGCAGACTAAAACCGGGTAACAACGCCCTCAACCTACTGCTACTTGTCCAAAAAGGAGCCTGAGGTTAGACCAGCTGTTGTGCAGCCACCACAGGGCCGATAGAAAATGTATCGAGGCTCCTGTGGGTCACGTCTTGCAGGTAGTGGGCTGTGAAGGTCGTTTGACGCTTCCAGACCCCAGCTTGAAGTACCTGCGTCACAGAGAAGTTTCTCTTGAAGGCCAGGGATGTAGCAAACCCGACATCGTGGGCCCGAGGGCGACGTGACGGAGGAGGGTCAGGATTCAAGGCATGGTGGATAACCCTTCGAATCCAAGCTGAGATGGTGTTCCTGGTGACCCTCCTCTTAGTCCTGCCTGTGCTCACAAACAAAGCTCGCACTTGAGGACGGACTGCAGCCGTTCTCTTCAAGTAGTGCCTCAGACACCTCACTGGACATAGTAGCAGCTGGTCTGGGTCGCTTGTTACAGAACAGAGACTCGCGATCCTGAAAGAGTCGAACCGAGGATCCGGCACTCCAGGATTCTGAGTCTTGGCAACAAACTCAGGGACGAACCTGAACGTTACCTCCCCCCATCCCCTTGGATGGGCGATGTCGTACGAGAGACCATGAAGTTCACTAACCCGCTTGGCCGAAGCCAAAGCGAGTAGGAAAGCCGTCTTCCAAGACAGGTGGCGATCGGAGGCCTGGCGTAATGGCTCGAAGGGAGGTCTCTTAAGAGACCTGAGAACTCGAACCACATTCCAAGGAGGAGGTCTCACTTCCGACTGGGGGCAGGTAAGCTCATAGCTACTACGTATGAGTAAAGAGAGTTCTAGCGATGAAGAAATATCCACGCCCTTCAGCCTGAAAGCCAAGCTTAAGGCTGAGCGATAGCCTTTCACTGCCGAGACAGAAAGGCGCATTTCTTCCCGCAGATAAACGAGGAAGTCCACTATTGCTGGAATAGTGGCATCGAGTGGAGAGATACCCCTTCCACGACACCAACCACAAAAGACTCTCCACTTTGCTTGGTAGACTCCCTCAGAGGACTTTCGCAGGTGCCGAGACATTCTCTCCGCAACCTGTTGCGAAAAGCCTCTCTCCGCGGGGAGACGCTGGATAGTCTTCAGGCGTGAAGCCGAAGCGAGGCTAAGACCCTGTGAGGGACGCCGGAGTGGTGTTGTCTGAGAAGCTCGTGTCGTGGAGGAAGCTCCCTCGGGAGCTCCGTCAGGAGCTGCAGAAGGTCCGGAAACCATTCCGCGTGATGCCATGCGGAGCTACCAGAGTCATCGAACAGTTGACTGATAGTCTGGTCCTGTTGAGCACCCTTCTCATCAGACAGAACGGTGGGAAGGCGTACACGTCGATGGTGTCCCACCGTTGCTGGAAAGCATCTTGCCAGAGTGCCTTGGCGTCCGGGACTGGGGAGCAGTACAGGGGCAGCTTGAAGTTCAAAGCTGTCGCGAACAGGTCCACAGTCGGGGAACCCCACAAAGTCCGGACTTTGTTGGCTATCTGAGGATCCAAAGACCACTCGGTACTCACTATCTGCGAGGCCCTGCTCAGACTGTCGGCGAGCACATTCCTCTTGCCAGGAATGAAGTGAGCTGATAGTGTTATCGAGTGGGTTTCGGTCCACCTCAGAGTCTCTACTGCAAGATGGGATAGCTGCTGCGAAAAAGTGCCTCCCTGCTTGTTGATATAAGCCACTACCGTGGTGTTGTCGCTCATCACCACCATGGAGTGACCCGCCAGGGACTGTTGGAACTGCTGAAGAGCCAGAAAGACGGCCTTCAATTCTAGCAGGTTGATGTGTAGGCACTTTTCTGATTCTGACCAAAGGCCTGAGGCCCTCTGGTTCAGAACGTGAGCCCCCCACCCTTCTTTTGACGCATCCGAAAACAGAGTCAATTCCGGGGGGAGGACGAGAAGACTTACTCCCTTCCGCAGGTTCTCGTCGACCAGCCACCACCGCAAGTCCGTCTGTTCCAGAGACCCCATTGGGATCAGAGTGTCCGGGGAATCGGATCCTTGATTCCACCGGGACTTGAGCCGCCATTGAAGGGATCTCATCCTGAGGCGGCTGTTTGGAACCAGACGAGCCAGGGAGGATAGGTGTCCTAAGACGCAACCACGATTGGGCGGGGAGTTCTTCTCGCCTGAGGAAGGGTTCCGCCACCCTCCTCAGTCTTGCTATCCGGTCGTCTGATGGAAAGGCTTGGTGGAGATTGGTGTCTATTAGCATGCCTAGATAAACCAGTCGTTGGGACGGCTGCAGAGAGGACTTCTCGAGGTTTACCACGATCCCCAGATCCTGGCAAAGATCCAGAAGCCTGTCTCGGTGCCGAAGAAGGGTCAACTCCGAGTCTGCTAGGATCAGCCAATCGTCCAGATAACGAAGGAGACGAATGCCGTTCCTGTGCGCCCAAGATGAAATCAGGGTGAACACTCTGGTGAACACCTGAGGAGCTGTGGAGAGACCGAAACACAGCATCTTGAACTGGTAGATCTTGTCGTCTAGGCAAAATCTCAGGTACTTCCTGGAAGACGGATGGATTGGGATCTGGAAGTACGCGTACTTTAGATCCAGTGTGCAAATGAAGTCTTGTGGTCTCACCGCAAGTCTGACCGTGTCTGCTGTCTCCATGCTGAACCGGGTTTGCTTGACAAACCCGTTCAGAGCTGAGAGGTCGATGACAGGTCTCCAGCCTCCAGTAGCCTTCTTTACAAGAAAGAGTCGACTGAAGAAGCATGGGGAGCCGTCGACGACCTCCTGGAGAACACCCTTCTCGAGCATGGTCTCGACTTCGGCCTGAAGGGACAGCCCCTTTGCCGATTCCGTGGCATAGGAGCTCAACGACACTGGATTCGCTGTCAGGGGAGGTTGAGATGTTGTGAACAGGACGCGATAGCCTTGGCCGATCACTGAGACCGTCCAAGCATCGGCCCCGTGTTGCTGCCACCTGCGGACGCAACGCTGAAGGCATCCCCCCACAGGTGGACACGCAGGGGGACTGCCACCCCTAGGGCTTGCGGCCGCGGCCGCCACCCCTAGGAGTCTTGCCTCCCCCCTGGAGGACTTACCGCCCCTCTTGACCTTGGCTGGAAAGGGCTGGGGCTTAGCCACCACCTTCTTAACTGCCGGTGCCTGCTTTGGAGCCTTATGAGGCTGCTGCTGCTGTTGCGGCGGAGCTGGAGGCTTATAGGGCCGATCTGTAAGGGCCCTATGGAGGAGGGAGTCCGTGCTGGATTTCCTCCACCTCTCAGCCGTTCGCTCCATGTCTTGAGGCTCAAACAGGTTCTCCCCCAGAAGGGAAGCATGTCGGAGCCTACACACATCCACGGCGGGGACCTTCGGATGGAATCTCTCGGACACAACATCGCGACGCTACAACACCGAGTTGGCCCACAGGGTGGTAACCTGGTGCGCCAAAAACTCGATGGAGCGGATGCCCGAGAGCAAGAAGGTCTCCAGGGCCTTCCTATTGGTCTCCTTGGACAAGTCCTCCGATCGCAATAGGATGCCCAGAGATCCTAGCCAAAAGTCCAGCCACGAAGTGGCCTGCATGGCACACTTAGCGACCTTTTCGTGGCTAAGGATCTCTGCCGCCGAGAACGACACTTGCCGGGCAGAGAGCTTCTCAAGGGGAACTCCCTTCGCCAGCTCCTCCACAGAGTGATGGAGAGGATGAGCGAGGTTGGGCTCACCCAGAATCTCAAAGTACCTCCTCTGCTGAAGACAAGGAGGAGGGATGAGCTTGTTCCCGGCAGCGGAACGACTGGAGGAGGCAAGAAGCGCGAGCTGAGCGTTGGCCCTAGCTCTGGCACTCTTCAGACCCCGAGACCAGGGCAGAGCCACACTGGACTTCGGGGCCTTCCGAACGTCAAACACTTCATCCAAGATCGTGTCTTTGCCTTCACGGGGGGCGATGACTGGGTCCATAAGCCCGTTAAGTTGCCTTATCAGGCTTACGACCTGCCAGAAGGCATGTTCAGATTCCTGCTGTTCTCCTCCCTGCGGGCTGGCAGCTAAGTCTCCTGCCCCAGGGATCTCTTCCTGGGGTGAAACGTGGACATTCCCCCGGGTAGCCGTGGGTTCCTGGCGAATCCTTGAAGAAGATTTCGGGACGGTCTTGGAGTCCTTGGATTCCCTCCTGGGAGGGATACAGGATCCCAACAAAGAGGATTGAGGGGCCCCTTCCTCACGAGATGATTCTCCTCCATGAAGCGAAGTCTCCCCCCTTGGTGCCGAGGGGAAGACTACCGCCCCACTGGACTCACCTGAGGACGGAAAAGCCTCGTCCACGGGAGAAGGAGAAAGCACTCGAGCAGGAGAAGGGGCCTTCGCGACCGACCTCTTGGGAACCAACTTCGCCCTGGGGGAAGTCACCACGAAGTCCACTCCTCTCTTTCTCTTCAGCGTAGGGAGACAGCCGTTGGTTTGTTACCCTGGTCGGCGAGTGCTGGTTTCATAACCCTCACTAACGCCCGCGCCAGAGGACCAAACCAAGTCTGTTGCTCCAAGGACACAGAGTCCGAAATCCTCGCTAAAGGGAAAGGGATCGGGCGATCCTTTGGAGTGGACACCATGGTACCTGCCTGAAAAGAAGGTGGGGAAGAATGATGTACTAACCTCTCCTCAAGAATATCCTTGTCCTGCACTACAATCCTGTGTTTGGGTGGAGGCGATCCCGAGCGTTGTCTAGGAACACGCGTTCCTGCTGCTACCAACGGCTGCGGAATTCGCCGCGAACGATGGTCGCGCGGGAGTGCGGGCGATTAATCGCGCGGGAGTGCGGGCGATTAATCGCGCGGGCGCGCAGGTGGATGATCGCGCGGGCGCGCGGGCGCGCAGGCGAGTGGGTGCGAGGGTGGGCAGGTGAATGAGCGCGTGTCCGAGGCGGCGAATGAAAGCGTTGGCGCGATGGCGAGGAAACGTGCTGCCGCATGGGTGAGGAAGACCGCTGGCGATGTAGATCAACAGGCGATCGGTGGTGAGCTGGCGAGCGCTGACGCGCAGGTGGGCGATGCCGCGTTGTGGCATGGTGACGCGTTGGCGAGCGATAGCGAGCAGCACGCGCCGGTGAGCGATCGCGCGATGGCGAGCTAGTAGCTGGCGAACCATATCCCTTCAGAACCTCCGGCTGACGAAGCGTTGGAGAACGTATGCGCGCAGGCTGTACAACACGCGGGCGGTCCGGAGATCGCCGAGAAACAGGTGATCGCTGACGCGTAGAGCGCTGGTGAATAGGCGATACCAAAATCGCCTGTGCGCGCTGACGAGCAGGTGAACGCTGGCGTGTAGGCGATCGTTGCCGCGTGGGAGAACGCTGGCGAATAGGCGATACTAAAATCGCCTGTGCGCGCTGGCGAGCAGGTGAACGCTGGCGCGTAGGTGATCGCTGGCGAGCAGGAGATCGCTGGCGAGCAGGAGGGCGACGCGAGAGATCCTGTGAAGGGACAGGTGGCGCGGCGCGTTCACGAACAGGAACAGGAAGATCGCAGGCGCGTTGGCGAACATGTGCTTTTGACACACGCGCTGGGGAACGTGAACGATGTCGCGTAGCCACAGGATGAGAGAGCTCAGGAGACTGATGGCATGCAGGGAGCTCAACAGGAACTGTAGGATGGTCAGAGACCGCAGGGCGATGATCCTCAAATGAGCGCTGACGCTCAGAAGAGAGCTGAGGAGCAGGAGAGCGCTGACGAGGAGGGCGAACATCAGGAGAGCGCTGACGAGCAGGTGAGCGCCGACGAGCAGGAGAGCCTTGACGAGCAGGAGAGCGCCGACGAGCAGGAGAGCGCTGACGATCAGGAGAGCGCTGACGAGCAGGAGAGCGCCTGTGCGCTAGCACTGCTCGTGGAAGGGAAGAATCCCTTTGCCCAGAAGGGACCGTTGCCCGTCGGGTGACGAGTTCCCCAGAAGGTGAAGATCTGGCAGGAGTTGGAGAACGGTGTGCAGAGAGGTCCAAGGGAGACGGAGCTGTAGGCTGAGGCCGACGAGGAGAGTCCTCTTCGGAGGAAGAAGATCCAAAAAGGCGCCTCTTAACACCCTTATAAGGGGAAGGGAGGCCCTTGCGACGCAGCGGACGGTGAGCCTTACGGCGGAGGCGGCCTCGGGGAAGATCATCGGGACCATCGGTCCTCCGAAGGGGAGTCTCAGTCAAAGCACTACCCTTAGAAGGAAGCTGAGCAGCCGAAGAGACCGCAGGACTCACTTCCCCCTTCGCAGGATGTATGGAAGGGGGAGGAGAGCCCTCAGCACCATCATCCTCAACTGCACCTGCGGAGGATTGCCCAGCCACGTCGGAGGCCTCTGCCACCACGACGTCGACGATAAACAGAGGGTCTACCTCTGCTACCGCCGGCGACTGCATAACGGCGGCCCCCAACGAGACAAGGTCAATAAAGGCGACCCTGGACGGCAAGCCCTTAAGCCCCAGGGAAGACCAAATCTGCAAAAGATCATCATTAGTTAAAGCATTATCAACAACCTCCCCCGGAGGAGGAGGGGGAACCGCCTCGCTATGGGAGGCGACGCCCTCTCCCCCCACCCAAGGTCGGGAAACAGAACTAGGGCCTGCGCTACCACTCGGCCGACTCTCCTTAGGAGCCGGACGAGGGGGAGCTTCGGAGGAGGTTTGGGCGGCGGAAGAAGAATCCTGAGAACCTTCCTCCTTCAAGGCAAACCCCGAAGGAGAACGGTCTCTCTTGGACTTCTTCTTACGCCGGCGGCCAAACCTCTCCCACTGGGAGGCAGACCACTCCCTACACTCACAGCACATGTTCTCCTGGTCACACCGTCGGCCCCGACACTGAGGGTGTGAGGGTCCGTAGCTACGGCCGACATAAAGGTCCCACAAGGGCGGCCGGCAACACCAGGGCATGTACGCATTGTAAAATAATAATAATGAAGGTCAACTTCCAACCAACACACAAGCTGTAAAAGAAAAAGCAGAAAAATTAAAGGCTGTCACGAGGACGATGAACAGACACGTCTGATCACCGCCGAGCCAAAAGTGAAGTGAAGCAAGTCACCGGTGTGTGGGGGGGGAGGGGTAGCAAGCTACCCTTCCCCTACCCCCCGCTAACTAGCGCGGGGGTAATTAACCCTCGTTAAAACTATTGGCTCGTCATTTCAGCTGCGCTAAAAGGTAAACCCAATGTAAATAGCGTGGTTTGTATTTCGGTTACGGAACAACTTTCTTTTAAAATCCCTCAACTACAGAAAAGATTTTGATGAGAACTTTCCGATCAGTATAAGCAAGCTAAGGTTTGTGTGATCCTGAAAGATTTTGCTACATCAAAAGTTCAACACTGTCAGTGAAAGGGTTAGACTACTATGGACCTTGCACAAAGTATTTCTCTTTAAATGAAAAGTAGAACTTGAACTATGGACCTATGGACAGTTTTTTTTGGGGGATGGTCTTTAAAGAATGGATAAACAGTAATAAAGACAAAATGATTCAGAAGTGGGATAAAGCTAAATTGCAAAGAATGCATTCACAAACCCACATGATATCTACTACACAGGATTATTCCTTAAAAATATCTTTTAGTTTTTAGTTTTAGATTCAATCATTTCTCATTTTAGACAATAAAATTTATATTTTACATGCTTTAACTGTTCCCTAATGTTTGGTTTATGAGAATCTGACACATCTAAAAATAATCATTCAAGTATACGGCCTCATCCGTGATTCTCTTTGGAACCCATTTCAGGAGTTTATACAAAAAAATAAGCAGGTGTGATACATGTTCCAATCTAACTACATCATCCTTGTCTAAAAGTTTTCTTAGCACTAGTGAGATCTAGTAAATAAACAACCACAAGTTTTCTGTGTCTGGGATCAATATCTGAATGTCTCAGAAACTTGTATTACAAAAAAAATGCACAACTTCTTCCTCGACTCCATAATCATTATTATAATTTCTACTACAGTATCATTATCATCAATATCCTAAACAGTTGAACTACGCCAATGGGTCATATTTTTAGTCACATAGGGTTCACCCAAAGGTTTTCTATTTTGAGTGAGGTAAAACTAATAAGGTAAATTTAAAGAAAATTTCCAATAAACATGGTAGACTACAAAGTGTCACACAATGCGCACCATTTTTACCTTCACAGTGTTTGATTATTTAGACTTGCCATAATGCAACGGATATTTAAAGAATGATCCTAGTACTACAGTATTTGTTTTCAACCTCATTGAACGTTATCTTAGCTTTAGTAATATTAAAAGCTAGGCAGTTTGAACATACATTTTTTTTCAGACTATAATTTTCATTGCAAATAGTTTACTCAAATGAAGGGAAGCAACAATTGAATTTTGGGTTTACCGTTTCAGGTCTTTCCTCAACAACTAATTATTCTGTAATCTTTTCAAATTACTAACAAACAAGTAGGCATAATTTACGTATGATTCATAACATAATGCTTTTCCTATTTCACTTATCATCATGAACATTTTTACACCAGGTTTTCCATTTAAATGGTTAGATATGTATCCAATTTTCTCTACTCCTAATTTTGATGTACATGTAGTAATTCGTTATAATATTTTTTTTTCAATTTGCTTTCTATTTCGTTGTTTCCACTACTGTTTTCTTTATTCAGGTTGCTGAAATCCTTTTGAGGTTGTTTATGTGAGTGAGAGTCCTGGTATGGCACTTACTTTTGTGACTTTTATATTATGGCAAATGTGTAAAAGAGCCAACTCTTTGGCATTCTTTTAATGACTGGAATTTTGAGATCAACTGGAGATTAATGAAATGTGATCTGCATTTATTTATGTGTAATTATTAAGTAATGAACCTGGCAAAATTTCAGGTGGAGAAAAAGATTTGCTACTTCAAACATGGTCAGTGTTTCAAAAGATAGAAAGAAAGTAATCTATCTATTTATCTTGTACAGTATAAAACATTTCCATTAGCAGGATACGCGATATGAAGCTCAGGAACATTGAGCTTTCATTTACAGTGATATCAAGGGTGGTATTGTACGATATTGTTGATCATTAACTTGAGCCTCCCTACAAAATCATTAGAGTGTTACGACAAGAAAAAATTTTGGTTTTTATAGCTCGCTGTACTTTTACATAGCATTAATATTAAAGTTCTGTACAGTATAAATATTTTGTTAGGTAACTAATTGATGTTACTCTTGCTCGGTAAATTGTTTAAAATAAATGTAAGTGACTGTAAATGAGTGTTTAATTAGTCTGATCATTTAAGAGTATGAAACTAGCATTTTATTTTGTTCCCTCAAGTCAAATAGATAAACCCCTATCCTGTCTCCCTGAACTCTCAATTGGCCTTTTCAATCACTTCCTAATAAATTATCATGAAAAATACTTACTCATGAGTACAATACGTGTAAGAAAACAGTGACAGGTTCCAGTTCATGTAAATGACATCATAAAAATGACACAGGCTGTCATAATCAATCCAGAAGACACCATTGTCGAAGGTCTGAGCACTTTTGGGATCATAGTTCAGTAGCTGGCACAACTCAGGAGTCCAATGTTCATTGTCCATTTCAGAGTAGTTGCCTTTCCATCGTAGATGAGACCAAGGATTTTTCAGCATTAGTAACCGTTTACCCTACAATTGAAGAACTTATGAGGAATGTACTAGGAAAAATCTAGTTTGCTGCACGGTCATATTTGGAAACTAATTTGCATGAAAATCTTAACAAGTCTCCATAATTTGGAATATATATTTTATCAATTTGAATTTGAATCCTTTATAAAACTTTACAAATACAAAAGATCTTCTGACATCTTGTTCTCACCCAAAACTTTACAGCAACAGTATATTGGATTTCATAACTGTATATACTATCATAACATTTGCAAAGAATAAAGTAGAACTATCTCTTACTAAAGGTACTGTAATTCTTAAAATCTTCTTACTTCATTTTCAAAGTACTGAACAGTACAGTATTTCCAATACAGCACAAAATTACGATAATATCACTACTCTCATAAAATACATGAACTCATAAACCTTAAAAAACAGTCTGAGTGATTTCATACATAAAACCATATGATTCATTAGAAATATAAAGTTCCTCTTAAATATTATCATACAGTTTTGTTTTGCCTAATAAATTACTGAAAACCCCTTTGATAGGCTACCTATAGTACTTCTAATGGTTTTTTCCATGCAACCCCCTTGAGACCATTAATGGAAATTACATTAGAAACCATTTAGAGGAAAGAAATTATGCCAATATCATGTATCTGGCAGTAGCAAACTACTGACTTTTTCAATTCAGGAGAGCCCAAAACTTTCCCTTTGCCTACACACACATCGAATAGTCTGGCCTATTCTTTACACATTTTCCTCTGTCCTCATACACCTGATAACACTGAGATTACCAGACAATTCTCCTTCACCCAAGGGGTTACTGCACTGTAATTGTTCAGTGGAGACTTTCCTCTTGCTAAGGGTAGAAGAGGCTCTTTAGCTATGGTAAGCAGCTCTTCAAGGGGAAAGAAACTCCAAAATCAAACCATTGTTCTCTAGTCTTGGGTAGTGCCATAACCTCTGTACCATGGTCTTCCACTGTCTTGGGTTAGAGTTCTCTTGCTTGAGGGTACACTTGGGCACACTATTCTATCTTATTTCTCTTCCTCTTGTTTTGTTAAAGTTTATATATGAGATCGTTATTTTAATGTTGTTATTGTTCTTAAAATATTTTATTTTTCCTTATTTCCTTTCCTCACTGGGCTATTTTCCCTGTTGGAGCCACTGGGCTTACAGCATCCTGCTTTTCCAACTAGGGTTATAGCTTAGCAAGTAATATGTTATTTTCATTAGTAAAATAAATTTTTGAATATACTTACCCGATAATCATGTAGCTGTCAACTCCGTTGCCCGACAGAATTCTACGGAAGGGATACGCCAGCGATCGCTATACAAGAGGAGGGTGTACTCACAAGCGCCACCTGTGGCCAGGTACTGCAGTACTTCTTGTTGACACCACTTCAATTTTTCCTCGGTCCACTGGTTCTATGGGGAGGAAGGGTGGGTCAATTAAATCATGATTATCGGGTAAGTATATTCAAAAATTTATTTTACTAATGAAAATAACATTTTTCAATATTAAACTTACCCGATAATCATGTAGCTGATTCACACCCAGGGAGGTGGGTGAAAACCAGTGTACATGTATATCAAGAAGCTAAGTATCCCGTATTTCATATTATCAGTTATTCAAAATAACAATGAAATTACAAGTACCTGGTAAGGAAGTCGACTTGAGCCATTACTCTGCCTTAAATAAGTTCGTCTTCCTTACTGAGCGCAGCGTTCCTCTTAGGAGGCTGAACAACTCTAAGGTGCTGAAGTATCAAGGGCTGCAACCCATACTAAAGGACCTCATCACAACCTTTAACCTCGGCGCTTCTCAAGAAAGAATTGACCACCCGCCAAATCAACAAGGATGTGGAAGGCTTCTTAGCCGACCGTACAACCCATAAAAAGTATTCAAGAGAAAGGTTAAAAGGTTATGGGATTATGGGAATGTAGTGGCTGAGCCCTCGCCTACTACTGCATTCGTTGCTACGAATGGTCCCAGGGTGTAGCAGTACTCGTAAAGAGACTGGACATCTTTGAGATAGAATGATGCGAACACTGACTTGCTTCTCCAATAGGTTGCATCCATAACACTCTGCAGAGAATGGCTCTGTTTGAAGGCCACTGAAGTAGCCACAGCTCCTACTTCATGTGTCCTTACCTTCAGCAAAGCAAGGTCTTCTTCCTTCAGATGAGAATGTGCTTCCCTAATCAGAAGCCTGAATAGTAAGAAACTGAGTTCTTAGAACTTGGAAAAGAAGGTTTCTTGATGGCACACCATAAGGCTTCTGATTGTCCTCGTAAAGGTTAAGACCTTTTTAGATAGTACCTAAGAGCTCTAACTGGGCAAAGTACTCTCTCCAGTTCATTCCCCACCAAGTTGGACAGGCTTGGGATCTCGAACGACTTAGGCCAAGGACGTGAAGGAAGCTCGTTTAGCAAAAGCCGAGCTGCAAGGAACATGTAGCCGTTTCAGATGTGAAAACAATGATCCTGCTGAAGGCGTGGATCTCACTTACTCTTTTAGCTGTTGTCAAGCACACGAGGAAAAGAGTTTTTAATGTGAGGTCCTAAAAAGAGGCTGATTGGAGAGGTTCAAATCTTGATGACATAAGGAACCTTAGGACCACGTCTAGATTCCAGCCTGGAGTGGACAACCGACGTTCCTTTGAGGTCTCAAAAGACCTAGGGAGGTCCTGTAGATCTTTGTTGATGGAAAGATCCAAGCCTCTGTGGCGGAAAACCGCTGCCAACATACTTCTGTAACCCTTGATCGTAGGAGCTGAAAGGGACCTTACTTTCCTTAGATATAACAGGAAGTCAGCAATCCGGGTTACAGTGGTACTGGTTGAGGAAACTGCATTGGTCTTGTACCAGCTACGGAAGACTTCCCCTTGAGACTGATAGATTCTGAGAGTGGATGTTCTCCTTGCTTTGGCAATCGCTCTGGCTGCCTCCTTAGAAAAGCCCCTAGCTCTTGAGAGTCTTTCGAAAGTCTGAAGGCAGTCAGACGAAGAGCGTGGAGGTTTGGGTGTACCTTCTTTACGTGAGGTAGACGTAGAAGGTTCACTCCTAGAGGAAGAGTCCTGGGAATGTCGACCAGCCATTGCAGTACCTCTAAGAACCATTCTCTCGCGGGCCAGAGCGGAGCCAACCAACGTCAGCCGTGTCCCTTTGCGAGAGGAGAACTTCTGAAGTACCCTGTTGACAATCTTGAACGGCGGGAATGCATACAGGTCGAGATGGAACCAATCCAGCAGAAAAGCATCCACGTGAACTGCTGCTGGGTCTGGAATCGGAGAACAATACAACAGGAGTCTCTAGGTTATCGAGGTAGCGAACAGATCTATGGTTGGCTGACCCCACAGGGCCCAAAGTCTGCTGCAAACATTCTTGTGAAGGGTCCACTCTGTGGGGATGATCTGACCCTTCCGGCTGAGGTGATCTGCCATGACATTCATACCGCCCTGAATGAACCTCGTTACCAGCGTGAGCTTTCGATCTTTAGACCAGATGAGGAGGTCCCTTGCGATCTAGAACAACTTCACGAAAGAGTCCCTCCCTGCTTGAAGATGTAAGCCAGGGCTGTGGTGTTGTCAGAGTCCACCTCCACCACTTTGTTAAGCTGGAGGGACTTGAAGTTATCAAGGCCAGAAGAACCGCCAACAACTCCTTGCAATTGATGTGAAGTGTCCTTTGCTCCTGATTCCATGTTCCCGAGCATTCCTGTCCGTCCAAAGTCGCACCCCAGCCCGTGTCTGATGCGTCCGAGAGGAGACGGCGGTCGGGTTTCTGAACAGCCAAAGGTAGACTTCCTTGAGAAGAAAGCTGTTCTTACACCACGCGAGAGAAGACCTCCTCTCTTCGGAAACAGGAACTGAGACCGTCTCTAGCGTCATGTCCTTTATCCAGTGAGCAGCTAGATGATACTGAAGGGGGGGAGGTGGAGTCTCCCTAACACGATGAACAGGGCCAGCGATGAAAGTGTCCCTGTTAGACTCATCCACTACCTGACTGAGCATCGGTTCCTTCTCAGCATGCTCTGGATGCATTCTAGGGCTTGGAAGATCCTTGGGGCCGACGGAAAAGCCCGAAAAGCTCGACTCTGAAGATCCATACCCAGGGAGACAATGGTCTGGGATGGGACGAGCTGAGACTCCTCAAAATTGACCAGGAGGCCCAGTTCCTTGGTCAGATCCATAGTCCATCTGAGAATCTCCAGACAGCGACGACTTGTGGGAGCTCTTAAAAGCCAGTCGTCTGACGGAGCCGGACATAAGATCATGGTACTGCTGCACAGTCTGTGAACTGTCAACCATGGGGAAGCGAGGAAGTACAGTGACAACCCGAAGCTGTCTAGACTGTCTGGGTCGTACAGACAACTCCTTATCGGGTTGCTGAGGTTGCCGCACTGCGTCACAACAAGTCACTTCTGCTGGTTGTTGAACGTCTTCCCAGTGACACACTGACTCCGTAAACAAAAAATCCTCTAACAAGGACTAAGCTTGGACTGCATGTCTTGCAACACAGCTCAAGGTCTATGGGAGCAGGTGTGGTAACAGACGGGGTTAGCGACTGAAGTGGAACCATTACCTTCCCTGGAAGCATGTTATGCTTAAATAAAAGTCCATAGGAGGCTACGCAGCTAAAGGCTCCTCTCCAAATGACAGAGTCCTCAAGGGAATATCAGGAGGGAGAAAAGCACTTTCTCATCTACAGAGACCATATCCGAGAAAAGCTAAGTTCTCTCAGTGAGGGTTTCACTGGTGCAAAAGCAGCAGACTAGAAGGCAACGTTATGAAACTGCTTGACAGTCTAGTGAGTTGGCAACAACCAAAGATGTATGACTGAGAAGCATGCGGTAAGGTATGCAGAGCATGTTGTATGCAGAGCATGCTGTATGCAGAGCATGCTGTATGTAGAGCATGCTGTATGCAGAGCATGCTGTATGCAGAGCATGCTGTATGCAGAGCATGCTGTATGCAGAGCATGCTGTATGCAGAGCATGCTGTATGCAGAGCATGCTGTATGCAGAGCATGCTGTATGTAGAGCATGCTGTATGCAGAGCATGCTGTATGCAGAGCATGCGATAAGGTATGCAGAGCATGTTGTATGCAGAGCATGCTGTATGCAGAGCATGCTGTATGTAGAGCATGCTGTAAGGTAAGCAGAGCGTGTTGCATGGCGTGTAACATTTCTCAGAAATTCCATGACCAGTGCTAGAGTGAGTAATATCGCATTACCGTCCATTGAAAGTGCACGTGCCGAGGGAATTGATTTAGACTGTTTTGTTGATGAATTTGATAGCCGGCATGATAATCGTAGAATTAAGCTACACTAAATGTACTATAATCTACTTCACCTCAGGAAAGGGAAACTCGCCCTGTTGGCAACACTGCATTACTTCATGCATGCTTGCATGGGGTTTAATATCAACATAATATTTACCTTACATTCATAACTCATGATTCATTTTTGTTTTGAAGATATTTTTGCCATATTTTGCGATTTTGTTAAAAATATATTGCAAGGAATACATATATATTTTTATATAAGTAATACAAATAACCTCCATTATCATAATGTTTGTGTAGGCATACATGTATATGATTACAAATGCAAGTTATGAAAGTAATGAGGTGTTATTATTGTCATTTGTTATTCCCAAGTTGAATGGGAAGAGGCTCAAGTTGAGGAGAAAGTGGCAGATGCATGCGTTGAGGTGGCTGACTCATAGCATGAGGTTGCTGCCTCAAGAGTTGCGCTTGCTGTAAGGGTTGCGGATGCGCAGTAGCAGGTTCCTGAGGAACGAGTTAAGGTTCCTGAGGTGTGAGCTGCGAGAGTTGAGGTAGCGGCTGCGCAGAACGCAGTTCTTGTCTCGCGAGTTGAGGTTCCTGAGGTGCTAGCCTAAGGAGTTGAGGCTCTTGCCTTGAGGAGGGTTGGGTTGTCGTACCTCAAGAGATTGTTGCCTCGCTGGTGGAACCGCAAGCGGAAGCGGAGGAAGTAAGGCATAAGATTCCTGCTCCCATTGCTGAGGTTGCCTTAAGGAAGGCGGAGGTTGCTGCACACCGCTGGTAACTGGCAACTCAGTACGCGGTAAGGTATCCTGAGGAACCTCAACATCGTACGCCTGGCAGACTGGACTGCGGTGAGGCGGAGCGATCGCAGGAGGAGGTGTAACCTTCTCAGCCTGACACTCACGCATTAAGACCGCAAGCTGTGACTGCATGGACTGCAGCAAAGTCATCTTGGGGTCGGCAGACGCTAAGGTCTGCTGAGGCAAAGCCTTAACAGAAGATGAGGTCTGTTGCGGCATCACCTTACCTCTCTTAGGAGGTGTGCAGTCACCTGATGACTGCGGAGAGTCAGAGCTAACCCAATGACTGCATCCGGGTTGTTGAACTCTAGAGGTCTGGACTTTACGTTTAAGAGGTCTTGAGACCTGAGTCCAGCGTTATCTCCCCGAAATTTCTTCTGCAGACGAGTAAAATAAGGGCTCAATCGTCTGCGGGTGGGAGTGACGGTCTCTGTAAGACACGCCCGCAACCACCGAGGATACTTCTGTGCGCCGATCAAGGCCTGCCGAACCCTTTTGCCCTTCGACATTGCTTCTCCCCTGGGCTTGGGAGCTTGCAAGAGGTCCCGGACTGGGAGGACGACTGGCACGCAAGAAGTACCCTCACGCACAACACTGACACACTTTGCGCTAATCACTTATCACTTTTGAATTTCTGTTTGCACTTATTTCACTGAACTCGAAACTTTAAGTGGTTTGTACCTGAAACACGCAATTCTATCCTTCTTTAAAAGTTAGTAATTGCGAAAACAGAATTACAATGTAACAGAAAAATCTAATGAAAGATAAATAATTCAGTGGCTGGAAAGAGACTAAACACTAGATCAAATAAACTACGTTTAAAATCTCTCACCGCATAAAGCTTGAGAACAAGAATAAACTCTAGAAACGTTTACCTTCTTCCCCTAAAGAGACTAGGGAGAAGAGCAAAAACGATAACAACGTTACTCGCTTGAACGAAACGTTTATCCAGCTCTCTCTCCCTCCGTCTCTATCTCTCTCTCTCTCTCTCTCTTGACTTAGAACCTGAGAGAAGAGCCCAAACATAAATACTCGTTAAAACATATTATTGTTAAAGGAAAAAAACTGAAAGATTTCCCAAATAAAAAGTTCCTTTATTAGAATTAAAACCATTAAGCTAAGAAAGAATGAACAAAACGTTATAAACGGTTTACTCTTACTGCAACGTGACACCGTGAAAATTCTCTCTCTATCGTAACGATAGAGCGCAAGTTGAACGTTCTGAACGTCAACAACTGCAGAGACAAAACAAAACGTTAGTTCAACTTTGAAACAGTACGAGACTATCAAAGAAATTCTTTCAAAAACATTAAAATAGCATAATATGTTAACAGGTAAAACCGAAATGACGGGCTCAATGTTAATTAACTTCGGTACAAGAAAAGACCGCCTACTATTAGGAAAGGTCGAATATAAACAAATATAAAAATTAATTTAATAATTTTATAAAAAAAAAGGAAGTTAATCGAAGAGGCCTATAAATGGCGGAGAGATATAAAATAAATCTATAACTTTGTGAGCAAAATTAAGAAAAAGAGTCTATACTCTCTTAGACACCAACACTTCCGTCTAAGGGAAGGGTCGGCCATTTAAAGGTGAAAGAGAGTTCATACTCTCTTCGTCACCATAATTAATCAAATTAATTCCAAAAGCTAGCTAAGCTAATAATAAAACTTCCTGAATAGCGAAAGCTGAAATCTTAGAGCAATACTTCACCAAAAACCGTGAACAAGACTCCAAAATTATAAGCGTATCCATGAACGTCTTGCCGGAAGCACGACAGAGGAAAAATTGAAGTGGTGTCAACAAGAAGTACTGCAGTACCTGGCCACAGGTGGCGCTTGTGAGTACACCCCCCTCTTGTATAGCGATCGCTGGCGTATCCCTTCCGTAGAATTCTGTCGGGCAACGGAGTTGACAGCTACATGATTATCGGGTAAGTTTAATATTGAAAAAATAAAAGTAATAATAATAATAATTATGAGATAAGAAGTCAATTTCATTATCATCACCACAAATGGTTTTTACATCAGATTGTCTGGTGCTGCATTAACCTTAATTCCTATGAAGTCTAGGTCTACAATTCCCTCACTCTTTCACGAATGCCTGCGCTTTCATGCAAGTCTTCATCCTGCTACTTACACTTCAACTAATTTTCTGACCAACTGATCCTCTTCCCTTCTCATGATATATTTCAATCATCTCAGTCTTCAATATCTAACTCTTATTTTCCAGCCTCTAGAAGTCACATCTATCAGTCAATTGATCATTTTATAAAGATCTTTCTGCTGTACTCGACCTATGAATCCAGGAATTCAAACACTTGGGGCAAGAGTTGTTCATGGTTTGATCAATAGGAACAAAGTGTCTTCAGCTCCAAGAACAGCATAAAACCTCAGCTCTTAAAGGTAAACTAAGTGAAGTATCTTCTTTTTATAAGGAAAATCACAGAATAAACCCCACATCACCTAGATTATCAATATTTTCTAAATACTAGTTTCCTATAATAGAGGGTATCTTTTAAGATATGACAAAATGTTTCCGCGAATATCTCAGTTAAACTGCTAAAAACTTCCACAAAACTAGCAGCTTTATATGCCTACACAGAACATTGATCGGCAGCGGGTCATAATCCCATACTTACACTGTGTCATTCATGACCTTAAATAAACTCTCTCAATTGACAGATATGAACCCTTTCAGTCCCACCCCCTTACCAAAAAATTTAAATTTCTTTTATGTGGTACTTCACTCAACTCAGCAAAAAAATTATTAGACCTCGGAGATTAGACATTTTTTCGTTACATAGCTACATTAATTTCATTTACATTGACATATGATTTTAAATATTTTGAAGAATTTTTATGTTTCAATAGAAGGGGAAAAACGAGATTACATGATGCAAAATACATCCACCGGTGTTGAATGGAGTAGAAATATCCGGACGTATAGTTCGCTCAATGGCGCTCAAGGGGTTATGGACTTTCCTTACCATTACATCATTCATGCTAAATAATCAAGTACATTTTTAGGATTCTTCTTCATAAAAATTCTGAATAAGTATCAAATATAATTCCACATATACTCATCTTTGTCCCATTATATTCACCAACTGTACAGTAAATCCTTTCTACTTTGTAGCCAAAGAATATTTATTAATATTATTCCTTGGAAGCCATGTCTGGGTATTTCAAACCCATTTTTCAATATACCTACCAACAATGATATTTCTTTCTTTGTCAACTCATTTGGGTCACCAATACTGGTATCCCACTAACCGCAATTATCAATAAAAAACAGCTTACTCTAACCATCTGCAACAGATTAGGTATAAAAGAAATGAAAAAATTTTTCTTACCTTAACCTCCTTGATGTCTAACATAGCATAAGCATGAGTAGGAACTAGGCCCGCTCTGTCAGCAGCAGCATCGCTCATCTCCCCCGTTGCCATGGTAACGAGCACATCTCCCCGGTGAAAACGGTCTAGTATCTTTTTAAAGGTCGCTTCTTTGTTGAAGTCTTTGTCCTTTATTGAAACACGTTCTGGAATCCATCCAGTGAGGGCGTACAAATCAATGTTACTGTTTGACCCTGGAAAATCATACCCTCCCATCACTTTCATATAAGCTTTTTCAACTAAGGATATCCAGAATTCATTTTTATTTGTCGAGTAGGAACACAACAACTCTCCATGATGACCCTGAGGTAACTGGTCATCTATGATAACTTTCCTAGGAATTCCATTTATGTGAAGCTTAATCATATACTTTCCACAGGGATTATACACTGGGTCGCCGTTTCGACTCTTGGGGAAGATGATGTCGGTGATGAGTCTCTTTTTAAACCTCTTTTCGTAGAGGGCACTGATAGCTACGGAAGCAACAAAGGAACAGTCGGAAACACAAGTCTGCTTAATGCTGTAGTAGTCAATAATTTCAATCATTTTAGGACTGCTTGAAATATCCTCTGGTCTCGCCCATCGGGCAAAGTTTTTCCTTTGCTTAGGAGCCAGGGCAAGTGGTCCATCCTTATCAGTAAAAGGTAGGGAATATGCAAATTTTTCTTTCAGATCGATGGACATGAAAGGCAAGTAGTCTCTCCCATTTATATTTGAGGTCCTTTTGAGAACCTCCAATTCTTCTTTGGAATACTCAGACTTTCCTGATAACTGGAGACCATTTTTTCGAGATGCTGTAGGTTTGCCTGGAAAAGGTAAATGAGTTAGACTTCTCAGTTAGACATGTTACCCATAATCTAAGTTAGTTTTACTGTGTGCAAAAAAAGACAATAAGTACATAATTTAATTAACTAACCTTATCATTATTACTGTTAATACAGTATCATCATTTCTATCATTATTATGACTTTTCCTATTAATATATTACAAATTAGTTTATTGAAACCATTGAGTGACAGTTCTTATATGAAAGGAAAAAATCAAGAGAACAAGGCAAATATTAAAGATGTTATCCTCAGGAAAATATAATCACATTAAATGGAAAAATGGAAACCTATAAAACTTTACGCAGCCACAATGAATTTGTTTACAATTTCTTCCAGATGAATTCTGTATCAAAAATAAAAAATTTTAAATAATTTTTATTTTTCTTAACATACTTACCGAGAACTACTTTCTTTAGGAGATCACTGGTTATCTCTCTCTCTACGACCAGATTTGAATATATACCCCCCCGTTCCGCGCTCTCAGTAGCTTTTACCCCCGGCATCCAGGAATGTGCCCCGAGGGTAGGATTAACGGCAGGTCGCCCGTTGGCCAAGTCACGCTCGTCATTAAGTTCTATTGCATTAGCATCATGCTAGTAAGGGAAGAAGGCACTCGGGGAAGATAGGGAGGGCCATTACCCGAAAGTAGTTCTCGGTAAGTATGTTAGGAAAAATAAAAATTATTTAAAAGTTTTGATTTGTTCCAACACGAATACTTACCTTCGAACTACTTTCTTTAGGAGGCGGGAGTGCCAACCTGACCCACTGACCTGGACGTGGAGGCCAACATTCCTCAGTATAACAAGACCTACCAGAGAGCGGAAGCGAGGGTAAATATTCAAAATAATTCACGTTAGTGTCTAGGAACTCACCTTTAGAAAATCTTCTTTCGACGTTTCTTCTCGACGTGTAGTCGTGAAGAATGAGTGATTCCTGGGAACAGACGGTACCCCCCGAAGAGGCAAGTAAGCAACTGGGTAGGAGGTAGGAGAACCGCGCTTGTGCCTACCGGTCGCTAGTCTTGAGTGTGCCTGGGGAATACCGTTATACCGCTTGGAGGGCGGAGATGACTGTTCCAATGGAGTACCCGTCCAAGGATTTCCTTGAGTAATCCTTGAGGTAGTGGGCAGTAAAGGTTGACTGGCTCGACCAAGTACCTGCTCGCAGGATTTGTCCTACTGCCATGTTTTTCTCAAAGGCTAAGGAGGTGCTCAGGCCCCTGATGTCATGAGGTCTGGGAGTGCCTGGCACTGCTATGCCAGCTTCCTTGTAGGATCTGGCGATCACCTGCCTCAACCAGAAGGAGATGGTGTTTTTGGAAACTTGTTTCTTATTAATACCCGTGGAAACGAAGAGGCTCTTGACCTCCGGTCGGAGATGCGCTGTCCTTTCCAGGTATTTTCTAATTGTTCGCACTGGGCACAATTTTAAGTCTTCTGCATTACCTGTCTTAGGGATGGCAGGAATCGAGAAACCTTCGAACCTCGGGTCCCAGACTGCTGGGTTCTGAGTTTTGGCCACAAAAGAAGGTACGAACTTGAAGGATACTTCTTTCCACCCCTTTGAGTGAGAGACGTCGTATGACAAACCATGAATCTCTCCCACCCTCTTGGCTGACGCCAAGGCCAGCAAGGAGACGGCCTTGAGGGAAAGGGCTTTGTCCATGATATCTTTCAAGGGCTCAAAGGGAGGACGACACAGCATCTTCAGAACCAAGGCTAAGTCCCACTGGGGCACTCTCCTCGCCTGAGGGGGGCAAGACTGCTCGAAGCTTTTGATAAGCATCGCTATGTGTCTCGAGGCCCCCAGGTCGATGCCCTTCAGGAGGAAGACTTGGCCTAAGGCAGCCCGAACTCCTTTTATGGCTGGGATTGACATCCCTACTTTGTCTCTGAGGAACACCAGAAACTCTGCTATATCTGGGACCGAGGCCTTAAGAGGTCTAATGTGTCTCTCAGCGCACCACTTTGTGAAGGAGGCCCATTTTGCCTGGTATATTGCCACTGACGACTTCCTCAGGTATAGCGACATTCTCTTAGCTGTGGAGTGAGAATAACCTTCCTTCTTCAGGAGCCGCTGGATAGTCTCCAGGCGTGAAGGCGAAGGGAGAGTGGGTTGTCGTGGAACTTGAGGAAGTGAGGCTGTTGCAGAAGGTCTGACCTGGCGGGTAGAGGCCACGGCGGGTGACTCATTAGGTCTTTTAGGTCTGCGAACCACTCCCTCTCCGGCCACCAGGGCGCTACCAGTCATCTTTAGGTTTCGGGCGGCCCTTACTCTGTTGAGCACTTGCCTTATCAACGTGAAGGGGGGAAAAGCGTAAACATCCAGGTTGTCACACTTGTGCTGAAAAGCGTCTTCCAGGGCTGCTTTCCGGTCTGGCACCGGGGAGCAGTAGACTGGGAGTTGGGCATTGAGTCTCATTGCAAAGAGGTCCATCACCGGGGAACCCCAACGCTGAATGATGAGCCTGGCTACTTCCGGGAGGAGGGACCACTCTGTCCCTACTATCTGGCCCATTCTGCTGAGGCCGTCGGCCAGAACGTTTCTCTTCCCGGGAATGAACCTTGCTAATAAGACTACTTGATTTTCTTCTGCCCAATTCAGAATCTCTATGGTGAGATCGCACAACTCCCTCGATTTTAAGCCCCCCTGCTTCTTTATGTACGCTACTACCGTGGCGTTGTCGCACATCAACGCCACGGTGTTTCCTTTTAGCAGACTTGCGAAGTGTAAGCATGCCTTCTGGACTGCTTTCAACTCCAGGACATTGATATGGGGTTGCTTTTCCCCTTCCAACCAGGTGCCTTGTGCCGTCCCGTCGAGGAGGTGGGCTCCCCACCCTTGGTTGGAGGCGTCTGTGAACAGGAGCAATTCTGGAGGGCTGGTCCCGAAGGGCATCCCCTTGAGGGAGTTCGACTGGCAGTACCACCATTCCAGGGAGGGTCTTGTGTCTGGAAGGACCCGAACTAGCACTTGTTGTGAGTGTGTCTGGCACCAGAGGCTCTTGAGATTCCATTGGATGTATCTGAGCTTTATCCTCCCCTGTGGGACTAGTTTCTCCAACGAGACCAGGTGGCCTATCATCCTCTGCCAGTCTTTCGCTCTCCTTGGCTGTTCCGATAGGAAGGGCTTGATGATGTGCCTGAGGTTCTTGATCCTGTCCTCCGAAGGGAAAACTTTCCCTTGAATGGTGTCCAATGTCATCCCCAAGTAGTTCATTCTGTTGGACGGGGATAGATTGGACTTCTTTGGGTTGATGACGATACCCAGATCTCTGCAAAACTGAAGGAGACTTCTCCCTTGTTCCTCCAAGAGGACCTTTGAGGCGGAAAGGAGCAACCAGTCGTCCAGGTATCTGATAAGGCGGATGCCCCGTTCGTGAGCCCACACTGATACAGTCGCGAAGACTCTCGTGAATACCTGGGGCGCTGTTGACAGACCGAAGCAAAGAGTCCTGAATTGCAGGATCTGGGAACCCCATTTCACCCGGAGGAACTTCCGACTCGATGGGTGGATCGGAATTTGGAAGTATGCGTCCTTGAGGTCGACGGTCATCATAAAATCTTTCTCCCTCAAGGACAGCAGAACTGACTTTGGAGTGTCCATCTTGAAGTCCGTCTTCTTGACGAACTTGTTGAGAGCCGACAGATCTATAACTGGCCTCCACCCCCCCCCCCCCCCCCGTCGCTTTCTCTACCAGGAACAGGCGACTGTAGAAACCAGGTCCTGGGAGAGGAACTTCTTCCATGGCGCCCTTCTCCAACATGGAGGACACCTCCTCTTGAAGGGCGGTCCTCTTTACTGGATCTTTGGGCGCTAGCCATTCCGTCCGGTTGGCCGGAATAAGAGGGGGTGGATTCGCCAGGAATGGGAGTCTGTAGCCCTCCTTTAGGACGGACACTGTCCAAGGTTCTGCTCCTTGGGCCTTCCATGCTTGCCAATGTAGTCTGAGGCATCCCCCAACCCGAGGCTTGGGCGGGGATAGGGGGCCTCCCAATCTTACCTTCTTCTAGAGGAACGGCCTGATCTGCCTCTCCTAGAGGCGGAGTAACCCGACCTGAAGGAGCCTGAGGGTGCTGAAGTACCTCTGCGGGAGGGTTGAGGAGTTGAGGACCAGGAGGAAGAGGGGGCTTCTCTCCTCGTAGTGCTGGAAGAGGCTTGGGGCGTCGCGGCGCTGTCCGAGACGGACCTCTTGTATGGAGGTCTCCTTGACGCTGCCGGTTTGGTGACGTTGTTCTCCTTCCTCTTTGAGACTTTTTCCATCAAGGCCTCTAACTCTTTCACTGGAAAAAGAGACTCTCCCCACAGGGGGAGGCTGCGAATTGCTCGCGCCTCCCTGTGCGGTACTTTCTGGGACACTTTGGCGAGAACCGTGTCTCTCTTACGGAGAACCCAGTTGGCTGTAAGGGCGAGAGACTGGTACGAGAGGAATTTTAGGGTTTTACCCCCGGAGGTAAGGAGGTCCCTCATCAGGCTTTGCTGGTCAGGGTCTTCGGGGTCGTAGGAGGCTTGCACACCCACCAACGTGAAAGCCCACCAGTCTAGCCAAGAGGAGACGTTAATTAGGTCTCGCGACATCTCCTCCATCATGGAGGCCTCTGCAGGTGAGAAACAGACTGGGGCCGAAGCTCTGTCGTCAGAAACTCCTTGGCTCAGAATGTCTACGGCCGTGGCCACTTTACAAGGTCCTGGGCGACGTCCCTCGGGCAAATAGACCTTCCCTTGGTTCTTGAGGCCCTGGAGTAATTTAGAGGCACTTTGGGACTTGGGAGCCTCGGCATTGCCGGCTACCACATTGTCAATAAACTCTTGCCCCAGAACTAGGTCTCGGGCCAGAGGGAGTGCCAGGGAGGACTTAGGCTGGGAGGGAGTCTTCATAATCCTCAGGAGACTCGACCTCCAGGAATCCCCACCTGTCGCTGTAGGTTCTGCTATTCCATGGTGCCTCCTTATCAGGCTGACCACTCTCCTATAGGCGGAGTCTTCCGTCGGGGAGCCCTCTCCTCCGTCAGCCGAGACCTCGGCTTGGGGCGGGGAAGCCGGGTTACCAGGCACGCCGACCGGACGTCTGACCCTGGGGGCCAGGGGCGCCGTCCTGCCAAGGTACTGGACCTCATCTGCCGGTAAGACCGGACCAGGGGCTCGGGATCGTGTAGGTACCGCTGGAACAGCGGGGACTCTCGTTCGCCCGAAGGCTGTGGGTGCTGAGGGTGCGGTTCCCGGGGGCTGACCCGACAGCGGGAACCGTTCCTTCCGACCTGAAGGCCGCACCAGCTGGGCTGGTTCGGCCTGGCTGCCTGTAAAGAAGCGCGTTTCCCCCCGCTGGGCGGGGTGAACCGGAGGCCTCGAGGACTTATGCCTAACAGAGAGGTCTTTCCTGCGAGCCAGGTCGCGAGGGTCAAGGCCGTGCTTGGAGGGCGGCCGCCTTGGGGACTGCTCGTTGGACCGGTGGTCTGGGGACCGAAGCGCCTTCGATTCTCGCGACGAAACGTAGACCCAGGCTCCCCCGGGAGATACACTCCTCCTATACTTACGGCTCGGGGAGCGGGATTGTTTCTTGCTGTAGCTAGAGCGCGACCTTGACCTGGAACGTTCAGTCCTGGACCGCTCCCTCCGACGGCGGTGTTTCACCTTGACCTCTTCCTCTGACGAGGAATAGATGTCCGAAAAACCAGATGACACTGCGTCCACCACGTGTCGGCTGGAAGCGGGGACTGTGGGGGACTTCTTCGGACGTTGAATGCCAGAGGTCGAGGGCTGGAGGAAGTCATCGGGGACTTCCGTGGGAAGGGTCGGGAACGAATCCAATCGTTCCATGTCCGGGAGCCAGGGGTCCAGGTCCACGTCCATCCTCAGGGGAGACCTACCCGGCGTCTTCAGGAGCCTCCAACCGTAGACATCGTGACTTGCAGGTTGGATTTTACTCCGGCTATCTCCCCCTAAAGAGGAGCCGGAAGTACAAGCCCACGAGGGCGGCGGTGTCACTGAAACTGCGTTATTACCCCACACGGGGTCATCGGAGGAAGCGTGCCCCCCGAACACGAGGGCCGACTCTCCGGACGCACTACTAGGACCTTCACTAGCCCTAGAGGGGCCTGCCACTGGCTCTGCACTAACATTGGGCTCCTGGGATAGGACGCCTTGTTCATCCCCTACCCTAGACTTACCTCGTCCCGTACTTTGTGTAGGTGACGGCGAAACCGAGACTCCGTCGGAACGCTCACTGGGCGACGGAATCGGCGAGGAAACACTAACTTTCCTGGGGGAACGTTTCGCTGATTTCCTTTTCTTAGTACCATAACGTACCCACTGAATATCGCTCCAGTCCACGCACTCGGGGCACGTGTCTGTTGACGAGCACACTTTACCTCTACAGAAGGAACAAAGGGAGTGAGGATCTACTTCGGGCTTGGAGAGGAACGCTCCACACGATTTCCCAGCTCTAGGCCCAGGACAACGGCGAACTAGCTCCATAACGCACACAACGCACGACACAAGCACTTAAGGAAATGAATGAATGAATGAATGAAACACTGGGTAAGCACACGGTTGAAAAGTGAACGCACAGGAACACTTGGGAAAGCACACTATAAAAATGATATTTTAATTATAAAATAAATTTTTGAATATACTTACCCGGTGAATATATAATAGCTGCTGCTCCGGCGGCTCGACAGAAAAACACAAAAACTCGCGAGCGATCGCTATGAAGGTTGCGGGTGTGCCCACCAGCGCCAACTATCGGCCAGATACCGCATATGCATGTAAACAAGCTCCAATTCTTCTCATCCCGCTGGGTCTCTATCGGGGAGGAAGGGGGGGCCTTTAATCTATATATTCACCGGGTAAGTATATTCAAAAATTTATTTTATAATTAAAATATCATTTTTAAATATTTAACTTAGCCGGTGAATATATAATAGCTGATTCACACCCATGGTGGTGGGTAGAGACCAGAGTTAATAAAGTTTACAGCGTATATGCTTAGAGTTTTTGACAGTTATAACATAACAAAACCCAAATATATAGGTACCTGGTAAGGAAGTTGACTTAGACGATTACTCTGCCTTGTTAGTCTGTCTTCCTCACGAAGCCCAGCGATCCTCTTAGGATGCTGAAAGACTCCCAGGAGCTGAAGTATCAAGGGCTGCAACCCATACAACAGGACCTCATCAAACCCCTAATCTGGGCGCTCTCAAGAAATGACTTTGACCACCCGCCAAATCAACCAGGATGCGAAAGGCTTCTTAGCCTTCCGTACAACCCAAAAACAAGATTAAAAACATTTCAAGAGACAGATTAAAAGGATATTGGAATTAGGGTAATGTAGTGGTAGAACCCTCACCCACTACTGCACTCGCTGCAATGAATGGACCCAGTGTGTAGCAGTCCTCGTAAAGAGTCTGGACATCTTTTAAGTAAAATGACGCGAATACCGACTTGCTTCTCCAAAAGGTCGCGTCCATAATACTTTGCAGAGATCTATTTTGCTTAAAGGCCACGGAAGTTGCTATAGCTCTTACTTCGTGCGTCTTAACCTTAAGCAAGCATCGGTCTTTCTCATTCAAGTGAGAATGAGCCTCTCGTATTAAAAATCTGATAAAATATGACAAAGCATTCTTTGACATAGGCAATGATGGTTTCTTAACTGAGCACCATAATGCCTCAGATCCACCTTGTAAGGACTTAGTACGGGCTAAGTAGAACTTAAGAGCTCTAACTGGACACAGCACTCTTTCAAGTTCGTTGCCTACGATCTCTGATAAGCAAGGTATATCAAAAGATTTAGGCCAAGGACGAGAAGGCAGTTCATTTTTGGCCAGGAAACCAAGTTGAAGTGAACATGTGGCTTTTTCTGTAGAAAAGCCGATGTTCTTACTGAAGGCATGAAGTTCACTGACCCTTTTAGCCGAAGCCAAGCACACTATGAAAAGCGTCTTGAGGGTGAGATCCTTCAGGGAGGCTGAATGTAATGGCTCAAACCTGTCTGACATGAGGAACCTTAGGACCACGTCTAAGTTCCATCCAGGAGTCGCCAAACGACGTTCCTTAGAGGTCTCGAAAGACTTAAGGAGATCTTGGAGATCTTTATTGTTGGAAAAATCTAAGCCTCTATGACGAAAGACCGAAGCCAACATGCTCCTGTAGCCCTTAATCGTGGGAGCTGAGAGGGAGCGAACATTTCTCAGATGTAAAAGAAAATCTGCGATTTGGGCTACAGAGGTACTGGAAGAGGACACAGATGCTGACTTGCACCAGTCTCGAAAGACTTCCCACTTCGACTGGTATACTCTGATGGTAGAAGCTCTCCTAGCTCTCGCAATCGCACTGGCTGCCTCCTTCGAAAAGCCTCGAGCTCTTGAGAGTCTCTCGATAGTCTGAAGGCAGTCAGACGAAGAGCGGGGAGGCTTTGATGAACATTCTTTACGTGGGGCTGACGTAATAGATCTACCCTTAGAGGAAGACTTCTTGGAATGTCTACCAGCCATTGAAGTACCTCGGTGAACCACTCTCTCGCGGGCCAGAGGGGAGCAACCAACGTCAACCTTGTCCCTTCGTGAGAGGCGAACTTCTGCAGTACCTTGTTGACAATCTTGAATGGTGGGAATGCATATAAGTCCAGATGAGACCAATCCAGTAGAAACGCGTCTATGTGTATTGCTTCCGGATCTGGGACTGGTGAGCAATAGATTGGTAGCCTCTTGGTCATCGAGGTGGCAAAGAGGTCTATGGTGGGTTGACCCCAAGTCGCCCAAAGACTCTTGCACACGTCCTTGTGGAGGGTCCATTCCGTGGGTATCACCTGACCCCTCCGACTGAGACAGTCTGCCAAGACGTTCAAGTCCCCCTGGATAAATCTCGTTAACAGGGAGATGCCTCGATTTCTTGACCAAATGAGCAGGTCCCTTGCGATCTCGTACAGCGTGAGGGAGTGTGTGCCTCCTTGCTTGGAGATGTACGCCAAAGCTGTGGTATTGTCTGAGTTGACCTCTACCACTTTGTTTCGAAGGAGGCTTTCGAATTTCATCAAGGCCAAGTGGACTGCCAATAGCTCCTTGCCGTTGATGTGCATGCTCTTCTGACTTGAGGTCCACAGACCTGAGCATTCCCGACCGTCCAGGGTCGCACCCCAACCCAAATCCGACGCGTCTGAGAACAACACGTGGTTTGGGTTCTTGACTGCTAGGGATAGTCCCTCTCTCAGACTGATATTGCTGTTCCACCATTTCAGGCATGCCTTTACTGGTTCGGAGACCGGGATTGACACCGTCTCTAACGTCTTGTCCTTGTTCCAGTGAGAGGCTAGATGGAACTGGAGAGGCCGAAGGTGTAGTCTCCCTAGCGAGACAAACTGCTCCAGGGATGATAGAGTCCCTACGAGACTCATCCAAATCCTGACTGAACACCGTTCTCTTTTCAGCATTAGTTGGACTTTGAGCAGGGCTTGTTCTATTCGGGTGGCAGACGGAAAAGCCCGAAAAACTGGACTGCGAATCTCCATCCCTAAATATAGAATAGTCTGGGATGGGATCAGTTGGGACTTTTCTAGGTTGACCAAAAGTCCCAATTCCTTGGTCAGACCCAACGTCCAATGAAGATCCTGCAGACAGCGATGACTGGACGACGCCCTGAGAAGCCAGTCGTCCAAGTACAGGGAGGCTCGGATTCCCGATAAATGGAGGAATTTTGCCACATTCCTCATGAGCCTCGTAAACACGAGAGGAGCAGGACTGAGGCCAAAGCACAGGGCCTGAAACTGGTATACCACATTCCTGAAAACAAACCTCAGAAACGGTTGGGAATCCGGGTGTATAGGAATGTGGAAGTACGCATCTCGTAGGTCGAGAGAGACCATCCAGTCTCCCTTTCTGACCGCTGCTAAGACGGACTTCGTGGTCTCCATAGTGAACTTTGTTTTCCTAACAAAAACGTTGAGCGCACTGACGTCTAGCACCGGTCTCCAACCTCCTGTATGCTTTGGGACTAGGAAGAGACGGTTGTAAAACCCCGGTGATTGAAGGTCCGAGACTTTCACCACCGCTCCCTTCTCTAGCAACAGAGACACTTCTTGGTTTAGGGCTTGTCTCTTTGACTCCTCTCGGTACCTGGGAGAGAGGTCTAAGGGAGTTGTCACTAGAGGAGGTTTGCGTACAAACGGTATTTTGTACCCCTCTCTGAGCAACCGAACAGACTCTTGGTCTGCACCCCTCTTCTCCCAGGCCTGCCAGAAGCTCTTCAATCTGGCTCCTACCGCTGTCTGAGGCTGTGGGCAGTCAGACTCTGCCACGTGAGGACTTGGCTCCTCTCTTCTTACCTCTCTTTCCCTCGGCACGAGTGCTTTCCCTGCTGGGAGCTCTGCCACGAAAGGGCGGGATAAATCTGGATGCCGGAGTCTCGATCCTGGGTCTTACAGCAAAGGATGTAGAAGGAGCCCCTTTGCGAGCAGAGGACGCCATCAAGTCATGGGTGTCCTTCTGCACAAGCGAAGAAGCTATATCCTTAACCAGTTGTTGCGGAAACAAGGACGCTGATAAGGGAGCAAAGAGCAGTTCTGATCTCTGACAGGGAGTAACTCCTGCCGAAAGAAAAGAGCAAAGGGTTTCTCGCTTCTTTAAGACTCCCGACGTAAAGGTGGAGGCGAGCTCATTGGAGCCATCGCGGATGGCTTTATCCATACATGACATGATAAGTAAGGAAACATCTTGGTCGGCAGACGAGATTTTCCTACTTAAAGCTCCTAATGACCAGTCAAGAAAGTTAAATACTTCAAAGGCCCTGTATACGCCTTTAAGCAGATGGTCAAGGTCCGAGGAGGACCAACTAATCTTCGAGCGTCTTATGGCCAGGCGACGGGGAGAGTCTACGAGGCTTGAGAAGTCACCCTGGGCAGAGGCAGGGACTCCCAAGCCGAGAACTTCTCCCGTGTCATACCAGACGCTCGATCTAGAAGCAAGCTTAGAAGGAGGGAAGGCAAAGGCCGTCTTCCCCAAACTCCTCCTGGTATCCAACCAGTCGCCTAAAAGTCGTAAAGCCCTCTTGGAAGAGCGAGAAAGCACTAACTTAGAAAAGGCTGGCTTGGTAGCAGGTAAGCCTAGAGCAAACTCAGACGGTGGCGAACGAGGAGCAACGGCAACAAAGTGATTGGGAAAAAGATCCTTGAAAATCAACATGATCTTCTTAAAGTCCATCGAAGGAGGAACCGTCTTAGGTTCGTCTACATCTGAAGGATGATCATCATGATGAGGATCAGCAACGTCCTCATCTGAAGGATCTTCGTCCGACAACTGCTGAGTAACAAGCAAAGGGGAGACCTGCCTTGGTGGCAATGCTTGACAAGCAGAGTCCACACGCACTGGTGCATCAGTAGCAGTCCAGGACGCTACGTCATGTAACTGCTTAACAGCCTGACTGTCAACAACAACAGGAGCGGGAGGACGCTCGACGTCAACTCGAGACTGCCTTGACTGCCTAGACTGAGCAGTCAAAACAACTCTTGACTGCGGTGCTTGACGCTCAGCGTCAAAACAAGTCAACTTCGCTGGTTGGCGAACGTCCTGAACGTCAACAAGAGCATTAGGAAGCGGCTGAAAGTCAACACGGGACTGCATCGAGTGAGGCTCTACAAAACGTGACTGACGTGACTTAGTAACGCCAACGTCAACAGGACGAGCAAAGGCTCGTTTGGGCGGCTGACGGCCAGGATCTCGATCAGCTAAGCGGCGAGGATCATCGTGAACCTTTTCAGCAGAATAGTCCTCCATAAGAGAGGCGAGCTTAATCTGCATGTCTTGCAGTACAACCCATTTAGGATCAACGGGAATGGGTGCGGTAAGAGACGAGGGTAACGTCTGCGACTGCAAAACCTTGCCTACACCAAGACTCTCGGAGCCTGTGTTACGTTTCTGCTTAGGCGGCGAGCAGTCTTCCGATGACTGCATAGGGTCAGAGCTGTCCCAATGGCTACAACCAGGACGCTGGACCTGTCCTGAAGGGACTGACTTTCGCTTTAAGGGCCTCGAAACCTTGCTCCACGGTTTCTTACGCGAAAAGCCTTCGGATGACGAGGAGAAAATCGTCTCGCTCGTCTTATGGTAGGGGCGGTCTTGATGAGACACGCCTGAAACCATAGAGGGAACGTCTGTTCGCTGATTAAAGCCTCTCGAACCCATAAGTCGTACGACATTACTTCTCCCTGGGGCTTGGGAGCTTGCAAGAGGTCTCGGACTAGGCGAACGACAGGCACGAACAGACGAACCCTCGGTCGCAACACTGATAACACTTTGCGCACTAATCACTTTCCCACGATTTTCCACTGTGGCACTCTGACACTTTAACTCTTTAACGTCAGCCATGAGTTGATTACGGTCTGTAGCTAACGACTCAACTCTTTCGCCCAAAGCATGAATGGCACGTAACATATCCCGCATTGATGGTTCCTGAGTGCTAGTAGAGGGTTCAGGCACAACTACTACAGGGGAAGGATTAAGTTCAGGGGTATGGGAGGAGGAAAATTCTAACGATCTAGAGGAACTTCTCCTCACCCTATCTCTCTCTAGCTTACGAGAATACTTGTCATACTCAAGCCAATCGAATTCCGAAAGGCCCACGCACTCCTCACACCGATCTCCTAATTGACAGGTTTTACCCTGACAATTAGAACACACAGTATGTGGGTCAAGAGAGGCCTTTGGAAGACGCTTATTACAATCCCTAGCATTACACTTACGAAATCTAGGAATTGGAGAAGGGTCAGCCATTTTGAAAAAGTCACAACAATTAAATCTGTCCAAAAAAGAGTTCAAGAGTTTAAGTTGAAGATAAAACACCTGCACTGCGAAAGCTCAAACCAAAATGAAGTACTTCACCAAGTCTGTTGAAAAACTCCAGGTTAACAGCGAGTAATGGTACGTCTTGTCGATCAGACCGACAGAGAAGAATTGGAGCTTGTTTACATGCATATGCAGTATCTGGCCGATAGTTGGCGCTGGTGGGCACACCCGCAACCTTCATAGCGATCGCTCGCGAGTTTTTGTGTTTTTCTGTCGAGCCGCCGGAGCAGCAGCTATTATATATTCACCGGCTAAGTTAAATATTTAAAAACGCAAGTTGCCACGCTGGGAACACGTGGGTCGCAGGACGCACACAAAGGATCGGTAGAGATAAAGATACTAGGGAGAGAGATGTTCACCTCTCTCGACCAGAGAACTTAATGACGAGTGTGACCTGGCCAACGGGCGACCTGCCGTTAATCCTACCCTCGGGGCACATTCCTGGATGCCGGGGGTAAAAGCTACTGAGAGCGCGGAACGGGGGGGTATATATTCAAATCTGGTCGTAGAGAGAGAGAGATAACCAGTGATCTCCTAAAGAAAGTACAGTAGTTCGAAGGTAAGTATTCGTGTTGGAACAAATACTTAATTTATAGAAAAATTCACTTCTATAGAAGAGCTGCATAGCTTGTCGGACTACTAACGACAAGTTATTCACCTAAAAATATTCTAATTGTACAAAGATATAGTGAAGAGTTGGATAGAAAGAAGGCTTTTCAATACTTGATACTTGACAACAATGTCGATATATATATATTTTTTTCAAAGATATTTATTTACAACCTATATTTTACTTTGAGCACTTCTGCCAGAATTTCATTTGATCTGGTCCATTCATGCCCTTTTTCCATTATTTTCCAAATTCATTTAATACTTTATTAGACTGAAGAATGTGACGTAATGGGCCGGTTGGAATATTACACAGTATTATCCGTGTAATTATTACTCTGGTCATTATTATTCCTATTCATATTATCCTATAGGAATCATAATTAAAAAAAATACCATTTCAATCTAAACTAGTCATCAGTTAATTTAAAATGACATATTGAAAGACTATAACAAAACAAAAACCTTCACATTCGATAAATACATTTATTATTATTATTATTTGCTAACCTACAATCCTAGTTGGAAAAGCAAGATGCTATAAGCCCAGGGCCCCAACAGAGAAAATAGCCCAGTGAGGAAAGGAAACAAGGAAAAATGTTATTTTCCTTAGTAAAATAAATTTTTGAATATACTTACCCGATGATCATATAGCTGCATCCCTGCTGCCCGACAGAAAAAACCTACGGGCGGAATACGCCAGCGATCGCTATACAGGTGGGGGTGTACATCAACAGCGCCATCTGTCAAGTAGGTACTCAAGTACTCGATGTCAACAAAGAACCAATTTTCTCCTCTGTCCACTGGGTCTCTATTGGGGAGGATGGGTGGGTCCTTTAATTTATGATCATCGGGTAAGTATATTCAAAAATTTATTTTACTAAGGAAAATAACATTTTTCAATATCAAACTTACACGATGATCATATAGCTGATTCACACCCAGGGGGGTGGGTAGAGACCAGCATTACAAGTTGACATTATGAGCTAAGTATTCCGTATTTCATTTTAGCAGTTATTCAAAATAACAAGCATAAAATAAATAAGTACCCTAAGGAAGACGACTTGAACAATTACTCTGCCTTTTTAAGTACGTCTTCCTTACTGAGCCTCGCGATCCTCATAGGATGCTGAGCGACTCCTAGGAGCTGAAGTATGAAGGGTTGCAACCCATACTAAAGGTCCTCATCAAAACCTCTAATCTAGGCGCTTCTCAAGAAATGATTTTGACCACCCGCCAAATCAAGTAGGATGCGAAAGGCTTCTTAGCCTTCCGGACAACCCAAAAATATTTCAAGAGAAAGATTAAAAAAGGTTCTGGAATTAGGGAATTGTAGTGGTGGAGCCCCCACCACTACTGCACTCGTTGCTACGAATGGTCCCAGAGTGTAGCAGTTCTCGTAAAGAGACTGGACATTCTTAAGATAAAAGACGCGAACACTGATTTGCTTTTCCAATAGGTTGCGTCGAATATATTTTGCAGAGATCTATTTTGTTTAAAGGCCACGGAAGTTGTGACAGCTCTAACTTCGTGTGTCCTTACCTTCACCCAAGCTTGGTCTTCCTCATTCAGAAGGGATTGAGCTTCTCGTATTAACAGTCTGATAAAAATAGGATAAAGAATTCTCTGACATAGGCAAAGATGGATTCTTAACTGAACACCATAAAGCTTCAGACGGGCCTCGTAAAGGTTTTAAAATAGAACTTAAGAGCTCTTACAGGACATAATACTCTTTCTAGTTCATTTCCAACCATACGATAAGTTTGGAATATCGAACGATATTGGTCAAGGCCGAGAAGGCAGCTCGTGTTTGGCTAGAAAACCAAGATGTAGAACATGTAGCCGTTTCGGATGAGAATCCGATGTTCTTGCTGAAGGCATGAATCTCACTGACTCTTTTAGCTGTGGTTAAGCATATCAGGAAAAGAGTCTTAAAGGTGAGATCTTTCAGGGAGGCTGATTGAAGTGGTTCGAACCTGTCTGACATAAGGAATCTTAGAACCACGTCTAAATTCCAACCAGGTGTAACCAAACGACGCTCCTTCGTGGTCTCAAAAGACTTAAGGAGGTCCTGTAGATCTTTATTGTTGGAAAGATCTAAGCCTCTGTGACGGAAGACTGATGCCAACATGCTTCTGTAACCCTTGATAGTGGGAGCTGAAAGAGATCGCTCTTTCCTCAGATATAAGAGGAAGTCAGCTATTTGAGTTACAGAGGTACTGGTCGAGGATACGGATACTGACTTGCACCAGTTTCGGAAGATTTCCCACTTCGATTGGTAGACTCTAAGGGTGGATGTTCTCCTTGCTCTAGCAATCGCTCTGGTTGCCTCCTTCGAAAAACCTCTAGTTCTCGAGAGTCTTTCGATACTCTGAAGGCAGTGAGACGAAGAGCGTGGAGGCCTTGGAGTACCTTCTTACGCGTGGCAGACGTAGCAGGTCCACCCTTAGGGGAAGAGTTCTGGGAACGTCTACTAGCCATCGAAGTACCTCGGTAAGTTATTCTCTCGCGGGCCAGAGGGAAGCAACTAGCGTCAACTTTGTCCCTTCGTGAGAGGCGAACTTCTGCAGTACCTTGTTGACAATCTAGAACGGAGGGAATGCATATAGATCTAGATGAGACCAATCTAGTAGAAAGGCATCTATAAGAACTACTGCTGGGTCCGGGATAGGTGAGCAAAGTATTGAGAGCCTCTTGGACATCGAGGTTGCGAAGAGATCTATGGTTGGCTGGCCCCAGGTGACCCAAAGTCTCTTGCATACATCCTTGTGGAGGGTCCAATATGTTGGAATTATTGTCCCTTCCTACTGAGACAATCTGCTAAGACATTCAAGTTGCCTTGGATGAAACTCGTTACTAGTGAAAAGTCTAGACCTGTTGAACAGGAGAGGAGGTCACTTGCGAACTCGTACCATGTCATAGAGTAGGTCCCTCCTTGCTAGGAGATGTACATCAAAGCAGGGAGTTGACCGTGTTCACCTCCACTACTTTGCCTTGAAGGAGAGACCTGAAGCTTTTCCAGGTCAGATATACTGCCAGAAGCTTCTTGCAGTTGAAATGCATTGTCCTTTGACTCGAGTTCCATAATCCCGAGCATTCCCTACCGCCTAAGGTCGCACCCCAGCCTACGTCCGATGCGTCTGAGAAGAGAACGTGGTTGGGAGGCTGAACAGTCAGGGGAAGACCCTTTCAAAGGTTGATAAAGTCCTTTCATCAAGTCAGACCAGACTTATCTTCCGGAAACCGGGATCGAGACCGCTTCTAGCGTCTTGTCCTTTTCCAGTGAAGAGCTAGATGAAACCGAAGAGGACGGAGGTGTAGTCTTCCAAGTGACACCAATTGAACCACGGATGACAGTGTCCTAACCAGACTCATCCACAGCCTGACAGGGCCGTGTTCCTTCTTCAGCATCTTCTGGATGGATAGCAGGGCTGGGGGTTGATCGTCTTGTTCAGCCATGTCCTCATCAGAGGGTTCCTCATCCGAAACTGATGAGGAAACGGCAACGGAGTGGGCAACGTCTGACTCGCTGAATCCGGTCGCACTGGTGGATGCGTGACGGAGCCGGACACAAGATCATGGTACTGCTGCACAGTCTGTGAACTGTCAACCATGGGGACGCGAGGAAGTACAGCGACAACCCGAAACTGTCTAGACTGTCTGGGTTGTGCAGACAACCCCCTACCGGGTTGCTGAGGTTGCCGCACTGCGTCACAACAAGTCACCTCTGCTGGTTGTTGAACGTCTTCCTAGTGACACACTGAACGTCCACAACCACCTCCGAGAGTCGCTTAACGTCAACGTGCGACTGGCAACCCACACTGGGTCGCACCGGTGGAGGAACCATCTCAACTGGCGGACGTGAGTAGGATACCTCAGCGTCAACAGGGCGTACAACCAACCGGTAGGAAGGTTGTTGGCTAGAAGGTTCTTCTCCGTAAAAAATCCTCTATCAAGGACTAAGCTTGGACTGCATGTCTTGTAACAAAGCCCAAGGTCTATGGGAGCAGGTGTGGCAACAGACGGGGTTAGCGACTGAAGCGGAACCATTTACCATCCCTGGAAGCATGTTATGCTTTAAAGTCCATAGGAGGCTAAGCAGCTTAAGGCTCCTCTCCAAATGACAGAGTCCTCAAGGGAATATCAGAAGGAGGGAGAACAGCACTTTCTCATCTACAGGAACCATGTCCGAGAAAAGCTAGGTTATCTCAGTGAGGGTTTCACTGGTGCATAAGCAGCAGACCAGAAGGCAACGTTATGTAACTGCTTGACAGTCTGTGAACTGTCAAAAACTGAACTGTCAACCACAACAGGTGCGTGAGGACATACAGCACTGGTGCATTAGTAGCAGACCAGAAGGCAACGTCATGTAACTGCTTGATAGTCTGTGAGTTGGCAACAACCAAAGCTGTGTGGGGAAGCCTCAACTCCTGACTGACTAGTCTGCTGCGGGCGAGTGGCGGTAACCACAGTGTGTTGCGGAGGCTGACACACCGTGTCAAAACACGGCAGCTGTGGTAGCTCACGCACGGCAACGGAGTGCTCCGTGTGTCTGTGGGAGTCAGCATGCGTCTGGCAGGGTCGACTGCGCATGGGTGGAGGAGCTCTCACAACAAGAGTGTGGGAGCAGGCAGCCATGCTGGGCGCACAACCGTGGCAGGCTGTAGGCCAACGGGTGCATCGTCAACCTTCTCCTCAGTCGGAGTGTGGGAGCTGGCAACAACAAAAGCGGAGTGCTGGTGCGTGGGAGGGACTGCCGTGGGTTGCGGAGCATGCCGCATTGCGTCAAAACACGGCAGCTTGACAGCACCTTCCCACTGCTGATGCGGTAGCTCACGCATGTCAACGGAGGGTGCAGCATGAACATGCGTCTGGCAGGGTCCACTGCACATCGGTGGTGGAGCTCTCACAGGTGGAGTGTGGGAGCAGGCAGCCGCAGTATCTGCTGAGCGCACAACCGTGGCAGGTTGTAGGTTAACAGGTGCAGTGTCAACCTTCTCAGCACGATACTCCTGCATGAAGGAAGCAAGCTGAGACTGCATAGTCTGCAGCATGGACCACTAGGGTCTACAAAAGACGGCAACAAACGGAGCTACTGTCCGTTGTGACTGAGGGTCTAAAACAGCTGGTGCGGCAACAGACGGAGTTACTGCCTGTTGCGGTACCACCTTGCCTCTCTTGGGAGGTGTGCAGTCGTCGGATGACTGCAGCGAGTCCGAACTGACCCAGTGGCTACACCTAGGCCATTGGACTTGCGCGGAAGGGACCGACTTGCACTTAAAAAGCTGCAAGATTTGGTCCATGGTTTCTACGAGAAACCTCTTCCGCAGACGAGGAATAAATGGGCTCTCTCGTCTTTGTGTGGGTGGGGCGATCACGTCGGCAACGTGTGTAGATACACCCGAAACCACCGAGGGAAACGTCTGTTCGTCGATCAAGGCCTGTGGAACCCATAAGTCGTTCGACATTACTTCTCCCCTGGGCTTGGGAGCTTGTAAGAGGTCCCGGACTAGGTGAACAACTGGCACGAACAGACGAACCCTCGAACGCAACACTGTAACACTTTGCGCATATCACTTTATCACTTTTGATTTTCTGTTTGCACTTATTTCACTGAAATCGAAACTTTAACTGATTTCTACCTGAAACACGCAATCCTATCCTTCATTAAAAGGTAGTAATTGCGAAAACAGTTTTACAATGCAACAGAAAAACATAATTAAAGATAAAGAATTCAGTGGCTGGAAAAGAGACTAAACACTAGATCAAATAAACTACGTTTAAAATCTCTCACCGCATAAAGCCTGGGAACAAGAATAAAACTCTAGAAACGTTTTACCTTCTTCCCCTACAGCGACTAGGGAGAAGAGTAAAAAACGAGAACAACGTTACCCGCTTGAACGAAACGTTTATTCTCCTCTCTCTCCCTCCGTCTCTATCTCTCTCTCTCTTCTCTCTTGATTAGAACCTGAGAGAAGAGCCCAATTATATATTGTTAAAACATATAATTTGCTAAAGGAAAAAACTGAAAGGTTTCCCAAATAAAAAGTTCCTTTATTAGAATTTAAACCATTTAAGCTAAGAAAGAATGAACGAAACGCTAGAATCGGTTTACTCTTACTGCAACGTGAAACCGTGAAATACTCTCTCTCTATCGTAACGATAGAGCGCATATTGAACGTTCTGAACGTCAACAACTGCGGAGACTAAACTAAACGTTAGTTCATCTTTGAAAACAGTACGAGACTATCAAAGAAATTCTTTCAAAAACATTAAAATTAAAAAAGTATAAATTCTTAAAAGGTAAATACGATATGACGGGCTCAATGTTAATTAACTTCGGTTCCAAGTAAGGACCGCCTACTATTAGGAAAGGTCGCATACAAACAAACATAAAAATTAATTTTTATAAGTTTATAATAAATGGAAAGTTAATCGAAGAGGCCTATAAAGGCGGAGAGAAATAAAATAAATAGATCTATAACTTGTTAAACAAAATTACCAAAAACCTAAACACACTTCCGTCTAATGGAAGGGTCGGCCATTTAAAAGTGAACGAGAGTCCATACTCTCTTCGTCACCATAATTAAATCTATCCAAAACGAGTTCAAGTTTTGAAATGAAGATAAAACCCCTGCATAGCGAAAGCTCAAAACTGGAATAGTGTACTTCACCAAATCGTTGTGAAAACAAATCCAGTTAGGGACGGCGTATTTAGTAGGTCTTGCCTGTGGCACGACAGAGGGAAAATTGGTTCTTTGTTGACATCGAGTACTTGAGTACCTACTTGACAGATGGCGCTGTTGATGTACACCCCCACCTGTATAGCGATCGCTGGCGTATTCCGCCCGTAGGTTTTTTCTGTCGGGCAGCAGGGATGCAGCTATATGATCATCGGGTAAGTTTGATATTGAAAAATAAAATATTTTAAGAACTGTAACATTTAAATAAATATTTCCTATATAAACTATGAAAACTTTAAAAACCAAGAGGAAGAGTAATGAGATAGAATAGTGTGCTCGAGTGTACCCTCAAGCAAGAGAACTCTAACCCAAGACAGTGGAAGACCATGGTACAGAGGCTATAGCACTACCCAAGACTAGAGAACAATGGTTTGATTTTGGAGTGTCCTTGTCATATAAGAGCTGCTTACCATAGCTAAAGAGTCTCTTCTACTCTTACCAAGAGGAAAGTAGCCACTGGACAATTACAGTGCAGTAGTTAACCCCTGGAGTGAAGAAAAATTGTTTGGTAATCCCAGTGTTGTTAGATGTATGAGAATCTTTAAAGAATAGGCCAGACTATTCGGTGTGCGTGTAGGCAAAGGGAAAGTGAACCATAACACTCTACATTCCATAAGCTCTACTCTCATGTAAAATGACCTACCATACACTTACAAACCAGTACAGTACAGTATATCTAGAGAAAGCATTAAAAAAAAGTTACAGTCATAATTTGAAAAGTTGGATATGATAGAAAATGTGAGCAAGTTTCATTACATGGCATTAAGACTTATGACAAGATAACACAGCAGAATAAAGATGACTGGATGGGAAGCATGAATTAGCTTGAAAGTTCTTAGTCAATATAAGCAGCTGACAATGTAATATTCTGAGGTGACTTACAGTATTATTTATAAACTATTCCTAAGTTTTATTCCTCACTCAAGAAAATTGAAGGGACTTTTATATGGTGTTAATTGAGTGGTCCATTTTTTGGAAGGTGTACTTTTGGAACCATTTTAAAATTATTTTAGTAGGTTTGCCAGGACACACGTCACCCGTTCAGTACTGCTAGAGTATTGGATCCTTTGACTGGCCACACAGTACTACATTGGATCCCTCTCTCTGGTTATAGTTCGTTTTCCCTTTGCCTACACACAAACTGAATATCTGGCCTATCCTTTCCACATACTCCTCTGTCCTCATGCACCTGACAACTCTATGATTTCCAAATCATTCTTCTTTGCTCAAGGGGTTAACTACTGCAATGTAATTGTTCAGTGGCTAATTTTCTCTTGGTAAGTGTAAGAGAGACTCTTTAGCTATGGTAGCAGCTCTTCTAGAAGGACGATCCAAAAATAAACCATCATTCTCTAGTCTTGGATAGTACTATAACCTCTGTACTAGGGTCTTCCCTTGTCTTGGGTTAGTTCTCTTGCTTAAGGGTACACTTGGGTACGCTATTCTATCTTGTTTCTCTTCCTCTAGTTTTTTTTATGTTTTTATAGTTTATATGTGAAGTATCTAATTTAATGTTGTTACTGGTCTTGAAATATTTTATTTTGATTGTTCATTACTTCTCTTGTAGTTTATTTTTTCCTTGTTTCCTTTCCTCACTGGGCTATTTTTTCATGTTGGAACCCTTGGGCTTATAGCATCCTGCTTTTTCAACTAGGATTGTAGCTTAGCTTGTATTAATAATATCATTATTTTTCTTATTAATATATTGTATTTCAAAGGAAAAGTCTATGTTACAAAATTAGAATCTAAGAAGATGCTCATAATGGATTGGTTCTTGAATAACAAAAAATGTCTAATAAAATAAAAGGTAATAGAAAATGGAAAACTGAGCAGGAGGAAACCAAAAGGAATAAATGAAAAGTAAGGCAAAAGCCATTAATCAATGATGCAGGTTGCAAACACTGCACACACCTTCAAAACCATCCAAATTGTGCTACACTTTTTCATATGCATCAAACATGAAGTCCATTTTAACTTGGTTGTGACTGACAGTAGCATCTTAACACCTCTCCCTTTTCCCACCATCCTGGGTTTTTAATAAACTATTTCTCAGCCTTTATGTAATTTACTCTTGCTTTTAGTCCAGGAGATTTGGGTATGTCTATTTCTCCTACTGACCAGTGAATTGTTTCCAGTGTAAAGCAGTATGCTCAGTGATTATATTTGGAATCTTTGGACCTAAATTCATCTGTTCATCATACCAAGGACTTAAAAGATGTTTGGGAAACATAAATGCAAATGGTATATCTAATTTATAAAAGGGAAACTGCCTAACACTAATCAATTTAGTTTCATGAATAAGGATAGGGTTCCCAGTGTTATAGGTGGACACTTGGCAGATATTTTGCACCGTTGAATTTTTGTATTTCAAAAATTAAGTATCAAATGTCACGACGCTATGAAGATGGAATATATCCCTAGACACTGCAAGAGATACGTGCACTGGAAGTTGGTCCACTTCCAGGGAGAAAATGAGATTGACATGCACAAAAAGTACAGACTTGGTTCATAGAGGATAAAACCCTCCTAAATGAAAAGAAACACTAAAGTAACCAAACTACTACTACTATAATAAAAAATCTCCACAAAAGAAGATAACTAGAACTAATAAAGTAACTGAAATACATATCTATAACAAATAGTTTGAAAGAGCAGACATCAGAACATACCTATGGCAAAGCCACGCAACTGAATAAGAGTGGTCCTAATTGTAAATGCCAGGTAATTATTAATGTATTTTAATAAACAAAATCTGATCTTCAGTTACGTTTTCAAATTCTCAAAACCAGTTCAGCATCATGCATTGTTTAATACTGCATGTTTGGAAGACCTAGTAACACAACATTGCAAACAAACAAGGCACTTTAGAAAACTGTGAAGACATACATCCAATTACCTTAAAACCAAGGACGGACAAATCAATCAAATAAACAAATGTATCAGTGGATAAAATCTACAACAAAGGAGAACACTGAAACTGTGACACAAAAAGAGAAGTAACAAAGAAGTACAGTAATGACAAATTGCATTTTCTAACCTGAGTCTGGTGACCATAGAGTAGACAGTCACCGAGAGACTGGGGTTATCATACAGAGAGGACATAGTTTGTGTTTTTATTTCCTTACCTCACTTCGAAATGGAAATAGCTAATGAATATCTTGAAGATTTGTTAAAATAATGGATTGTAATGAAAGTTGGCCAAAACAGGCACCAGTTATTCCACCATATATATTTCCTTCAATGGACATCAATAATGACTTGGCATCGCTCAAATAATATAAATTTGTCAAGCCTTTCTCTATACCCACCAGGAGAGGACCCAATTAACATTTTCACATATTTATCAAAATCAGTTTGTTGTTTTCATGTAATTCTACTTAGAAAACAAACAGATAAAACAGAACCATAAAAGAACCACTTGAGAAATACTGTATATCATCTTTATCATAAACATTTCTAATTAGCACTTCCCTTAATGGGGTTTGTCATGAAATACATTCCTAACCAACACTTCCCTTTATGGGGTTTGTCATGGAATCAACACTCACTCACTCACTCACTCACTCACTCACTCACTCACTCACTCACTCACTCACTCACTCACTCACTCACTCACTCACTCACTCACTCACTCACTCTCTCTCTCTCTCTCTCTCTCTCTCTCTCTCTCTCTCTCTCTCTCTCTCTCTCTCTCTCTCTCTCTCTCTCTCTCTCTCTCTGTGTGTGTGTGTGTGTGTGTGAATTATATTTGGGTTTATTCTCACCGATTCCCCTTTATCCAAGACTTACTTCAGCTTCCAACAGATTTTTACCCTGACAAAGCCATATCTACAATACATACAGTACAATGATACAGCATTTACGGTACCAATTTCAGGAACATCGAGATAAGCGTTTACCAAACAATCAATAAATCTCACCTTGTGGCTGCTGAGGTCTGGAATTAACCAAGTTGCCAATGCCCAGTGGAGGAATGACGCGAGTAGGAGAAACTTTGAGATGGCCAACCTTACTCACCAATTGGGCCTCACCTGGGAACAAGAAAATTAAGATTTTCCAAAAGTTTAATAAAATAATTTATGAGGAGTCAACTGGTGAACAGCAAAAAGAACATTATCCAAAACATAGCATAATACGGGAATTAGAATATTTCCTCATAATAGAGATGTCTCCAAAAATGTTGAAAGACTAAAGCAATGCTTTGCCTATGTGTAAACATATAAAGATGAATCTACAGTAATGAGAAGACAAATAAACATCAATTCTGCACTTACTGGTTTCTGATGTCTCTCCCGTAGACTGAGCTTTCAACACCTCTGCACGAGTCAAAGCCTGCTCTGCTAGATTTCGTAATTTTTCTGCTATGGATGCGTTCTTTACACTCTTACTCTGAACAAGAGGGAGGGACAGTGAGAGAGAGATAAAAAATAAGGTGTACTAAAATATCTCCCTTCATAATAATAATAATAACAATAATAATAATACTATGGCCATCAAATAAAAAATATACTTCATATGTATACAGTCAGGTTATAATAACAAAGATCTCGGTTGAAACTATTTTTTACTTCTAACTACAATAAGGAGCGATAAGCTATCTACCATGAAATACTGAACCCTCTATAATGACTATCACGTAGAGCAAATTCTTCCCTCTGATTACCTGGTCTCTTATGAAAACATCACTATTCTTTCTGTGTAATAGTCTTATGCCAGCTAGTGTCTATTAAAAATACAATGCTCTATGTTACACACTGTTATAACAGCATAATTTTTCATTTGTTTAGAATTCTTTGACAAGGAGCCTACCAAGCATCCAGTAATATAATGAAGTTCCCTTTTGCTTAAGAAGGAATATCAACTAACAGCTGGATTTTCACCTATTACACCTTGGATATTCTCCCCATTCCTAAATGAAAAGGTTGAGATTTGCAACGAGATTGTTGGTTTTCTCAGTTACACATCAGGAAAATTAAATGTACAATTACAAGGTATATCTAGCACAATATTAGTCCTCAGTCTGAAATGACATCTTGGCTATACAGGGTTGCAATATGTCGGTGGGATTAGCAGCGAATTGTAATACGTGGGTCCATAGTTTGAGCCTTGCTCCTTTCTTAATAGATTTCACTGGCAAAGACGACTTTATTGTCTCTGTAGTCTTGAGATCAGAGGGGGTCTGGGAGGGGCCACAAGTCTAACTCTTGAGTCTTTGCTTGGGTGGAGATGGTATTCTAACATGACAGATTCGGAGATAATTTGTATTTTTCCTAACCATACAAACCTTAGCTATTTACATTGGGTTTACCTTTCGGCGTAGCTGAAATGACGAGCCAATAGTTTTTAACGAGGGTTAACTACCCCCGCGCTAGTTAGCGGGGGTAGGGGAAGGGATAGCTTGCTACCCCTCCCCCCCACACACCGGTGATTTGCTTCACTTCACTTAGAGGTAGGACTTGACTTGGGGGCCAGGGCTGGCGGGCAAATATGTGTAAATAGCTAAGGTTTGTATGGTTAGGAAAAATACAACTTATCTCCGAATTTGTCATTTGTTCCGTAACCGAAATACAAACCACGCTATTTACATTGGGTGACTTACCCCTTAGGAAGGGTGGAAAGTCCCCAGCCTTACTGACTTTGGCTTTTACCCGGGGGCTCCGCCTCCCAGTGAGTAGCACTTGAGAGAAGGAGCCCCTGCACCTCACAAGTTCCTTGCTTCGCTAGGAACGAGTGGCCTACATAAGCAGTGTGTGGAGGAAAGCGCGACTCGTCCTATGAAGTTGACCTTGAGACCTTTAAATAGGAATCTAGGATAGGACGTTCCCAATACCACCTTGTCAGGGTATGGGGGACGCGACAGAATTAAACTTAATACTAGGAGCACAAGGAAGCATGGGTTACCTGCAGAGGTCGAGGTCAGCTATGCGAAGACCAGGATGCTGCTTCCCCAAGAGAGGGGAGAATGAAGAAAGAAGTAAGGGTCAGACATACTCTTTCATTCACGCAGACTAAAACCGGGTAACAACGCCCTCAACCTACTGCTACTTGTCCATAAAGGAGCCTGAGGTTAGACCAGCTGTTGTGCAGCCACCACAGGGCCGATAGAAAACGTATCGAGGCTCCTGTGGGTCACGTCCTGCAGGTAGTGGGCTGTGAAGGTCGTCTGACGCTTCTAGACCCCAGCTTGAAGCACCTGCGTCACAGAGAAGTTTCTCTTGAAGGCCAGGGACGTAGCAACGCCCCTGACGTCGTGTGCCCTAGGGCGACGTGATGGAGGAGGGTCTGGATTCAAGGCGTGGTGGATAACCCTTCGAATCCAAGCCGAGATGGTGTTCCTGGTGACCCTCCTCTTCGTCCTGCCTGTGCTTACAAACAATGCCTGCACTTGAGGACGGACTGCAGCTGTTCTCTTCAAGTACGTAGTACCTCAGACACCTCACTGGACATAGTAGCAGCTGGTCTGGGTCGCTTGTTACAGAACGGAGACTCGCGATCCTGAAAGAGTCGAACCATGGATCCGGCACTCCAGGATTCTGAGTCTTGGCAACAAACTCAGGGACGAACCTGAACGTTACCTCCCCCCCCATCCCCTTGAATGGGCGATGTCGTACGAGAGACCATGAAGTTCACTAACTCGCTTGGCCGAAGCCAAAGCGAGCAGGAAAGCCGTCTTCCAAGACAGGTGGCGATCAGAGTCCTGGCGTAATGGTTCGAAGGGAGGTCTCTTACGAGCCATGAGAACCCGAACCACGTTCCAAGGAGGAGGTCTCACTTCCGACTGGGGGCAGGTAAGCTCATAGCTACGTATGAGTAGAGAGAGTTCTAGCGAGGAAGAAATGTCCACGTCCTTCAGCCTGAAAGCCAAGCTTAAGGCTGAGCGATAGCCTTTCACTGTCGAGACAGAAAGGCGCATTTCCTCCCGCAGATATACGAGGAACTCCGCTATTGTTGGAATAGTGGTATCGAGTGGAGAGATACCCCTCCCACGACACCAACCACAAAAGACGCTCCACTTCGCCTGGTAGACTCCCTCAGAGGACTTTCGCAGGTGCCGAGACATTCTCTCCACAACCTGTTGCGAAAAGCCTCTCTCCGTGAGGAGACGCTGGATAGTCTCCAGGCGTGAAGCCGAAGCGAGGCCACGGCCTTGTGAGGGATGTTGGAGTGGGGTTGTCTGAGAAGCTCGCGTCGTGGAGGAAGTTCTCTAGGGAGCTCTGTTTGGAGCTGCAGAAGGTCCGGGAACCATTCCGCGTGATGCCATAGCGGAGCTATCAGAGTCATCGAACAGTTGACCGATAGTCTGGTCCTGTTGAGCACCCTTCTCATCAGACAGAACAGTGGGAAGGCGTACACGTCGATGTTGTCCCACCGTTGCTGGAAAGCATCTTGCCAGAGAGCCTTAGGGTCCGGGACTGGGGAGCAGTACAGAGGTAGCTTGAAATTTAACGCTGTCGCGAACAGGTCCACGGTCGGGGAACCCAACAAAGTCAAAACTTTGATGGCTATCTGAGGATCCAAAGACCACTCGGTACTCACTATCTGCGAAGCCCTGCTCAGACTGTCGGCGAGCACATTCCTCTTGCCAGGAATGAAGCAAGCTGATAGTGTTATCGAGTGGACTTCGGTCCACCTCAGAATCTCTACTGCAAGATGGGATAGCTGCTGCGAAAAAGTACCTCCCTGCTTGTTGATATAAGCCACTACCGTGGTGTTGTCGCTCATCACCACCACGGAGTGACCCGCTAGGGTCCGTTGGAACTGTTGAAGAGCCAGAAAGACGGCCTTCAACTCTAGCAGGTTGATGTGCAGGCACTTTTCTGATTCTGACCAAAGGCCTGAGGTCCTCTGGTTCAGAACGTGCGCCCCCCCACCCTTCTTTTGACGCATTCGAAAAGTGTCAATTCCGGGGGGAGGACGAGAAGACTCACTCCCTTTCGCAGGTTCTCGTCGACCAGCCACCACCGCAGGTCCGTCTGTTCCAAAGATCCTATCGGGACCTGTACGGCCGTTTGGAACCAGACGAGCCAGGGAGGACAGGTGACCTAAGAGACGCAACCACGATTGGGCGGGAAGCTCTTCTCGCCTGAGGAAGGGTTCCGCCACCCTCCTCAGCCTTGCTATCCGGTCGTCTGATGGAAAGGCTTTGTGGAGATTGGTGTCTATCAACATACCTCGATAAACCAGTTGTTGGGACGGCTGCAGAGAGGACTTCTCGAGGTTTACCATGATCCCCAGATCCTGGCAACGACCCAGAAGCCTGTCTCGGTGCCGAAGAAGGGTCGACTCCGAGTCTGCTAGGATCAGCCAGTCGTCCAGATAACGAAGGAGACGGATGCCGTTCCTGTGCGCCCAAGATGAAATCAGGGTGAACACTCTGGTGAACACCTGAGGAGCTGTGGAGAGACCGAAACACAGCACCTTGAACTGGTAGGTCTTGTTGTCTAGGCAGAATCTCAAGTACTTCCTAGAAGACGGTTGGATTGGGATCTGGAAGTAGGCGTCCTTTAGATCCAGTGTGCACATGAAGTCTAGAGGTTTCACCGCAAGTCTGACCGTGTCCGCTGTCTCCATGCTGAACTGAGTTTGCTTGACAAACCCGTTCAGAGCCGAGAGGTCGATGACAGGTCTCCAGCCTCCAGACGCCTTCTTTACAAGAAAGAGTCGACTGAAGAAGCCTGGGGAGCCGTCGACGACCTCCTGGAGAGCATCCTTCTTGAGCATGGTCTCGACTTCTGCCCGAAGGGCTAGCCCCTTTACCGATCCCATGGCATAGGAGCTCAACGTCACTGGATTCGCTGTCAGGGGGGGTTGAGATGTTATGAACGGGACGCGATAGCCTTGGCCGATCACAGAAATCATCCAAGCATCGGCCCCGTGTTGCTGCCACCTGTGCACGCAACTTCGAAGGCATCCCCCCACAGGTGGACACGCAGGGGGATTGCCACTCCTAGTGTTTGCGGCCGCGGCCGCTCCCTCTAGGAGTCTTGCCTCCCCTGGAGGACTTACCGCCCCTCTTGACCTTGGCTGGAAAGGGCTGGGGCTTAGACACCCCTTTTTTAGCTGCCGGTGCCTGCTTTGGTGCCTTGCGAGGCTGCTGCTGCTGTTGCTGCGGAGCTGGAGGCTTATAGGGCCGAGCTGTAAGGGCCGTATGGAGGAGGGAGTCCTGGCTAGATTTCCTCCATCTCTCAGCCGTTCGTTCCATATCCTGGGGCTCCAACAGATTCTCCCCAAGGAGGGAAGCATGTCGGAGCCTACAGACATCCACGGCGGGGACCTTCGGGTGGAACTTCTCGGTCACCGCATCGCGCCGCTTCAATACCGAGTTGGCCCACAGGGTGGTGACCTGGTGTGCCAGGAACTCGATGGAGCGGGTGCCCGAGAGTAAGAAGGTCTCCAGGGCCTTCCTATTGGTCTCCTTAGACAAGTCCTCGGAGCGCAATAGGATGACCAGAGTCCCTAGCCATATATCCAGCCACGAAGTGGCCTGCATGGCACACTTCGCGACTTTCTCATGGCTCAGGATCTCCGACGCCGAGAACGTCACCTGCCGGGCGGAGAGCTTCTCGAGAGGAACTCCCTTAGCAAGCTCTTCTACGGAATGATGGAGAGGAAGAGCGAGACTAGACTCCCCCAAGATCTCAAAATACCTCCTCTGCTGGAGACGAGGAGGTAGGATGAGTTTGTTCTCGGCAGAGGAACGACTGGAGGAGGCAACACCCGAGACCAGGGCAGAGCCGCACTGGTCTTAGGGGGCTTCTGAACATCGAACACCTGGTCCAGGACCGTGTCCTTGCCTTCTCGGGGGGCGATCACGGGGTCCATGAACCCGTTGAGTTGCCTCATCAGGCTCAGGACCTGCCAGAAGGCATGCTCAGACTCCTGCTGGTCTCCTCCTTGCGGACTGGCAGCTAAGTCTCCCGTCCCCGGAATCTCTTCCTGGGGCGAAGCGTGGACGTCCTCCCGGGGAGCAGCGGGTTCCTGGCGAATTCTAGAAGACGACTTCGGGATTGTCTTGGAGTCCTTGGGTTCCCTCCTGGGAGGGATACACGACCCCAACAAAGAGGTTCGGAAAGCACCCTCCACGCGAGACTATTCTCCTCCATGAGGAGAAGACTCCCCCCTTGGTGCCGAGGGGGAGACTATCATCTCACTGGATTCACCCGAGGACAGAAAAGCCTCGTCCTCGGGAGAAGGCGAAAACGCCTGCGAAGGGGATGGGGCCTTCCTGACAGACCTCTTAGGAACCAACTTCTCCCTGGGGGAAGTCACCACGAAGTCCACTCCTCTCCTTCTCTTCAGCGGGGGCGAGGCAGCCGTTGGCTTGTGTCCTTGATCGGCGAGTGCCGGCTTCATAGCCTTCACTAACGCCTGCATCAGAGGACCAAACCAAGTCTGCCGCTCCACGGACACAGAGTGCGAAATCCCCGCTGGAGGGAAGGGGATCGGGCGATCCTTCGGAGTGGACACTACTGGACCTGCCTGAAAAGGAAAAGGAGAAGAAAGTTGTACTAACCTCTCTGAAGTGTCTTCCCTATCCTGCACAAGAGTCCTGCGGTTTGGTGGAGGCGATCCTGAGTGCGGTCTGGCGACACGCGTCCCTGCTGTTGTCGCGGGCTGCGAAATCTGACGCGAACGGCGATCGTGCGCGCAGGCGAGTGGGCGCGCGGGCGCACAGGCGAACGAGCGCGTGGGCGCACAGGCGAACGAGCGCGTGGGCGAGCTGGTGAACGAACGCGTTGGCGCGTCAGCAAGGGAGCGTGTTGACGCGCAGGCGAACGAGAAGGCTCCGATGACCGCTGACGATGTTGTTCAGGAGACCTGTAGCGCGTGGGAGAGCGATTGCGAGCAGGCAATCGGCGGCGCGCTGGTGAACGCTGGCGAGTAGGCGAGGGATGGCGCGCTGGCGCATGGTGGCGCGTTGGCGAGCGATAGCGCGTAGACCGCGTAGGTGAACGACCGCGCGAGGGCGAGCTAACAGAAGGCGACCCATGTCCCTCCAGATCCTCTGGACGATGGCGCGTTGGGGAACGCTTGCGCGCAGGCGATAGGTCACGCGGGCGGTCTGGAGATCGCCGATGTTCAGGTGATCGCTGACGCGCAGGGGACCGTTGACGCGCAGGAGATCGCTGACGAGCAGGCGAATGTTGATGCGTCTGTGATCACTGGCGAGCTGGTGATCGCTGGCGAGCAAGAGGGCGACGCGTGGAATCCTGTGAGGGAACTGCCGGCGCGGGGCGCAGAGGCGAACGCTCACGAACGGGCTCAGGAACAGGAGGCGCGTGGGCGTACAGGCATTTTGGAAGTACGCGCTGGAGAACGCGAGCGATGTTGCGCAGGAACAGGCTGACGAACAGGATCGCGAGGGCGAGGAGAAGAGTCCTTGACCAAACTAGAGCGCTCAGGAGACTGATGGCGCGCAGGGCGCACAACAGAAACCGCAGGATATTCGGAGTCCACAGGAGAGCGCTGGCGAGCAGTGGGGCGATGGTCCTCAGAAGCGCGCCGACGAACAGGAGAGCGCTGACGGTCAGAAGAGCACTGACGAGCAAGAGAGCGCCTGTGCACTAACACTGCAGAAGGGCGAGCAGGGGAACGCTGGCGCGCTGGGCGCTCAACAGGAACAACAGGCTGAAGGATGTCCTCAGGAGAGCGCTGGCGAGAAGAGGGGCGATCATCAGGAGAGCGCTGGCGAACAGGAGATCGCTGATGAACAGGAGAGCCCTGACGAGCAGGAGAGCGCCTGTGCGCTAACACTGCAGAAGGGCGCGCAGGGGAACCCTGACGCGCAAGGGAAGAATCCCTTTGCCCCGAAGGGACCGTTGCCCGTCGGGTGACGAGGTCAGGCTGCTGGACATCTGCACCAGAAGCTGAAGGTCTGGAAGGCGTAGGAGACAAATTCCCAGAGAGGTCTAAGGAAGCTGGAGCTGCAGGCTGCTTACGGCGAGGAGAGTCCCCCTCGGAGGAAGGAGGCGAAGATTCAAAAAGGCGCCTCTTAGCACCCTTATAGGGAGACGGGAGGCCCTTGCGGCGCAGCGGACGGTGAGCCTTACGGCGAAGGCAGCCACGAGGAAGATCGTCAGGACCATCAGTCCTTCGAAGGGGAGTCTCAGTCAAAGCACTCCCTTAGAGGGAGGCTTGGCAGCAGAAGAGCCTGCGGGACTCCCTTCCCCTTTCGAAGGATGTACGGAAGGGGGAGGAGAGCCTTCAGCACCATCATCCACAACAGTACCTGCAGAGGATTGACCCGACCCTTCGGAAGCCTCTGTCACCACGACGTCGACGATAGACAGAGGATCTACCTCTGCTATCACCGGCGACTGCTTAACAGCGGCCCCTAACTGGACAAGGTCAATCAGGGCTACCCTGGAGGGCAGGCCCTTAAGCCCCAGGGAAGCCCAAATCTGAAAAAGATCATCATCAGACAAAGATTCATTAGCAACAACCTCCCCCGGAGGAGGAGGGGGAACCGCCCCGCTATGGGAGGCGACACCCTCTCCCCCCACCCAAGGTCGGGAAACAGAACTACTGTAGGGCCTGCGCTCCCACTCGGCAGACTCTCCTTAGGAGCCAAACGAGGGGGAACTTCGGAGGAGGTTTGGGCGGCGAAAGGAGAGTCCCGAGAGCCTTCCTCCTTCAAGGCAACCCCGGAAGGAGAACGATCTCTCTTGGACTTCTTCTTATGCCGGCGGCCAAACCTCTCCCACTGGGAGGCAGACCACTCCCTGCACTCTCTACACGTATTCTCTTTATCACACCGTCGGCCTCGACACTGCGGGCAAAGGGTGTGAGGATCTGTGTCCACCGCCGACATAAAAGTACCACAAGGGCGGCCGGCAATTCCAGGGCACTTGCGCATAGTGAACAATAAGGGTGAGGCCAACTTCAAAACACACACACAAACTGGAAGAAAAAGCAAAAAAAAGATTAAGGCTGTCAACGAGGACGATGGACAGACACGTCTGTTCATCGCCGGAGCCAAAAGTGAAGTGGGGCAAATCACCGGTGTGTGGGGGGGAGGGGTAGCAAGCTATCCCTTCCCCTACCCCCGCTAACTAGCGCGGGGGTAGTTAACCCTCGTTAAAATCTATTGGCTCGTCATTTCAGCTACACCGAAAGGTAAACCCAATGTAAATAGCGTGGTTTGTGTTTCGGTTACGGAACAAACTGATTTTATATGTATTTATTTGGTCTCTAGATCAATGTGCAACAAAACAAAGTCCTGCGCCTTGCCTCCGCCATTTATGAAAACCTATTAACATTTCAAAAGGAATATATGACTGATATAATAAAGACAATTTAGTAATAGATAATTACCACTTCAAGGCATAACTGCACTGCCGAAGAATACAACTCAATTGCCTCTTCACCATTACCGGCTTCATCTTCTTCAAGACCTTCAAGAAGGAGAAAGTTTGCTCGACCCAGTTCACTCTGACCACCTTCCATTGTTTGAGTTGTTGAACATAATTTCTGATCTGAAAACACATTACAATGTTGCAAATGAACAGCTACAAAGGCATCTATTTGTAAGATAAAAAATGGTATTCTTAAAATCTTGTAATGAATTTATCAAAGTCCTCAAAATTTGACCAGTAAAATGTAAATAACCTGACTGAATGATTTCCCAACTACAATACAGTTATTGGTAATAAAGTCCCTAAAATTACTACTGATTTTTTATACAATTTTCTTTATGAAATTATGTTTATACAGATAACTAGTTCACACTGAAAAGTAATCTAAGAAATATATTTACATATTGTAAATAAAAAAGCACTTTGAGAGTGCAGACCTCCGCCACAGCAGCTTATTTCTCAAAATCAGCTTGTCTTTCCCAGAATCAATTTCGATCACCCTTTTGCTCGACCATGATCTGGGACTTTCATAATTGGATCACTTCCAAGTTTCAACATAACAATTAATTCCTTAAAAATTCCCTACTCTATGAGTAAAATTGTGGCCAGGAAGTTGTTCAAAAACAAACAGACAAACGAACAAACAGGAGCAAAAACATAACCTCCTCCCAACTCGGTTGATGGACGTAATAAAACACTTCAATACTAATGTAAGTATACAGTATATATATTGGAAATACATACCCATTAAAAATTTCATGAAATATGTTATTTTCATTAGTAAAATAAATTTTTGAATATACTTACCCGATGATCATATAGCTGTCAGCTCTGCTGCCCGACAGAAAAACCTACGGGCGGAATATGCCAGCGATCGCTATACAGGTGGGGGTGTACATCAACAGCGCCATCTGTCGAGTAGGTACTCAAGTACTCTATGTCAACACAGAACCAATTTTCTCCTCGGTCCACTGGGTCTCTATTGGGGAGGAAGGGTGGGTCCTTTAATTTATGATCATCGGGTAAGTATATTCAAAAATTTATTTTACTAATGAAAATAACATTTTTCAATATTAAACTTACCCGATGATCATATAGCTGATTCACACCCAGGGGGGTGGGTAGAGACCAGCATATATGTTAACCTTAAGAGCTAAGTATTCCGTATTTCATTTTAGCAGTTATTCAAAATAACAAACATAAAATTAATAAGTACCTGGTAAGGAAGTCGACTTGAACAATTACTCTGCCTTTTTAAGTACGTCTTCCTTACTGAGCCTCGCGATCCTCACAGGATGCTGAGCGACTCCTAGGAGCTGAAGTATGAAGGGCTGCAACCCATACTAAAGGACCTCATCACAACCTCTAATCTAGGCGCTTCTCAAGAAAGAATTTGACCACCCGCCAAATCAACCAGGATGCGAAAGGCTTCTTAGCCTTCCGGACAACCCCAAAAAACAACAATAAAAAGCATTTCAAGAGAAAGATTAAAAAAGGTTATGGGATTATGGGAATGTAGTGGCTGAGCCCTCACCCACTACTGCACTCGCTGCTACAAATGGTCCCAGGGTGTAGCAGTTCTCGTAAAGAGACTGGACATCTTTAAGGTAAAATGATGCGAACACTGACTTGCTTCTCCAATAGGTTGCATCCATTACACTCTGCAGAGATCTGTTTTGTTTGAAGGCCACTGAAGTTGCGACAGCTCTAACTTCATGTGTCCTTACCTTCAGCAAAGCATGGTCCTCCTCATTCAGAAGGGAATGAGCTTCTCGAATTAAAAGTCTGATATAATAAGAAACTGCATTCTTCGACATTGGTAAAGAAGGTTTCTTAATGGCACACCATAAAGCTTCTGATTGTCCACGTAATGGCTTAGTCCGTTTCAAATAGTACTTAAGAGCTCTTACTGGGCACAGTACTCTTTCTTGTTCATTTCCAACCAAACTAGCAAGGCTTGGAATTTCGAACGATTTCGGCCAAGGACGAGAAGGAAGTTCGTTTTTGGCTAAAAAACCAAGCTGTAAGGAACATGTAGCCGTTTCAGATGTAAATCCAATGTTCCTGCTGAAGGCGTGTATCTCACTGACTCTTTTAGCTGTTGCTAAGCAGACGAGAAAAAGAGTTTTCAAAGTGAGATCTTTAAAAGAGGCTGATTGAAGTGGCTCGAACCTTGCTGACATAAGGAATCTTAGTACCACGTCTAAGTTCCAACCTGGTGTGGCCAACCGACGCTCCTTCGTGGTCTCAAAAGACTTAAGGAGGTCTTGTAGATCCTTGTTGTTGGACAGATCTAAGCCTCTGTGACGGAAGACTGCTGCCAACATGCTTCTGTAACCCTTGATCGTGGGAGCTGAAAGGGATCTTTCCTTCCTTAGGTATAACAGGAAGTCAGCTATCTGAGTTACAGAGGTACTGGTTGAGGATACTGATTTGGACTTGCACCAACTTCGGAAGACTTCCCACTTCGACTGGTAGACTTTGAGAGTGGATGTCCTCCTAGCTCTAGCAATCGCTCTGGCTGCCTCCTTCGAAAAGCCTCTAGCTCTCGAGAGTCTTTCGATAGTCTGAAGGCAGTCAGACGAAGAGCGTGGAGGCTTGGGTGTACCTTCTTTACATGCGGCTGACGCAGAAGGTCCACTCTTAGAGGAAGAGTCCTGGGAACGTCTACTAGCCATTGCAGTACCTCGGTGAACCATTCTCTCGCGGGCCAGAGGGGAGCAACCAACGTCAACCTTGTCCCTTCGTGAGAGGCGAACTTCTGCAGTACTCTGTTGACAATCTTGAACGGGGGGAACGCATAAAGGTCTAGATGGGACCAATCCAGAAGAAAGGCATCTATGTGAACAGCTGCTGGGTCCGGAATCGGTGAGCAATAATTTGGGAGCCTCTTGGTCATCGAGGTTGCAAACAGATCTATGGTGGGTTGGCCCCACAATGCCCATAGTTTGTCGCATACATTCTTGTGAAGGGTCCACTCTGTTGGGATGATTTGACCCTTCCGGCTGAGGCGGTCTGCCATGACATTCATGTCGCCTTGAATGAACCTCGTTACAAGGGATATGTTTCGATCTCTTGACCAGGTGAGGAGGTCCCTTGCGATCTCGTACAACTTCATCGAATGAGTCCCTCCTTGCTTGGAGATGTACGCCAGTGCTGTGGTGTTGTCGGAGTTCACCTCCACCACCTTGCCTAGAAGGAGGGACTTGAAGCTTCTCAAGGCCAGATGAACTGCCAGTAGCTCCTTGCAGTTGATGTGTAACTCGCTTTGAACCGCATTCCACGTGCCCGAGCATTCCCGACCGTCCAACGTCGCACCCCAGCCCGTGTCCGATGCGTCCGAGAAGAGAAGGTGGTCGGGGGTCTGAACAGCCAGTGGCAGACCTTCCCTGAGGAGAATGTTGTTCTTCCACCAAGTCAGTGACGACTTCATCTTCTCGGAAATAGGAACTGAGACCGCTTCTAGCGTCTTGTCCTTTCTCCAGTGAGCAGTTAAGTGAAATTGAAGGGGGCGAAGGTGAAGTCTCCCTAACGCGATGAACTGGTCCAGTGATGAAAGCGTCCCTATCAGACTCATCCACTGTCTGACAGAACACCGGTCCTTCTTCAGCATGGACTGGATGCATTCTTGGGCTTGATTGATTCTGGGGGCCGACGGAAAAGCCCGAAAAGCTTGACTCTGAATCTCCATTCCTAGGTAAACTATAGTTTGGGATGGGACAAGTTGGGACTTTTCTATATTGACCAGGAGACCCAATTCCTTGGTCAGATCTAGAGTCCACTGTAGATTCTCCAGACAGCGACGACTTGACGCAGCTCTTAAAAGCCAGTCGTCCAAATAGAGGGAGGCTCTGATGTTTGCTAAGTGTAGGAATTTGGCAATATTCCTCATCAGTTTGGTAAAAACTAGAGGTGCCGTGCTTAGGCCAAAGCACAGGGCTTGGAACTGGTAGACGACCTTCCCGAAAACGAACCTTAGAAAAGGTTGGGAATCTGGGTGGATGGGGACGTGAAAGTACGCGTCCTTTAGGTCTAACGAGACCATCCAGTCTTCCTTCCTGACCGAGGCTAGAACCGACTTTGTCGTCTCCATGGTGAACGTCTGCTTTGTGACAAAGACATTCAGAGAACTGACGTCTAGTACCGGTCTCCACCCTCCTGTCTTCTTCGGCACTAAGAAGAGGCGGTTGTAGAAGCCCGGGGATTGATGGTCCCGGACTATGACTACCACTCCCTTTTGTAGTAAGAGAGACACCTCTTGCTGTAAAGCTAGCCTCTTTTCCTCCTCTCTGTACCTGGGAGAGAGGTTGATGGGAGCCGTTGCTAGAGGGGGCTTGCGTAAGAATGGAATCTTGTACCCCTCTCTGAGTAACTTCACAGACTGTACGTCTGCGCCCCTGTTCTCCCAGGCCTGCCAGTAGTTCTTGAGCCTGGCTCCCACTGCTGTCTGAAGAGGATGGCAGTCAGACTCTGCCTCTAGAGGACTTGGAACCCTTCTTTTTGCTCCCACGTTGACTTCCGGCACGAGCACCTCCTCTGCTGGAGGCTCTGCCACGAAAGGGCGGGATGAACCTTGAAGCTGGCGTGTCCATCCTAGGTCTAGGAACGGAGGGCAAAGGTGTGACTTTGCGTGCGGATGACGCCACCAGGTCATGGTGTCTTTCTGGATCAAGGAGGCAGCAATCTCCTTGATCAACTCTTCAGGGAAGAGACACTTAGAGAGTGGAGCGAACATCAGCTCCGACTTTTGACATGGGGTGACTCCAGCTGATAAGAAGGAGCAAAGGTGATCTCGCTTCTTGAGTACCCCAGACACGAAAGAAGCCGCAAGCTCACTAGAACCATCCCGAATGGCTTTGTCCATGCAGGACATGATGAGCATGGAAGTTTCCTTATCCGAAGGGGAGGTCTTCCTGCTCAATGCTCCCAAACACCAGTCCAGGAAGTTAAAGACCTCGAAAGCGCGGAAAACTCCCTTCATAAGATGGTCCATGTCCGAAGGGGTCCAGCAAATCTTGGAGCGTCTCATAGCCAGCCTGCGGGGAGAGTCTACTAGACTTGAGAAGTCGCCCTGGGCAGAGGCAGGAACTCCCAAGCCGAGAACTTCTCCCGTGGCATACCAGACGCTAGATCTGGAAGCAAGCTTGACCGGGGGAAACATGAAGGAAGTCTTTCCCAACTGCTTCTTAGACTGCAACCACTCTCCCAGTACCCTTAAAGCTCTCTTGGACGAGCGAGCGAGTACGAGCTTCGTAAAGGCAGGAGCTGCTGACTGCATGCCTAAAGCGAACTCAGAGGGAGGTGAGCGTGGTGCTGCAGACACAAACTGGTCTGGATACAAATCCTTAAAGAGCGCAAGCACTTTCCTAAAGTCTAAGGAGGGAGGCGTGGTCTTGGGTTCTTCGATGTCGGAGTGTTGGTCGTCAAGATGTGCAGCTTCGTCATCATCAGAGATACCATCGTCTGAATGTTGAGGAGGAAGAGGCAACGGAGTGGGCTGGACGGCTGAGTCCGGCAGCACGGGTGCATGCGTGGCTGCACTGGACCCAACATCAAGCCACTGTTGGTCAGTCTGAGAACTGGCAACAACCAAAGCTGAGTGGGTGCGCAAAGAGTCTACACCCGACTGTGGAAGGATAGCGGAGACCACCGTGGGTTGCGGAGGCTGACGCACCGCGTCAAAACACGGCAGCCTAACTCCACCCTCCTGTTGTTGTGGTAGCTCACGCACGGCAACGGAGTGCTCCGTGCGTCTGTGGGAGTCAGCATGCGTCTGGCAGGGTCGACTGCGCATGGGTGGAGGAGCTCTCACAGCCGGAGTGTGGGAGCAGGCAGCCTCAGCGTCTGCTGGGCGCACAACCGTGGCAGGTTGTAGGTTAACGGGTGCAGCGTCAACCTTCTCCGCAGCCGGAGTGTGGGAGCAGGCAGCCTCAGCGTGAGCTGGGCGCACAACCGTGGCAGGTTGTAGGCTAACGGGAGCAGTGTCAACCTTCTCCGCACGAAACTCCTGCATAACCGCAGCTAACTGAGTCTGCATAGACTGCAGTAAAGACCACTTAGGGTCTACAAAAGCGGCAACAGACGGAACTACTGTCCGTTGAGACTGAGGGTCTAAAACAGCGGGTGCGGCAACAGACGGAGTTACTGCCTGTTGCGGTACCACTTTGCCTCTCTTGGGAGGTGTGCAGTCGTCGGAGGACTGCAGCGAGTCCGAACTGACCCAGTGGCTACACCTGGGCCGTTGGACTAGCTCGGAAGGGACCTTACGCTTAAGAGGCCGTGAGACCTTGGTCCATCGTTTCTGTCTAGAAACCTCTTCCGCAGACGAGGACAAAATGGGCTCACTCGTCTTCTTGTGGGTGGGACGATCTCGGTAAGATACGTCCGAAACCACGGAGGGTACGTCTGTACGCTGATTAAAGCCTGTCGAACCCTTTGGTCGTACGACATTGCTTCTCCCCTGGGCTTGGGAGCTTGCAAGAGGTCCCGGACTGGGAGGACGACAGGCACGAACAGACGCACCCTCATGCGTAACACTGACACTTTTCACTGCACTGACACTCACTTCACTTCCCACTGCACTTTTACCTTTCAACTCTCTGACATCAGCCATGAGTTGATTGCGGTCATTAGCCAATGACTCGACTCTCTCACCTAGAGCCTGAATGGCACGCATCATATCCGCCATTGAAGGTTGATGAGAGCTAGCAGGGGCGTCGGGTGCAACCACTACAGGGGAAGGAATAGGTTGAGGGGCATGGGGAGAGGAAAAATCAATAGAGCGAGACGAACTCCTCCTGATCCTATCCTTCTCTAGCCTACGTGCATATTTCAGGAATTCTTGAAACCCGAATTCCGAAAGCCCAGCGCATTCCTCACATCGATCTTCCAATTGACAGGCTTTACCCCTACAATTGGAACAAACGGTGTGCGGATCGATAGAGGCCTTCGGAAGACGCCTTGAACAGTCCCTAGCGCTACATTTCCTGTACTTGGGGACTTGAGAAGGGTCAGACATCTTGAATTAGTCAAAGGGGGGAATTCAAAATCTATCCAAGTCGTCAACAAATAATCCAAATCCAAAAAAGAATGCAAGGAAGTATTGAAGATAACTTCTGCACAGCGATAGCTAATAACTAGAGATGAATACTTCACCAAATAACGTGAAATTCAATCCAGAAAACAAGAGCGTATTCAGTAGGTCTTGCCGGTGGCACGACAGAGAGAAAATTGGTTCTGTGTTGACATAGAGTACTTGAGTACCTACTCGACAGATGGCGCTGTTGATGTACACCCCCACCTGTATAGCGATCGCTGGCGTATTCCGCCCGTAGGTTTTTCTGTCGGGCAGCAGAGCTGACAGCTATATGATCATCGGGTAAGTTTAATATTGAAAAAAGTGTATTCACATGGTTTTGTTTTATATTGTCATTTTTCATTAAAATGTATTCAGGTATTTGGGGGTTTTGTGGCCCAGTTAAATATTTAAGTTTGCAATGCGGCCCATTAAATTAAAAGGTTGGACATCGCTGTCTTAAACTACTGCTTATGACACACGATCCCTGTGAGAAAGTATTACTGACAATGTGCATTCTGTCACATACTATAGCTGATACTAAGGTTTCTTTCAAGCATAAATTCAGCCCAAATGGCATTCCTTTCTACATTTTACTTTCACCTATTATTTTCTTTCTCAGCTGTTCAACTTCTATCACAGTACAGTACCTTTCTTTAATTTTCATTCAAAAAAACTGAACTTCATGAGAAAACAAACCTTTTGTAAGAGTCCTACGAGAGATAAGAAATGTTGATTCAGTGGTACTGTATTGTTAAATTGATTCATATTACAATTATTAGCCCACAGAACATCTTAGAACTAATCTGGAGACTAGTTAAAAAAAAAATTCCCCATTAACTTCAAAAGTCTACAACTAGACCCCCATGGGTGCATTTTCCCAACTTTCAGCTAGTCCTCAAAAAAAAAAAGTAATGAAAAGATGAAATCTTATTAAAAACAAAAAGCGCACGAAAATTGAATATTCAAAAACATTGTCCCGTAATAGCATCATCAAATCATAATACATGTACACTACAGCACTGCACATTTTTACCATTACATTTCTCGTCTCTTGTATGGCCTAACTAAAAATTTGTTCTTCGGTTTAAATAAAAAACGTAAGGGAAATTCAATGTTAAAAGAGATATAAGATCTAAAGGAACAAATTTTCTATGCTGTCTAAAGCACACAGAGGAAGGAACACTGTAGGTGGTATGCTCCAATAGAAGTATCACATAATAATTATACCGAGTTTAACATACCATTCTGCTCAAGCGCATCTGCCCTATTCCTATACTGCTGAACTCGGTCAGCAATTGAGTGGGCTGATAGTCCAAGAACTTGTGCCTGCTGTAGATATGCCGCAGCCTGACGGTACATGTAAATAGCAGCTTGGTGACTCCCGCCTGCATCGAAAGTAGTTGCCTGCCGTGCTATATCGGCTGCTTGATTAACAAGTTGCTCAGCCTCGTTCATCTTCCTCCCGTAGTCAACTAAAACATAAAAAACAAAATTATACTTGATAAACAAGTTAGTAACTTGATACGAGAACAAACTTAAGTAGAGGATATAATAACAAGACAAAGAAATAGACATGGGCAGAACATATAATGAGAATGACATAATAAATGGACATTAAGAATAATAAAATAGGTCCCTTGGGATTGCAAACAAAGCAAGGGAAGGAAAAGAAGACGACAGATTGACGAACTAAGAAAATTTGTATGTATAAACTAACATAGAAATATCATAAACAGACTCAAGTGGATGGACATGTCTGAAGCATTTGTCCTGCAGTGGACTTGCTATGGCTGATCATGATATAAACTTGAGACCTTTAATAGGAGTTAGATATTAGCAACGCTGGAACAGCGTAATCATAGCTGCCCACCAAGTGGCAGGTAAGCCCCTCCCATCCAACAGGTGGAGCAATCCTCACTTTGACTTGCAACGTGGTTGAGGCAAGCAGTGAAACTTAAAGGTCTCAGGTTTGTAAAGTTAGGAGAAAAACAATTTATTTTTGAAATTTGTGATTTGTTCCTGCATGTTATAAAAACTCTTGAACTTTAATAGGAAACTCATCCATAGGAGAGTAGTAATCCCTATAACCAAACTGGCTGGTTAACTGACCCAGGAAATGTAAGTGTACTTTAGTTCCGTACAGGAGAGAAAGTCGTGACTTCTGTCAATCTCTTAACGACCTGAGCATGAAGATGAAGCAAGTGTTAGGCTAGGTCCCCACCAGGAACTGGTAGACGGTCACTAAAGAATTTATATCCTTAGAGATATGGTGTCCCAATGTATTGGCCAATATGAACAATGGGTGTGCATCCTCTCCATCGTAGGGAGGATGGGGGAGATAATTCTACACAAACCATATTGTAACAAAAAGTTACACGACTGAATAGCTTACCTGCATCTAATGTCCAGTCCAGTTACATTAACTGTTGTACTCCAAGAGAGAGAAAGGAGAAAGGGAAACGGCCAGACATTCTACCTTTCAGTCTTAGGCTTACGTCACGACTGTTACCTTAGAAGAGATGCTTCTTGTGCCATAAAAGAGTTATGGTAGGCTCGTTACACAATCTGTTGAGCAGCTACCACAGGTTCCAAGGATAATGCGTCCAGGGACTTGTGAGCATATTCCTGGAGGTAGTGGGAAGTGAAGGTTGTTTAGCATTTCCAGACGCATGCTTTCAGAACTTGTGCCATGGACAGATTCTTCTTGAAAACCAGGGTGGAGATAATACCTCTGACTTTGTACATCTGAGCTCTAGACGGTCATCTGAAGAGTCTTCGTATGTGGGGTAAGCATGATTGATGGTCTCACGAAGCGAGAACGAGATCATGTTTTTCAAAATCGGCTTTTTTCTCCCTCCAGCACTGAGGAACAGCCTCTGGCGCTGAGTTCTCTTGAGATGCAGATCATCACGATTGCTAGTCACATCTCGGAGGGAGGAGATGGAGTAGGAGTCAAACCCAGGTCATGGACAGCAAGTTTCAGGGTCTTAATCACAAACTCCAGGACAAACAACAAGACGTTCTTTCATCACTTGGAATAACTCATGGCATCGTGTAGTTCGCCTACTCTCTTTGGAGAAAGACAGCTTTGAATATCAAATCCTGATCTGACACTCTCATTAAAGGTTCACATGGTGAATGCTTGAGAGAGCTGAGAACTCTAGTGATGTCCCGATGTGGAAGTCTAAGATCTTTGGCAGGATAAGACTTCGAAGCTCCTCTTGAGAATGGACAATTATCACAGAGGAAAGGTCCAAACCCTTCAGTCTGAAGACCTGCCTTCTAGCTGAGCAATAGCCTCTTATTGAGGAGACAGAGGAGCTTCTCTCAGCAAAGGTAAATGAGAAAATCAGCAATTAATTGAAGAGAGGCTACAAATTGAGAAGTGTCCCTTCAATGACACCAATTACAGAAGATGGCACATTTTCACTGGTAAATAGCTGCAGAGGATTTTTGCATGTATATAGATATCCCCTGAGCAATGCTTCATAAAAATGTTATTTTCATTAGTAAAATAAATTTTTGAATATACTTACCCGATAATCATGTAGCTGTCAACTCCGTTGCCCGACAGAATTCTACGGGAGGGATACGCCAGCTATCACTATACTAGAAGGGGGTGTACTCACAAGCGCCACCTGTGGCCAGGTACTACAGTACTTGTTGTTGACGCCACCTCACTTTTCCTCGGTCCACTGGTTCTCTATGGGGAGGAAGGGTGGGTCAATTAAATCATGATTATCGGGTAAGTATATTCAAAAATTTATTTTACTAATGAAAATAACATTTTTCAATATTAAACTTACCCGATAATCATGTAGCTGATTCACACCCAGGGGGGTGGGTGAAAAACCAGTGTACAAGACTAAAGGATAGCTAAGTATCCCGTATTTCATATAATCAGTTATCCACAATAACAATGAAATAATAAGTACCTGGTAAGGAAGTCGACTTGAACCGTTACTCTGCCTTTAATAAGATCGTCTTCCTTACTGAGCGCAGCGTTCCTCTTGGAAGGCTGAATCAACTCAAAGGTGCTAAAGTATACAGGGCTGCAACCCATACTAAAGGACCTCATCACAACCTTTAACCTCGGCGCTTCTCAAGAAAGAATTGACCACCCGCCAAATCAACAAGGATGTGGAAGGCTTCTTAGCCGACCATACAACCCATAAAAAGTATTCAAGAGAAAGGTTAAAAGGTTATGGGATTATGGGAATGTAGTGGCTGAGCCCTCGCCTACTACTGCATTCGTTGCTACGAATGGTCCCAGGGTGTAGCAGTACTCGTAAAGAGACTGGACATCTTTGAGATAGAATGATGCGAACACTGACTTGCTTCTCCAATAGGTTGCATCCATAACACTCTGCAGAGAATGGCTCTGTTTGAAGGCCACTGAAGTAGCCACAGCTCCCACTTCATGTGTCCTTACCTTCAGCAAAGCAAGGTCTTCTTCCTTCAGATGAGAATGTGTTTCTCTAATCAGAAGCCTGAATAGTAAGAAACTGAGTTCTTAGAACTTGGAAAAGAAGGTTTCTTGATAGCACACTATAAGGCTTCTGATTGTCCTTGTAAAGGTTAAGACCTTTTTAGATAGTACCTAAGAGCTCTAACTGGGCAAAGTACTCTCTCCAGTTCATTCTCCACCAAGTTGGACAGGCTTGGGATCTCGAACGACTTAGGCCAAGGACGTGAAGGAAGCTCGTTTAGCAAAAACCGAGCTGCAAGGAACATGTAGCCGTTTCAGATGTGAAAACAATGATCCTGCTGAAGGCGTGGATCTCACTTACTCTTTTAGCTGTTGTCAAGCACACGAGGAAAAGAGTTTTTAATGTGAGGTCCTAAAAAGAGGCTGATTGGAGAGGTTCAAATCTTGATGACATAAGGAACCTTAGGACCACGTCTAGATTCCAGCCTGGAGTGGACAACCGACGTTCCTTTGAGGTCTCAAAAGACCTAGGGAGGTCCTGTAGATCTTTGTTGGTGGAAAGATCCAAGCCTCTGTGGCGGAAAACCGCTGCCAACATACTTCTGTAACCCTTGATCGTAGGAGCTGAAAGGGATCTTACTTTCCTTAGATATAACAGGAAGTCAGCAATCTGGGTTACAGTGGTACTGGTTGAGGAAACTGCATTGGTCTTGTACCAGCTACGGAAGACTTCCCTTTGAGACTGATAGATTCTGAGAGTGGATGTTCTCCTTGCTTTGGCAATCGCTCTGGCTGCCTCCTTCGAAAAGCCCCTAGCTCTTGAGAGTCTTTCGAAAGTCTGAAGGCAGTCAGACGAAGAGCGTGGAGGTTCGGGTGTACCTTCTTTACGTGAGGTAGACGTAGAAGGTTCACTCCTAGAGGAAGAGTCCTGGGAATGTCGACCAGCCATTGCAGTACCTCTAAGAACCATTCTCTCGCGGGCCAGAGCGGAGCCAACCAACGTCAGCCGTGTCCCTTTGCGAGAGGAGAACTTCTGAAGTACCCTGTTGACAATCTTGAACGGCGGGAATGCATACAGGTCGAGATGGAACCAATCCAGCAGAAAAGCATCCACGTGAACTGCTGCTGGGTCTGGAATCGGAGAACAATACAAAAGGAGTCTCTAGGTTATCGAGGTAGCGAACAGATCTATGGTTGGCTGACCCCACAGGGCCCAAAGTCTGCTGCAAACATTCTTGTGAAGGGTCCACTCTGTGGGGATGACCTGACCCTTCCGGCTGAGGTGATCTGCCATGACATTCATACCGCCCTGAATGAACCTCGTTACCAGCGTGAGCTTTCGATCTTTAGACCAGATGAGGAGGTCCCTTGCGATCTAGAACAACTTCACGAAAGAGTCCCTCCCTGCTTGAAGGTGTAAGCCAGGGCTGTGGTGTTGTCAGAGTCCACCTCCACCACTTTGTTAAGCTGGAGGGACTTGAAGTTTATCAAGGCCAGAAGAACCGCCAACAACTCCTGCAATTGATGTGAAGTGTCCTTTGCTCCTGATTCCATGTTCTCGATCACTCCTGTCCGTCCAAAGTCGCACCCCAGCCCGTGTCTGATGTGTCCGAGAGGAGACGGCGGTCGGGTTTCTGAACAGCCAAAGGTAGACTTCCTTGAGAAGAAAGCTGTTCTTACAACACGCGAGAGAAGACCTCCTCTCTTCGGAAACAGGAACTGAGACCGTCTCTAGCGTCATGTCCTTTATCCAGTGAGCAGCTAGATGATACTGAAGGGGGGGAGGTGGATTCTCCCTAACACGATGAACAGGGCCAGCGATGAAAGTGTCCCTGTTAGACTCATCCACTACCTGACTGAGCATCGGTTCCTTCTCAGCATGCTCTGGATGCATTCTAGGGCTTGGAAGATCCTTGGGGCCGACGAAAAAGCCCGAAAAGCTCGACTCTGAAGATCCATACCCAGGGAGACAATGGTCTGGGATGGGATGAGCCGAGACTCCTCAAAATTGACCAGGAGGCCCAGTTCCTTGGTCAGATCCATAGTCCATCTGAGAATCTCCAGACAGCGATGACTTGTGGGAGCTCTTAAAAGCCAGTCGTCTGACGGAGCCGGACGCAAGATCATGGTACTGCTGCACAGTCTGTGAACTGTCAACCATGGGGAAGCGAGGAAGTACAGTGACAACCCGAAGCTGTCTAGACTGTCTGGGTCGTACAGACAACTCCTTATCGGGTTGCTGAGGTTGCCGCACTGCGTCACAACAAGTCACTTCTGCTGGTTGTTGAACGTCTTCCCAGTGACACACTGACTCCGTAAACAAAAAATCCTTTAACAAGGACTAAGCTTGGACTGTATGTCTTGCAACACAGCTCAAGGTCTATGGGAGCAGGTGTGGTAACAGACGGGGTTAGTGACTGAAGTGGAACCATTACCTTCCCTGGAAGCATGTTATGCTTAAATAAAAGTCCATAGGAGGCTACGCAGCTAAAGGCTCCTCTCCAAATGACAGAGTCCTCAAGGGAATATCAGAAGGAGGGAGAAAAGCACTTTCTCATCTACAGGGACCATATCCGAGAAAAGTTAAGTTCTCTCAGTGAGGGTTTCAATGGTGCAAAAGCAGCAGACTAGAAGGCAACATTATGAAACTGCTTGACAGTCTAGTGAGTTGGCAACAACCAAAGATGTATGACTGAGAAGCATGCGGTAAGGTATGCAGAGCATGCTGTATGTAGAGCATGTTGTATGCAGAGCATGCTGTATGCAGAGCATGTTGTATGCAGAGCATGCTGAATGCAGAGCATGCTGTATGCAGAGCATGCTGTATGCAGAGCATGTTGTATGCAGAGCATGTTGTATGCAGAGCATGCTGAATGCAGAGCATGCTGTATGCAGAGCATGTTGTATGCAGAGCATGCTGTATGCAGAGCATGTTGTATGCAGAGCATGCTGTATGCAGAGCATGCTGTATGTAGAGCATGCTGTAAGGTAAGCAGAGCGTGTTGCATGGCGTTTAACATTTCTCAGAAATTCCATGACCAGTGCTAGAGTGCTTCATGCATGCTTGCATGGGGTTTTAATATCAACATAATATTTACCTTACATTCATAACTCATGTATTCATTTTTGTTTTGAAGATATTTTGCCATATTTTGCGATATTGTTAAAAATATATTGCAAGGAATACATATATATTTTTATATAAGTAAGACAAATAACCTCCATTATCATAATGTTTGTGTAGGCATACATGTATATGATTACAAATGCAAGTTATGAAAGTAATGAGGTGTTATTATTGTCATTTGTTATTTCTCAAGTTGAGGAGAAAGTGGCAGATGCATGCGTTGAGGTGGCTGACTCATAGCATGAGGTTGCTGCCTCAAGGGTTGCGCTTGCTGAGTGGTTGGCGGATGCGCAGTAGCAAGTTCCTGAGGAACGAGTTGAGGTTCCTGAGGTGTGAGCTGTGAGCGATGAGGTAGTGGCTGCGCAGAACACAGTAATTGTCTCGCGAGTTGAGGTTCCTGAGGCGCAAGGCTAAGGTGTTGTGCTTGCCTTGAGGAGGGTTGAGCTCGCTGCAGCGAGAGCTGAGGAGACTGACTCATGGATGGGAGAGGTTGTTGTACCTCAAGAGAGTGTTGCCTCACTGGTGGAACTGCAAGTGGAAGCGGAGGAAGTAAGGTATAAGCTTCCTGTTCCCATTGTTGAGGTTGCCTTAAGGAAGGCGGAGGGAGCTGCACACCACTGGAAACAGTAAACTCAGAACGTGGTAAGGTATCCTGAGGAGCCTCAACATCGTACGCCTGGCAGGCAGTACTGCGGTCAGGCGGAGCGATCGCAGGAGGAGGTGTAACCTTCTCAGCCTGACACTCACGCATCAAGACCGCAAGTTGTGACTGCATGGACTGCAGTAGAGTCAACTTGGGGTCGGCAGACACTAAGGTCTGCTGAGGTAAAGCCTTAACAGCAGAGATCTGTTGTGGCAGAACCTTACTCCTCTTAGGCGGAGTGCAGTCACCTGAGACTGAGGAGAGTCAGAGCTAACCCAATGACTGCATCCGGGTTGTTGAACTCTAACTTCGTACGTCTGGCATAGGTCTGGACTTTACGTTTAAGAGGTCTTGAGACCTGAGACCAGCGTTTTCTCCCCGAAATTTCTTCTGCAGACGAGCAAAATAAGGGCTCAATCGTCTGCGGGTGGGAGTGACGGTCTCTTAAGACACGCCCGCAACCACCGAGGATACTTCTGTGCGCCGATCAAGGCCTGCCGAACCCTTTTGCCCTTCGACATTGCTTCTCCCCTGGGCTTGGGAGCTTGCAAGAGGTCCCGGACTGGGAGGACGACTGGCACGCACAGAAGTACCCTCACGCACAACACTGACACACTTTGCGCTAATCACTTATCACTTTGATTTTCTGTTTGCACTTATTTCACTGAACTCGAAACTTTAAGTGGTTTGTACCTGAAACACGCAATTCTATCCTTTCTCAAAAGTTAGTAATTGCGAAAACAGAATTACAATGTAACAGAAAAATCTAATGAAAGATAAATAATTCAGTGGGAAACGTTTACCTTCTTCCCCTAAAGAGACTAGGGAGAAGAGCAAAAACGATAACAACGTTACTCGCTTGAACGAAACGTTTATCCTCCTCTTTCTCCCTCCGTCTCTATCTCTCTCTCTCTCTCTCTCTCTCTTGACTTAGAACCTGAGAGAAGAGCCCAATCATATATATCGTTAAAACATATTATTGTTAAAGGAAAATATTTCCCAAAATGAAAAGTTCCTTTGTAGAATTAAAACCATTAAGTTAAGAAAGAATGAACAAAACGCTAGACACGGTTACTCTTACTGCAACGTGACACCGTGAAAATTCTCTCTCTATCGTAACGATAGAGCGCAAGTTGAACGTTCTGAAACGTCAACAACTGCAGAGACAAAACAAAACGTTAGTTCAACTTTGAAAACAGTACGAGACTATCAAAGAAATTCTTTCAAAAACATTAAAATAGCATAATATGTTAACAGGTAAAACCGAAATGACGGGCTCAATGTTAATTAACTTCGGTACAAGAAAAGACCGCCTACCATTAGGAAAGGTCGAATATATAAAAATTAATTTTAATAATTTTATAATAAAAGGAAGTTAATCGAAGAGGCCTATAAAAAGGCGGAGAGATATAAAATAAATCTATAACTTTTGTTAAGCAAAATTAAGAAAGAGAGTCTATACTCTCTTAGACACCAACACTTCCGTCTAAGGGAAGGGTCGGCCATTTAAAGGTGAAAGAGAGTTCATACTCTCTTCGTCACCATAATAAAATTAATTCCAAAAGCTAACTAAGCTAATATAGAAGTTTCTAGTATAGCGAATAGCTGCAAATTTTAGAGAAATACTTCACCAAACCGTGAACAATACTCCAAAATCATAAGCGTATCCAAGAACGTCTTGCCGGAAGCACGACAGAGGAAAAAGTGAGGTGGCGTCAACAACAAGTACTGTAGTACCTGGCCACAGGTGGCGCTTGTGAGTACACCCCCTTCTAGTATAGTGATAGCTGGCGTATCCCTCCCGTAGAATTCTGTCGGGCAACGGAGTTGACAGCTACATGATTATCGGGTAAGTTTAATATTGAAAAAGTCCTTCTCTTGGAGGGGATGCAGGAATAGTAGTCACCTGTGAAGTGACAGGGATGCCACTGAGGTGACGTACCTCAGCAGATGAGACTGACTGAGAAGATTAGGCTATTACTATTATTACTAGCTAAGCTACAACCCCACTTGGAAAAGCAGAATGCTATAAGCCCAAGGGCTCCAACAAGGAAAATTAGCCCAGTGAGGAAAGGAAATAAGTAAATAAATAAACAATATGAAAAGTAATAAACAATTAAAATGTTTTAAGAACAGTAATAACATTAAAACAGATCTTTCATATATAAACTATAAAAAGAGACTTACGTCAGCCTTTCCAACATAAAAACACTTGCTGCAAGTTTGAACTTTTGAAGTTCTACTGATTCAACTACCCGATTAGGAAAATCATTCCACACTTGGCTGGAATAAAACTTCTAGAATACGTTGTAGTATTGAGCCTCATGATGGAGAAGGCCTGCCTATCAGAATTAACTGCATGCCTAGTATTTTACTGTACTTTACTTTGACAGCTGCTTTTCCGGTCCCATACAGCAGGGGAACTCCACTGTCGTTATATCTTGTTAGTTCAGAGTATTCAACGTTTCATATCATATATTGTTCATTTACTGTTGAATGGTCACTGTCATACGACTCGTGGAATAAGAAAGTCTTCAGTTTCCTCTTGAAAGCCTTAATGTCTTCAATCATTCAGAAGTCTCGTGGGAGCTTATTGTATAGTCTCGGGGCTGCATATTTAAAGGCTCTGGAGCCTACAGTAGACATATATCTAGGTTCCAATAGTTTGAAACCATCTGTAACTATTCTCGTGTCGACACAATTTGTTGGGTGTGCAATATGTAGAAATTCTCTTAAGTATTTTGGACGTCTGGTTCTGATAACTTGGTGGGTTAATGTACTGTACATATTTTAAATTCAATTCTCACTTTAATCGGCAGTTGGCATCATCCATACAGATGGCCGCTATCATACATACACCTTGTTTAAATATGCGAGTTATAATGGTCCACCAAACTACCACCTAAACCCCCAATTAACTAATATAACTCATCATTACTTTGTTCTCTAAGAGGGTTTGTATCTAAAAACTACTCCTCTCCCATAAAAATGAAAGTAAAATTCGTTCAATTCGCAAACAATGGTACAGAATAACGGGATGAATGTATGATAGCGGCTAACTTGGAATATGGCAGTGTGAGGGGGTCACAGGGGGACGTTAGCCCCCCCGTTAGGTAAGTAGGTAAGGACACGCTTGTAGGTTAGGTTAGGGGGTAAAGTTGAGGATAGTTGATGTCCAGGTAAAGTTTTACTGTATTACAGATTATCTTTTTGAACAGAAAATACATGTTTTCCTGTAGTAAATATCGTGATTTAACCGAATTTGACCTTCATTTCAACCGCAAACAAACAATAATACCGATGTCCATTTTTAATCCCCAAGGGAGGAACTGGCCGCTGACATACAAAGGCTTCGGTAATGCCACAGGCTCTTATAATAATGATGGTTTATACGATAATTTGATGATAGGGAACAGACAAATTTCTCTGAAATGTAAAGCATCTAAATGCCTTTTATGTCTGGTTGTTATGTAAAAGGTGTAATGTCATATGGCCGTAGACTCGGTAAACGATGTCAGACCAGGCTGGATTTTGGACATCAAAATAAAGTTACTATGGAGCCTTTGTAGGTCAGCGGCCAGTTCCTCCCTTGGGAATTAAAAATGGACATTGGTATTATTGTTTGTTTGCGGTTGAAATGGAGGTCAAATTCGGTTAAATCACGTTCTTTACTACAGGAAAATATGTATTTTCTGTTCGAAATCAGAATCTGTATTACAGTAAAACTTTACCAACTTTACCTGGACATCAACTAATCTCAACTTTCCCTCATAGCCTAACCTCCAAGCCGTGTCCTTACCTACTTTAGCGAGTCTACGGTCATATGACATTACACCTTTTACATGACAACCAGACATAACAAGCATTTAGATGCTTTACATTTCAGAGAAATTGGTCTGTTCCTTATCATCAAAATTATCGTATAAACCATCATTATCATAAGAGCGTGTGGCATCACCTAAGGCCTATAATAGTCTTTGGTATCTGGCCAGTCTATAAAACCTCGAAGGCCATCTACCATAAGGCCTCTATAAAATAATTTTCATAACAATGATGGTTTTAAATAGACATAACTCTCAAAATTGCGTTTCTGTACCTTTTTGCTGTTATCTGGAGTCCAGTGTTTGATAAGAACAGTTTAACAAACTAATCTTCAGGGGAATTAGTATTAATCTTTCATGTGAGAATGATTCAATGACAACACAGAATCAATGTTTTGGTTTCTCAATAGATGGCAGCACAACTTTGTAAACATTCAGTGACGTCATAGATTGACATTCAGTGACGTCATAGAATGACGTTACAAATCCTTTCAAATGTGATGAATTTGTGTAATGTACCCAACTTCTAATATTTTACACACAAACCTAATCATTCACGCGGTCTTAAATGCATGGAATTATGGAATAATACACAGTTAAATTTTACGATGATCATTTTGATTTCAAAACTACCAGTCTCATTACTTTTTACATTATAGTCTTGTAGAGTGTGTGTGTGTTAAGACACGGGCTCTTGCGTTGGCAGCCTGTGATAGAATGTAATTGTCCTTTGCTAAATTAAAATTGTAAAAAGAAGAATTGCAATGTGAACAGGGTTAAAGCAGTTTACGTTAATGCTAGAGGGGTTTAATTAAACAATGAGATAGTGTATTACTTTACGGGTTAATGGTTTAAACTACGTTAAATGTCTTGTAGATGAAACTTGATTACCCAACAAGGATAACTGAACGGTTAGAGCAAATGGGTAATGGAATTATGAAAAATATGACCCATGATATAAAAATTAGGTAAGATAAATAATTTGTAAAATGGGAATGAAATAAAAATGTCAAACTGTTCTTGTAGGTCATGTAGCGCTTATGATTCCCCTGTGTGATTGGACCAGGAAAGCATCATTAGTAAGTAAAAGATTTGAATATTATTATTATTATTATTTGCTAAGCTACAACCCTAGTTGGAAACGCAGGATGCTATAAGCGCAGGGGCTCCAACAGGGAAAATAACCCAGTAAGGAAAGGAAACAAAGAAAAATAAAATATTTCAAGAACAGTAACATTAAGATATAAACTATAAAAACTTGCCACTTCCTCGTGTCTTTATCCTTTGCCGATCGAAATGACTTTACAGGTTCAGAAATGGGTTCACTTTCCATTTCCATTCTTCTCCATCAGTTACTTGCCGATTGCCTGCTACCCTTTTTTTCGTATCTCGAGCGATGATCTTCACTCGAGTCCGTGGAGTTGGTTTAGTATTTACTTTTGTATTTTGTGAACCCTCTGTGTCGAGGTACAACACTTCTGCATCTCGAGTGGTGGTTGCTCTCTCATTCTAGAGTTTGTATCAGACTCAACTTCATACCTTCTTCTTCTCTTGTTTTGATGTAGGTCATGCCTTGTTCCACTTTCTCTAGAGGATATTACTTGTTTGTCAATCGAAAACGTTGTTGGCCCATCATGTCCGTTATCGTCTTTTGACGAGACCATATGTACAGTACTTCATATCGTCTTTCCATTTTCCTGAAGGGTGTTGTTTGTTCATCCCTCAAGGACGTCTTCCACATGCCAAGTCCTTTTGCCATCCTATACCGACGCCATGGGTGCCATGGTTCTTTCCTTGCCCCCCCCCCCCCCCCCCCCCAAAAAAAAAAAAAAAAAAAAAAAAAACAGTTTGTCAGTCCCTCATGGACGCTTTCCACACACCATTTCCTTCTGCGTCCTGTAACGAGACCATGGGTGTCATGGGTCTTTCCTTCTCCACCAAGGATGATGTTTGTCCGTCCCTCATGAACGTTTTCCACATACCATTTCCTTCGCCGTCTTGTTACGAGGCCATGGGTACCATTGATCTTTTCTTGTCCACCAAGGATCTTGTTTGTCCGTCCCTCATGGACATCTTCCGCACACCATGTCCTTAGCCACCCTGTAACGAGGCCATGGGTGCCATTTGAATCTCCTTGTCCACCAAGGATGTTGTTTGTCCGTCCCTCATGAACGTTTTCCACATAGCATTTCCTTCACCGTCCTGTTATGAGGCCATGGGTGCCACTGGTCTCTCCTTGTCCACCAAGGATGTTGTTTGTCTGTCCCTCATGGACGTTTTCCGCACACCATGTCCTTCGCTGTCCTGTAACGAGGCCATGGGTGCCATTGGTCTCTCCTTGTCCACCAAGGATGTTGTTTGTCTGTCCCTCATGGACGTTTTCCGCACACCATGTCCTTCGCTGTCCTGTAACGAGGCCATGGGTGCCATTGGTCTCTCCTTGTCCACCAAGGATGTTGTTTGTCCGTCCCTTGGCTACTTATTTATTAACTAATGGATATTACTTCTCTTGATTCCCTTTACAATGAAAGCAGCCTTGTCATGGCCTAGCACTTAGTTTAGTTTCTATTTCCATTTATGAATCTAATTATCGACATTCATTTACAATGGAAGCAGCCTTGCTGTGGCTCAAATTATATCAAGTCATGCACTTAGTTTTGTTCAAGTTTGCATCAAATAATACAATCATCAATATTCGTTTACAACGGGAGCAGCCTTACTCTGGCTCAAATTAAATCAAGTCATGCACCTAGTTTTGTTTAAGTTTATATCTAATAATCCGATCATCAATATTTGTTTACAACGGAATTAGCTTTGCTGTGGCTCAAATTAAATCAAGTCATGCACCTACTTTTGTTTAAGTTTATATCTAATAATCCGATCATCAATATTTGTTTACAACGGAATTAGCTTTGCTGTGGCTCAAATTAAATCAAGTCATGCACCTACTTTTGTTTAAGTTTATATCTAATAATCCGATCATCAATATTTGTTTACAACGGAATTAGCTTTGCTGTGGCTCAAATTAAATCAAGTCATGCACCTACTTTTGTTTAAGTTTATATCTAATAATCCGATCATCAATATTTGTTTACAACGGAATTAGCTTTGCTGTGGCTCAAATTAAATCAAGTCATGCACCTACTTTTGTTTAAGTTTATATCTAATAATCCGATCATCAATATTTGTTTACAACGGAATTAGCTTTGCTGTGGCTCAAATTAAATCAAGTCATGCACCTACTTTTGTTTAAGTTTATATCTAATAATCCGATCATCAATATTTGTTTACAACGGAATTAGCTTTGCTGTGGCTCAAATTAAATCAAGTCATGCACCTACTTTTGTTTAAGTTTATATCTAATAATCCGATCATCAATATTTGTTTACAACGGAATTAGCTTTGCTGTGGCTCAAATTAAATCAAGTCATGCACCTACTTTTGTTTAAGTTTGCATCTAATAACCCAATCTTCAACATTCGTTTGCACGGAAGCAGCCTTGCTGTGGCTCAAATTACTTCAAGTTATGCACCAAGTTTTGTTTAAGTTTGTATCTAATAATTGTCAATACCTCCTTATTCCACTTTCTTTTATTTGTCCCTTTATTACTTAAGCGAACTTCATGTCCCTCTGAATTTCAACAATAAACACAATCCTGCTAAAATTCTTATCTCATCATACCTTCTATATTTGATTCTATTTGACTTAAGTTTATTTATCTTTGCGTCTATCTAATCGTGTACATGAAATTCAATTCACTGGAAATGGCATTACTTGCGGATCATTAAGCATCCCTTATGAATCAACTTAATTACCTACCTTAATTTCACTTCACTCAACCCTTTTTATACATATGTAATTACACACATATATGCTTACACTTCAGTAATATTTGAATATTATTTATCCTTAATCTATGCCCGATATTGGTTATCTGCTCTCCAAGTTAATTCCATTTCACTCGTCAAGGGCATTTGCCTCCCCTTTCCTCGGCCAACAAAAATTAAAAATAAAGATTAAAAAAAGGTGGGGAGTAAACAGGCACGTATACAAACGAAATATTAATGGAAACCCTTCTTGCACATACATAATCTGCACACAAGTAACGAAAATAGGTGCGTGGTGCTATTCAGCAACGTCCTTTGTAGATACGATCCTCTTGGTAAAGGTGGAAGACACTCTACAGCTATGGTAATCAGCTCTTCTAGGAGAAGGACACTCCAAATTCAAACCATTGTTCTCTAGCCTTATGTAGTGCCGTAGCCTCTGTACCATGGCCTTCCACTGTCTTGGATTAGAGTTCTCTTGCTTGAGGGTACATCTTTTACCACTTTTATGTGGGGAAAGATGTTTGTTTTGAAGTTTTATAGTTTATATTTAAAAGATTTAATTTAACATTGCTACTGTTCTTAATTAAAATATTCTATTTTAATCATTTATTACTTTCCTTGTAGTTTATTTATTTCCTTATTTCCTTTCCTCACTGGGCTATTTTTTTCTGTTGGAGCCCTTGGACTTATAGCATCTTGCTTTTCCAACTAGGGTGATAACTTGGCTTGTAATAATAATAATAATAATAATAATAATAATAATAATAATTTACACACACAAACACACATACACACACACATCTCTCTCTCTCTCTCTCTCTCTCTCTCTCTCTCTCTCTCTCTCTCTCTCTCTCTCTCTCTATATATATATATATATATATATATATATATATATATATATATATATATATATTCTCTCTCTCTCTCTCTCTCTCTCTCTATATATATATATATATATATATATATATATATATCTCTCTCTCTCTCTCTCTCTCTCTCTCTCTCTCTCTCTATATATATATATATATATATATATATATATATATATATATGTATATCTTAAAAATATACGATAAATGAGCACCTCGCAAGTCCAAGTCAGCTGATCTCTCTCTCTCTCTCTCTCTCTCTCTCTCTCTCTCTCTCTCTCTCTCTCTCTCTCTCTCTCTCTCTTGTTCATATAGACTAGCGGCTTCTTTCGATAGTATGGTGCCTCCCTCAATCCATCTTTATAAGTTCATCATATCGAACATAATTTAAGATATAATTACCACTGAATGCATGAGTGTTAGAATGTAATGAACTATTTTGATTATATTCATAAAATCTCTTCTGATGGAGAGACACGTGTTTGCTAACATGAATGCCCTCGCTTACATATTGTTATTGTACACAATCTATCCTTTACTTCCCATTCCAGGGATTGATACAATGTTTTGAGACACCAACTTACAACAGACTAACTTTTATACTTCATTTCTTTACCACATCTCCCACTTCAATAGGTTAGAAAATTAAGAGATGATAAAAGTATCAGAAGTATCGTCATACAGCAACAATAATTAAACAAGAAGAAGAATAAAAAAGATTGTTTTGTTATGAATAATTGAATCAAATAGCAGTTGTTTTGCTTGCATATCAATCACCGTACGACAGTAAAGAAAGTAGCATAAGACTGACATTCTAACATTATACACTCGTTCACTATGTAGAAAAGATAAAAAAAAACATACTGCCAAATATAAACTAACAACTGCAAATGAAGGCGAGAAAACAAACAATATTCATAGCCACTACTCTGTGTGGAATCGGGGAAAGCTCTGTAGGAAACAAAGTTAAACTTAGTGGGAACCTACGAATTTGCAAATCGCATAAATGTAAAAGCCAGATTTTGAAGATAAAGTTACAGTGCCTAAAACAGAGAATATAATTTTGGCATAACCCGATAGAGTTATTAATTTCGTAAACTTTACAATCAAGCACCACAGAGCTAAAAAACATATATATTTATATAAATTATTGTGCATCGGCAACTTGAATGAAACTCTGGTTAATTTCTATATGCGATTATATATATATATATATATATATATATATATATATATATATATATATATATACTGCATATAATATATATATACATACATATATCTATATATATATATATATATATATATATATATATATATATATTCAGTATATATACATATATATATACATATATATATAAACACTGCATATATAATACATATATATATATATATACTGTATATATATATATATATATATATATATACTGTATATTCAGTATATATATATATATATATATATATATATATATATATATATATATATATATATATATATATATTCAGTATATATACATATATATATTTATATATATATATCAATTCAGTATATATATATATATATATATATATATATATATATATATATATAAATAAATTCAGTATATACATATATATATATATGTATATATATATAGATATATATATGTATATATATACATATATATATGCATATATATACATACAATATATATATATATATATATATACATAATATATATATATATAAATATATATATATATGTATGTATATATACAATATATATATATATATATATATATATATACTGTATATATATATATATATATATATATATATATATATATATATACTGTATATATATATATATATATATATATATATATATATATCGTATATGTATAAACTTAATATGATATTCTATTTGCGTTTCTATAATGTAAGAAATCATTGGTTTTCCTCTATCATCTCAGTCTCCACTGATTCATCGCTTTGATTTCCCACCGATCTTCGGCGTTGGTTACCTTAAGTCATAAGATTAGTTTCCCAATATATCTCCGTTCAAAGGTATAGATATAAAATATAAAGAGTATTATATACATACATATATATATATATATATATATATATATATATATATATATATATATATATATGTATGTATATATACACGTATATATATAAATATATATATATATATATATATATATATATATAAATAAAATTTCAAATGTTATTACTATCATTATTATTATTGTTATTATTAATGTTATTATTATTATTATTATTATCATTATTATTATTATTATTACCTAAGCTACAACCCTAGTTGGAAAAACAAGATGCTATAAGCCCAAGGGCTCTAACAGGGAAAATAGGCCCCCGGAGGAAAGAAAATAAGGAAATAAATAAACGAGCTGAGCAATAATGAACAATTAGAATAAAATCTTTTAATAAACATTAACATCATTAAAACAGAAATTTCTTATATGAACTATGAAAAGACTTATGTCAGTCTGTTCAACATAAAAACATTTCCTGCAACGTTGAACTTTTGAAGTTCTGATTTAAGAGACAGTTGACATTTTCGGTAAGTCCTGGAATCTGAATATTTACTACAGCTGCTACAAATGATTACAAGTGTTTCAGACGGGCGCCCTTACTAACACGCACACAAACATACGTACACACAGCTTGCTCCTAACATGGGTCTGGTTTCATAAAAAAACAAGTTATACACAACTGCCAATAATTCAGTCATCTATCAACTGCTGAATCCCGGAGGAAATTCCTTCCAGTAAAATGGCCACACCATAAATCTCATCACGTACACAGTAGGTTCATGGTAAGCACGTCAAACTCTTCATCACACACACACACACACACACACACACATACGTTGTCGTTCACCTCTTACGCCTGTTCCTCTTTGATATTACTTCACTTTACTTTATTGGCTGCTTTTCCGGTCCCATACAGCAGGGGAACCCAACTCTCTCTAAAGGACCTCCACTGTCGTTTTACCTTATTCGTTCAGAGTATCTAAATTTTCATGTCTCGTATTGTTAATTTACTGTTAAATCGTCACTGTCAAAAGACTCATGAAATAAGAAAGTCTTCAGTTTCCTCTTCAATCACTCGAATGTTTCATGGGAGCTTGTTATATAGTCTCGGGGCCGCATATTTAATCCCTTTCCTTCTAATACAATTCTTGCTCCGTCTATACAACAGGGTCTATTGAGATCAATAGATCTTATACAACTTTTTCTATTGTACCAACCGTATTTCACACAATTGTACATAATTCCTTTTGTATATATTATGCTTGTATCTTCGCTCTTCCCTCGCACTAAAACGAACATGAAAATTCATGTCTGGTTTTTCCTCTGTAATATTGTCTGTCATGTGAACTTGTTATGTCCTGTTGCCTTGAGGTTTTGTATATAAGGAAAATGTTCTACAATAATATAACTCAGTCGTTTCCAACCTGCCTTTGAGTTCACAGCCTTACTCGGCGCCGTCACATTGGTGACCCCGGAAGTCGACTCGCTCCCACTGCCTTCTACCCCCACCTCCCTCGCCCCTCCATCGTTGGTACTATGACGGAGACGGACTCTACTACAGCAGTTGGCGCCGCGGCCGCCCCATTGAAACTTTCACTGTTCGCCAGCAGAGAAGCGTTTGCTTGGTTTCAACGCGCTGAAGTCCACTTTCGTATCAGGGGCGTGACTCGCTCAACCACCAAAGCGGATTATGTTCTCGCGGCGATACCCGAGGACACCTTCCCAGAAATATCCGACTGGCTTTGTGAACAAGGAGACACCCCAATAGCGTATGACGCCCTCAAAACATACCTTCTGCAGCAGTACTCACCGTCGCCAGCCGCCCGTATAGCAAAGCTTTTTCAGCTCTCGCAACAACCGGTGGGGGACCAAAGGGCTTCGCTTGCCCTCAGGGAAATGACCAGTATCGCTCACCTTCAACCTGCCGCAGACGGCTCTCCTCGTGAGGTGAACCTACTCCGTGCCCTTTGGATACGCCGTTTACCTGAACCTGTACGCGCTGCCATACCCGATGTCGATAGTTTACCCATAAAGGACTTGATGACCAAAGCCGACGCCCTTATGGACAGCCACTTCAAGACCTCCATCAACTCCTCCACCCCTGACGACGAGGATGCCTATTCAACGTCAACCGAAGCTGACATGAATGCCGTAGGACATACACGCCTACCCCGTGACGTGCCGAAGCGGCGACAAAGCCGCCCACCACCCACCAATCGCTCGCGCCCCAGCATTACCCACGGCGAAGCAAGTAGGCAAGCGACATGGCTTTTCCTATGGCACAAGTCATTCTGGTGGAGGGAGGGGAAGTTGCTTTCACCTTTATTCCAGAGTTTGTGACTGAAACCCAGAACAGTCTTTCACAACCTCATTTCTAGTCCTTCTCCATCTCTTCTTTACAAGAAGCAACTAGTGGGAATCATGATCACTTGCCTCTGTATTGTGAGGACGCTATAGCACAGAGTGCTCTGCTAACAGTTGTGGGCAGGGCTTACCCTCCTCCCGCCAGTAACAACCACCACCTCGTTAAAAGTTTAATAGGCCGTTAAAATCATACCCTGTAAAAGGACTGAAGTTTGTATACTTTCATTAAGAAAATACATATTTTAGAAATTTGAGATTTTCCCATGAAGATAATTTTGTTTTTGTGAAGAAACTTTGAAGCACAGATGAATTTCAAAGAGTACAATACTTGTTCTTACTAATGTTCAGTGTTCTTGAAGTAATATGAGCCTTTCCGGTCTTTACCATTCTTGGAGATTTTGCTCAGAATATACTACCATTGCTGGAGATTTTTCAGAATTTGAAGTCCACACTCCATGATCAGCATCACAAATCTAAAGCAAGTAAAATCAAAGTATATGCACATAATATAATTTACCAGTGCCTATTTAAGTTCAATTGGATAAAATTGGAGATCTTATAAAGTTAAAAATAACTTTTACATGGTAGAGTAAAATTAGAAAATCCTCTTGCAATGCTGTCCTCGCCTTCCTCATATTAATATAAAACAATTTAGAAAAGAAAGACACTTTAGAGGGATATCTCAGTCCACATGAACCACAACTTGGCTAGTAAGCGGTGGCTGGCTATTAATAAGTAGCTATTCAGCTCTTGTTAAAACACCCTCAACAGGAGTTAAGGCATTTGTAAATATGAGACATTTGTACTTTATGGTATTATTTCTTAAAACTTTTTATCTGTTTCTGTATAATGTGAGAAAATAAAAATATACACAAAAAGAGTAATTATTATTAACAAATTACCATTTTTTTAACCCTGTAAAAATACTAAGACTTGAAGGTAGTAATTCTATAATTCAAAATGTTACATTTATTGTAGAAACAGCATATCTACATATATACATTAATATATTAAAAATGTACAGAATCTCTCAACTTTGAACAACTCAGTTCTTAATTAAATATAGTGTGAATTTAATGACCATTTCTTTATATGTTACTATACATTTCCTCACCTGAAATATATACTTCAAACTAAATTATAAATAAATACTGAGGACAATATGTACCAAAAACAAAAGGTTACTCCCAAAACAGACCAAGGCTTTGTTAACTGTAAGATTTTTAAAAAACAATTACAGTATAATAAAATCAATTTTATTAATCTCACCTGAGTTTCATATGGATTCCTACTTGATGCTACCTCATCACATGCAGGACAAATTAGTTTTCAGCTTCTGCAATTCACCATACAAGTTAATTTTTAATTATACAATTATTTTCGGCATTGCAATCTCAAAAAATAAAAATAATTTAGCTTACACTAAAGTTTCTATTTTGAATATTTTTTTTGAACAATTAACTTTGCAGTATTGTATTTACACTTATCTACAATGAAAGTTTAAACACTTACAGCGTTCAGTTCGGTTAGGGATTCGGAGATCTACAGTCATCAGGGGTTGTTATTATCATTAACATCATCTGGAGTAAAAAATAACAGTATTTAAAAATTCTAAGTGTATATAAAATATATATCTTGAAAAGTATGCTACAGCTTTGTGAAAAAGTTTTTTTTTTTTTTTTACAAAGGAAACAAACTATATACCTTTGATTGATATGTTTTAAATAATATACTAACAAAGAAAGTTTCATAGCAAACAAACCAACAAAATTTTTAATGTCATAGGAGGTAAAGCTCTTGAAATCACCTTTTGCAAAGGCCATGGATTTGGAGACAGAAGGAAGCAACTGTCCAATTTCTTCTTGAAGGGTACTGTGAATAAACACCCAGCAATAAATTTAATATTAACTAATAATACATGTGCATGGAAACTAGGACCCTGATGTTGTGCATACACTCCCTACTAAAGGTTCATCCACTGAAATGCCTACAAACACCTGATGCATATCTAACTAGTCAGAAGGATACTATGCTACTGAAATCTCAGGTGATGTGCTCACAGTAAAAAGTAACAAATACTTTCACCACTAAAGTGATGCAGTGATGGAGGATTCTTAATGGTAGAGTGAATCAAAATCATGACCTTGATTCATAATTAGTCATTAGGACTAAAAATATTCCATGGGATAGTAACAGTTTCCTAAACATATCAACTGGATTGTGATACTAAGTGAGCAAAAGACATCCCTAAAAACCATAATGTGAAGAGACTTGAGAGGCCACATTGGAATACATACACACCCCATTAGCAAGCCCTTTAAAGGAGCTTTAAGGAAATCCTTTATTGGAATGAAGTCACAATATTTGAGAAAAGCCTAACCTATGACCTTGACTACAGACATCATTTAAGTCTTCCAAGTATTGTAAAGTGTATCACCATTTGTCCAGCATATCTACCAAGGGATTTAACCAACTGTCTGGTAAAGAAAAAGTGTCATGAGTAGGCATAAAACAGGAATTGTATAAGCATTATCTAATAAAGTTCTTTCTCAGAAGCCTTGCTTAATTCCCTCTGGGTGAATAAGTGTGGAACTTTGGATTGCACAGGTGCTTTCAAGTGGGAAAGACATGCAAGAGACCTGAATACAAAACAAATGTCCAAAGCCCTGTTGTGGCCACAGACAGAAAATGAATTGCCTTTAAGTCCCAGGGATAACATATTTCACTTCCCATACACCTTAAACAAAAATTCCTGTTACTCATATTGGCTAACCTTATGAAATCTGAAATTCTAACAATGGTGATTGACAGATCTCCAGACTAAGGTTCTATCAATAAAGGTATCATGGTCAGTGGGGGTTTTTACCTCTAATGTTTACCCAAGCATTCACCCTTTGGATGTTTGTTCACAAATGAAGGGATCAGTTTTTAAAGGAACAATAAAAACCAGTTGCATTAACATCCAAAACTTATCTCCAAAGGTGATTTTCTCAATTTGGACAATTACCCCAGTCTTTCCGTCAGCCCTGCGAAATTCAAACCTGGTAACCTATAAAAATTCAAGTATCAAACCATAGCCTTTCATCACCACTCAAGATGTGATTCAACAATACCAGTCTAGTGAATCCCATTACAGTACTTGTACACAGTAACATTGTCAACCACACTTACCTGAAAAATCTATAGGCAAAACTCTCATACCACCTCAACCTTCTGTGGGAGCTGGTTCCACAAAATAATTTTGGGCAGTGATGCCTCGTCCTACAACAGCTGCTGAATGACAATGAAAGGTCATTGTCTGAAACAATCTATGCTCCATTATCATTACTTAGAAGTCAAAAACTGATTGATAGCAAGATCTGTGAAACGTAATTTTTAAAATCCTTTCTGTATCTCATTCTAGCCCTTTTGCTGGTTCTAGATGCATTAAACAACAAATGATGGAATGTTTTTGGCTCTTCCTTAATTCTAAGCTATTTATTCATCACATCAGCTAGTATTACTTTGGGCACCCAACCACAGCAATATACTTGGCTATACAGATAGTATTCAAAAGAACTATGAACTTCAAAGAAATGGCCAATGGTTAAGATTGTGACATTAATCCTTAGGTATGTCAAATTTAGGCGACAGATTCCCTTAGTCAACAGGATTGTGCCATACCTGAGAAATGGCTGCTTTACATCTTCAGGCAGGCAAGATAAACTGCCAATTACCTTTAGACAACAGTATACAAGATAGTATGGGTGCCCCCTGCATTCATGGTTGCAAAGATCCTTAGCACTGTACTGTACTGTATATGCCTTTTTAATATCCTGATGGTTAAGCTAACTTCTAGTTGAGCTTTGGAAGTTTCTGTTCATTTTACCACATATGGGATAAAATCATTTGGAACTATGCTATAAGAATGTGTTCTTGATTGCAACTTTAATCAAGTGTATTATAATCTCAACCTCCACATTTCATGCATCTGAAGTAGACCGAGTATTATCACTTTTATTATTATTATTATTATTATTATTATCACTAGCTAAGCTAAAACCCTAGTTGGAAAAACATTACACTACAAAATTAAATAAGTGGTCTCAAGTTGAGTAAACTACAATAAATTGACTTTAGAAGTTTTCTGTTCCTTTACCGTGACAGGGTATAATTCTTCCACAGTACAAGTATTCAAGAGGGGTATTTTGTATATTCAAATGTGATATTAGCAACATAGTGAAGCTCATCTCTTGTACCCAGTTAAGGCTACAAAGTTTTAGCCAATCCTGGCAGGTAAAAGTATCCCAAAAAACTATTCAGTTTCAAACATCTGACTACTTTTGGCAGTCATTAAGTTTAGTACAGTGACTAGTACAGTGGTAACGTGTTTGCCTAGCATTCACATGGCAGCAGATCGATCCCTGCCCGGGACCGTGAGTTTAAGCTGTTATACTGAAGAGGCCAATGCTATGGTAGGGCACCACAGTGGAGGGTTGGGTTTGCCCGGCTGACGTTCTGGTGAGCATTTATTCTGATGGAACTGAAGCCAGACACCTTTGACCTTTAAATGCATGTTACCTCTTCTCTAGGCTTTTGACCACAACAGTATCATAACTTGTTAAAATGATTTCATCAATGATCCCAACATTACAACACAATAATGAGAGTCAAAGACAGCCTCCATGGAAAATGATTGGAAAACCAAAACCATATTTTAGTAATAAGAAAAATAACTCTTACCTTTATGAATGTGAGCAAATCCATTACACACAGCCTCATACGATACAAATATCACCCCTGACGAGGCTGCGCCTTTGAGCACGCTGGGCCACAGCCCTTTGAACCAAGCTTTCAGTCCTTCTTCTCTTGTGATACTTAAAATACACTTCCAAGCATTCTCATACACCACAACCTGCAAGATTAAAAAATCCAGTTAATGTTGGTTTTTTTGGCTTCAAGACCAAAGTAATGTACTTTAATTAAAGGCTTTTGTATCTAAATATGAAATTTAATTTAAAAAGTCTTCCCAATATTAACCTGGTTTCATTCAAACAGGCTCTTTTACTTACAATTATGGAAAAACCATTTTAAATATGATTGTAAATTATATTCATACTGAAAACATCAAAAAAATTGCACGACTATAATATGTGCAGAAACAAAATATAGAGCCTTCATATATGAAAACCAGTACTTTAAATAAAGCAAAAAGATATAGAACTTTAAGTCCCCTATATAAGAACCAGCTGTGTTCCAAGAGCGGGTTCTTATGTTGAAAAGTTTCCCCGTCCAACATGATTAACTTTGGCACCCAGATCAATAACTACCAAATGCCAATTTGCCACCGATTTTAGTTAGCTGATCCGACTAACACTTGGTGGCGAGCCTACGTATACATTAAAAATTCTTACAGTACTTGACAAAGACAAAATACTTTTAAAACGTTAAATTGTAAAAAAATTAAGACTTTTATATAAAAATAGTCAAGATTTAGACAGTACTCTCTTGCTTCATGGACACTTAATTACTAATGACCAGCTATTTGAGACAAATTCCAGAGCTTTATCAAGCATTGTAAAGATGAAGCAATTAATGAATTTGTGTATTATTTTCATTGGCTAAAAGAAGTGTTTGATATCTTCAGGCTGCAAAATTGAGCCAACTAAAGGTAATGCCTTCAAGCTTAACCTTGAAGTGATAATTGATATTCATCAATAGCTCACAAAGTGCTTCTGGTCTTTTTTTTTTTTTTTTTTTTTTTTTTAATTACATCAAATAGAAATCTCCACATCAAGCCAACTAGTTACATTAGGAAAAGGAAAATGATCTGAAATAAATTTGGTTCAAAGGAGTAAACCAAGAAAATTACTGAAGTACAAAATCATTTTACTATACAAGGTAAAATTTTACCTTTCCGAACTGACTTCTGGCTTTCTCAAAACCTATAATTTGCATCCTCTTCTTTAGTACATCTAGTGGGTACACACAGACTTTAGCAGCAGCACCAGCTGCTGATCCACTTATAGCAGCTGCACTTAGCCATGGAGACTCGGCACCTGTAAAACAATGACACTTTAAAAAACAAAATTATATTTTTAGACTACAAATTTAATCTTGTATACTCTAAACATACACCATCCCAATCATGTCATCCATTAGAAGATGAAAAAGCAGGTTGGCAAATACACATAGGTTACTATCCATCTCTGGTATTCAACCTAATTATTCTTTGAGTAAAATTATCCCTCACTGGCAGAACTAGAAGGTTAGGAGGCATGGACATGTAAACACAATGGGTTTGTATTGATAAAGTTAATTTAAAATAGCCCAAACAACTGCTTAGGCAGAAGGTGCATTAAGCTGCTGATGTTCTTTCTAAGGCAAGATGAATGACTAGAGGAAGCAAAGGAGGTCTGAGCATGATTAATCATAAAAAATTCACAACAAAGAAAATTGGAGCAAATTTCAGCAAATGACTGATTCGCATTTTATGGGTACCTTTCTAATCTATTTTTAACAGGGTTCCTGTCCAGATATCTGCTAAAACAAATGAGAAATGGAAGAGAAATAGAGGCAAAACTTTGTCATGAAGAAAACTAGTCCCATTCAGTGGAAATGTCATGTATGTAACTTCTCTCGTAAGTCAGAACAATTAAACTGCACCAAGAGCCGAGAGTTAAGAATCGTGCCATTTTACAATCAGCTGGGACATCATCTGAGGTGATACTGCATGGAGAAAAAAAAAAAAAAAACTCCCAGGCCAAAAGGAAGAAAATTTCTCCTTAAATTCCTGGAGTGATAGGGAAAAGAAACCAAATGACAGTACCACCTTGCAAGATAAATGGAATAAACTACTTCCACAGGTTTTAAACAACAAAAAACTCATAGGGTCCTTCTCACTAGTAGAATCTATGTTGAAACATTGGTGGAGCTGCCTGGCTCGCAGGAGGATCAGAGAAATAATGAATACAATATTGTGAATTGGGAACAAACATTCCTGAAATAGTCAATCTGCAAAAGATCTCAATTTACAAACAAGAACCCCATCTCCCTACAACTTTAGGTGGAACCACAACAAACCAAAAACAAAGATATACTGTTAAACAGTAGAAATACTGTACTGTAACTTATTCCAGAAAATTGGTCCTTTGCATGTTTTCTAGAGTAAAATACACAAAAAATAATAATAATTACTTGCCAAACTTTAAACATAATGCTTATGAAATCTAATAATTTCTTTTACCAAGACCAGCAAAGGCATAAAAAGTGCCCCCAAATACTTAATAAATTCTGAAACCAACAATGGTGTAGGTAAAAGGAAATAAAATAAGTTGCAAGCATTAGTACACATTTGTAAGTTTTGTAAAAATGCTGAGCAATAACTAGCGATCTATAAACTAGCAAGTAATTTTCAGAATACAAAGTTGGTTCAACCACACTTCAACATTCAATAGTACACAGCTATTCAAGATTTTATTTAATTTTTTACCCCATCCAGGATGATCACAGCCTATGTTGACAGATAGGAGTTTATAAATGAGTTAAGAACAGGACTGATTACTACAGCACTAGTTTTTTCTGATACTGAAATTTTACTTTAGTATTAAAATCTTTCAATGAAAAATTTACTTTTTTGCAAGAGTAAAATCAGCAAACCTGAAAACTTACTATCACTATCTCCAATTAACTTGACTATCAGACCCAGAAGTCCACTATAAAAATAGAAGATGAGAGCAGTCTGGGGTGCGCTCATGGCTAAAGTAGGCAAAAGTCCCTTCCACAGACTGAGCGGACCTTCGTGACGTACTATCTTGATCCATGCATCCATGACGCCACTATAAAGCTAAAGAGAAAATTAAATCAATTAATGACTTATCCTGAACTAATAAATTAGCTTTGACTTCTTATGATCTAGATGTGAACAACAGTGAGTAATCTGACAAGGTCTAGAAATCTTTAATAGCTTAGCCATCATTTCTATAAAGGGTTTAGGAGTACAATACAAATAAAGTGGTGCAGAAGTACAGTACAGTACATGTTAGGAAATTTTACAAAAATGTAACCTGCATGTTCCTTTGTGATCTTGCATACTGTAAATATTTTCATAATTATCTAATGATTAAATAATCTCAGAAAACAAATACAAAATGGCCATAATCATATACTCTACCATCAAGAGTAACTGTAAAAAATTATTCAAACCAATGGACTCTAACATCAAGAAACAACCAGGATTTTAAGTAATACTGTAACCTGCAATGATTAGATGTCTACCAATCAAAGAGGCTAATTAGTAGGCACTTATCATAATTTCTTAAAACCCATAGCTAATACAATTTTATCACAACCATACCTCTCGTATACACCCACACTTGCGATTTTCGAATGCCCCAATCTCTATTCTTTTGTAAAAAGAGATTGATAGTAATATGATCTATGGGATTGATGGTTGGGTAGAGAATCCATTCCCCAAGTTAGTCAGTGCAGTCAAATCAAGCTTGTTAACTAATATTCATACATCTCCCCAAGTAAAGGTAATGTGGTAAATCAGATTCAGCCAGCAGAGCTCTTTAAATTTTATAGAGGAAATTATAGTCTACGAACTGTCCTTTTAAGAACAATGCTACAGTATCAAACTCAAACATGTAGAGGATCATGGTAAAGTGAGAACCATAGTTCATTGTGAGAAAGCTATCAATCTCTTGACCTTAAAATCATCTTTAAAAAAAAAAGAGAGAGAGAGAGAGAGAGAGAGAGAGAGAGAGAGAGAGAGAGAGAGAGAGAGAGAGAGAGAGAGAGAGAGAGAGAGAGAGAATTTATAGGTTGCAAATTTCTTTACTTTTTGTCATAAGTTTTGGTCAGATTGGAGTGTGCGTAATTATTATGGAAAATTTTTATTGGAAAAAGATGTCGCCTCACAACAGGGACAAACTTCCATCATCTCAACCACTCAATAAGGTATGAAAGTTAAACCAAAATTAAGACTTTTAAAGTGACAGCTTTGATACGCTTAGATATGATGGGGTACTTAAAGTTGGAGTCTTGCAGTAATTAAAAAAGAAACATAATTAGAAACCCATACTTGAATTACAGATGTAAAATTGGAAAAGACATTAGAGCAGAGGCATCTTTTAGCAACAACGAAACACTTTCAAAATATAGTCAACTGGTGCTGAAAATCAATTAATATAATGTGGAGCTGGCCAAGCTATGACCCTAGTTGGAAAAAGCAAAATGCTGTAAGCCCAAGGGCTCCAACAAGGAAAATAACCAAGTGACAAAAGGAAATACACTATATATTACATTTATAAAAAATATTAAATATTCTAAAATTAATAACAAAATCAAAATATGCAACATGAAAAAAAAAAATTGCAACAATTTTGGACTACTGAAGTTCCACCCATTCAACTATGAAATTAGGAAGCTTACTCCACAATCAAATGAATACAAAGCTCCTTACACTAACAAAAACAAGAATTTTCATAAAAGAAGCCATTTAACAGACAAATCAAAGACATACCACAATTGCTTTCATTTTATACATTGAGCATTTGCCTTAAGAGAATTTTGTTTTCTTTTATGTTACATACTGGCTAGTACTCAATAAAAAAAAAAACCTTTGAAGCTCTTTATAACCAATTAACATTGCACTACATAATCATATCTTAATGAAATGGTAATCGAGGCACTGCAAGACCACTCAACAAAAACAAGATGCATCCTTAAATTGATAGGATCTCAGGTCCAATATAATTAGATGGGGCATCCACCCCATAACTTCCAGATGTTTGTTTACAGTTCGTAGATATTGCTGCTGCTATTTGGACTTAATGAAATGCTTTAAAAAAGCTGATTGATATTTTGCAATTCAAATAATTTCTAATTCATTGCAGGTGTAGGTTCCTATCTTTAAAATTTCTCAAGTTGAGGATTCTTATCAAGAACCCTTGCCATAGTTTGGCAATATCTTTTATATTTTCTCAGAAAGTGATCTTATGTGTGTGCAAACTAACTGTAAGTTGTTAACCCTCTGAGTGGCAAACCTCTCCCCAAATGATTACCACTCAAGTCTCAGGCACTTTTTTTTTTTTTGACATTTAACTTCACCCATTTTGTTGCAGAAAATAATAATTATTTTTTTTGCATAGTTCAATATACTTTTTCAATGATATAGAAAGCTACATATTTAGTAAAACTGCCCTACACATAAATAATAAAAGACTAGAGGTATTAATTGACATAAAATACATCCAAGGATGCCAAAGGGGGTAGAAATATTAGCAGGTGGAATAAAGAAAGTCCAATTGTCACTCAAAGGGTTAAATTAAATTATTAAATTTTCAGAAACTACGGGCAACTGAAATTGAGTAAAGAGGTAAGGAGCCTCTTCTAAAGCTCACAACCAAGAACTAAATCTTATATAGACTAAAACAATTTAATGCAACTGCAGAGAATTCTTACCTTTGGTGTACCTTGAGCTACCAACCTTGTTCGGACTACATCACACGGCATTGAAACAAGAGTGCCGCACATTCCAGCTAATCCCCCACAAATAGCAGTCAGCTGTGTTTGTCCCTTTGATACATCATTTACTGCTTTTGTCAAAACAGCATAGCTCCCAAACTGTAAATAGAATACTGTATTTATCAAACCTTAGAAACAAAATGTAGACATAAAAAAAAAGATAATAAGAAAATGAAACTAAAACTGTCTCCTAAAATACATGTTTTCCTGTAGTAAATATCGTGATTTAACCGAATTTGACCTTCATTTCAACCGCAAACAAACAATAATACCGATGTCCATTTTTAATCCCCAAGGGAGGAACTGGCCGCTGACATACAAAGGCTTCGGTAATGCCACAGGCTCTTATAATAATGATGGTTTATACGATAATTTGATGATAGGGAACAGACAAATTTCTCTGAAATGTAAAGCATCTAAATGCCTTTTATGTCTGGTTGTTATGTAAAAGGTGTAATGTCATATGGCCGTAGACTCGGTAAACGATGTCAGACCAGGCTGGATTTTGGACATCAAAATAAAGTTACTATGGAGCCTTTGTAGGTCAGCGGCCAGTTCCTCCCTTGGGAATTAAAAATGGACATTGGTATTATTGTTTGTTTGCGGTTGAAATGGAGGTCAAATTCGGTTAAATCACGTTCTTTACTACAGGAAAATATGTATTTTCTGTTCGAAATCAGAATCTGTATTACAGTAAAACTTTACCAACTTTACCTGGACATCAACTAATCTCAACTTTCCCTCATAGCCTAACCTCCAAGCCGTGTCCTTACCTACTTTAGCGAGTCTACGGTCATATGACATTACACCTTTTACATGACAACCAGACATAACAAGCATTTAGATGCTTTACATTTCAGAGAAATTGGTCTGTTCCTTATCATCAAAATTATCGTATAAACCATCATTATCATAAGAGCGTGTGGCATCACCTAAGGCCTATAATAGTCTTTGGTATCTGGCCAGTCTATAAAACCTCGAAGGCCATCTACCATAAGGCCTCTATAAAATAATTTTCATAACAATGATGGTTTTAAATAGACATAACTCTCAAAATTGCGTTTCTGTACCTTTTTGCTGTTATCTGGAGTCCAGTGTTTGATAAGAACAGTTTAACAAACTAATCTTCAGGGGAATTAGTATTAATCTTTCATGTGAGAATGATTCAATGACAACACAGAATCAATGTTTTGGTTTCTCAATAGATGGCAGCACAACTTTGTAAACATTCAGTGACGTCATAGATTGACATTCAGTGACGTCATAGAATGACGTTACAAATCCTTTCAAATGTGATGAATTTGTGTAATGTACCCAACTTCTAATATTTTACACACAAACCTAATCATTCACGCGGTCTTAAATGCATGGAATTATGGAATAATACACAGTTAAATTTTACGATGATCATTTTGATTTCAAAACTACCAGTCTCATTACTTTTTACATTATAGTCTTGTAGAGTGTGTGTGTGTTAAGACACGGGCTCTTGCGTTGGCAGCCTGTGATAGAATGTAATTGTCCTTTGCTAAATTAAAATTGTAAAAAGAAGAATTGCAATGTGAACAGGGTTAAAGCAGTTTACGTTAATGCTAGAGGGGTTTAATTAAACAATGAGATAGTGTATTACTTTACGGGTTAATGGTTTAAACTACGTTAAATGTCTTGTAGATGAAACTTGATTACCCAACAAGGATAACTGAACGGTTAGAGCAAATGGGTAATGGAATTATGAAAAATATGACCCATGATATAAAAATTAGGTAAGATAAATAATTTGTAAAATGGGAATGAAATAAAAATGTCAAACTGTTCTTGTAGGTCATGTAGCGCTTATGATTCCCCTGTGTGATTGGACCAGGAAAGCATCATTAGTAAGTAAAAGATTTGAATATTATTATTATTATTATTTGCTAAGCTACAACCCTAGTTGGAAACGCAGGATGCTATAAGCGCAGGGGCTCCAACAGGGAAAATAACCCAGTAAGGAAAGGAAACAAAGAAAAATAAAATATTTCAAGAACAGTAACATTAAGATATAAACTATAAAAACTTGCCACTTCCTCGTGTCTTTATCCTTTGCCGATCGAAATGACTTTACAGGTTCAGAAATGGGTTCACTTTCCATTTCCATTCTTCTCCATCAGTTACTTGCCGATTGCCTGCTACCCTTTTTTTCGTATCTCGAGCGATGATCTTCACTCGAGTCCGTGGAGTTGGTTTAGTATTTACTTTTGTATTTTGTGAACCCTCTGTGTCGAGGTACAACACTTCTGCATCTCGAGTGGTGGTTGCTCTCTCATTCTAGAGTTTGTATCAGACTCAACTTCATACCTTCTTCTTCTCTTGTTTTGATGTAGGTCATGCCTTGTTCCACTTTCTCTAGAGGATATTACTTGTTTGTCAATCGAAAACGTTGTTGGCCCATCATGTCCGTTATCGTCTTTTGACGAGACCATATGTACAGTACTTCATATCGTCTTTCCATTTTCCTGAAGGGTGTTGTTTGTTCATCCCTCAAGGACGTCTTCCACATGCCAAGTCCTTTTGCCATCCTATACCGACGCCATGGGTGCCATGGTTCTTTCCTTGCCCCCCCCCCCCCCCCAAAAAAAAAAAAAAAAAAAAAAAAAAACAGTTTGTCAGTCCCTCATGGACGCTTTCCACACACCATTTCCTTCTGCGTCCTGTAACGAGACCATGGGTGTCATGGGTCTTTCCTTCTCCACCAAGGATGATGTTTGTCCGTCCCTCATGAACGTTTTCCACATACCATTTCCTTCGCCGTCTTGTTACGAGGCCATGGGTACCATTGATCTTTTCTTGTCCACCAAGGATCTTGTTTGTCCGTCCCTCATGGACATCTTCCGCACACCATGTCCTTAGCCACCCTGTAACGAGGCCATGGGTGCCATTTGAATCTCCTTGTCCACCAAGGATGTTGTTTGTCCGTCCCTCATGAACGTTTTCCACATAGCATTTCCTTCACCGTCCTGTTATGAGGCCATGGGTGCCACTGGTCTCTCCTTGTCCACCAAGGATGTTGTTTGTCTGTCCCTCATGGACGTTTTCCGCACACCATGTCCTTCGCTGTCCTGTAACGAGGCCATGGGTGCCATTGGTCTCTCCTTGTCCACCAAGGATGTTGTTTGTCTGTCCCTCATGGACGTTTTCCGCACACCATGTCCTTCGCTGTCCTGTAACGAGGCCATGGGTGCCATTGGTCTCTCCTTGTCCACCAAGGATGTTGTTTGTCCGTCCCTTGGCTACTTATTTATTAACTAATGGATATTACTTCTCTTGATTCCCTTTACAATGAAAGCAGCCTTGTCATGGCCTAGCACTTAGTTTAGTTTCTATTTCCATTTATGAATCTAATTATCGACATTCATTTACAATGGAAGCAGCCTTGCTGTGGCTCAAATTATATCAAGTCATGCACTTAGTTTTGTTCAAGTTTGCATCAAATAATACAATCATCAATATTCGTTTACAACGGGAGCAGCCTTACTCTGGCTCAAATTAAATCAAGTCATGCACCTAGTTTTGTTTAAGTTTATATCTAATAATCCGATCATCAATATTTGTTTACAACGGAATTAGCTTTGCTGTGGCTCAAATTAAATCAAGTCATGCACCTACTTTTGTTTAAGTTTATATCTAATAATCCGATCATCAATATTTGTTTACAACGGAATTAGCTTTGCTGTGGCTCAAATTAAATCAAGTCATGCACCTACTTTTGTTTAAGTTTATATCTAATAATCCGATCATCAATATTTGTTTACAACGGAATTAGCTTTGCTGTGGCTCAAATTAAATCAAGTCATGCACCTACTTTTGTTTAAGTTTATATCTAATAATCCGATCATCAATATTTGTTTACAACGGAATTAGCTTTGCTGTGGCTCAAATTAAATCAAGTCATGCACCTACTTTTGTTTAAGTTTATATCTAATAATCCGATCATCAATATTTGTTTACAACGGAATTAGCTTTGCTGTGGCTCAAATTAAATCAAGTCATGCACCTACTTTTGTTTAAGTTTATATCTAATAATCCGATCATCAATATTTGTTTACAACGGAATTAGCTTTGCTGTGGCTCAAATTAAATCAAGTCATGCACCTACTTTTGTTTAAGTTTATATCTAATAATCCGATCATCAATATTTGTTTACAACGGAATTAGCTTTGCTGTGGCTCAAATTAAATCAAGTCATGCACCTACTTTTGTTTAAGTTTGCATCTAATAACCCAATCTTCAACATTCGTTTGCACGGAAGCAGCCTTGCTGTGGCTCAAATTACTTCAAGTTATGCACCAAGTTTTGTTTAAGTTTGTATCTAATAATTGTCAATACCTCCTTATTCCACTTTCTTTTATTTGTCCCTTTATTACTTAAGCGAACTTCATGTCCCTCTGAATTTCAACAATAAACACAATCCTGCTAAAATTCTTATCTCATCATACCTTCTATATTTGATTCTATTTGACTTAAGTTTATTTATCTTTGCGTCTATCTAATCGTGTACATGAAATTCAATTCACTGGAAATGGCATTACTTGCGGATCATTAAGCATCCCTTATGAATCAACTTAATTACCTACCTTAATTTCACTTCACTCAACCCTTTTTATACATATGTAATTACACACATATATGCTTACACTTCAGTAATATTTGAATATTATTTATCCTTAATCTATGCCCGATATTGGTTATCTGCTCTCCAAGTTAATTCCATTTCACTCGTCAAGGGCATTTGCCTCCCCTTTCCTCGGCCAACAAAAATTAAAAATAAAGATTAAAAAAAGGTGGGGAGTAAACAGGCACGTATACAAACGAAATATTAATGGAAACCCTTCTTGCACATACATAATCTGCACACAAGTAACGAAAATAGGTGCGTGGTGCTATTCAGCAACGTCCTTTGTAGATACGATCCTCTTGGTAAAGGTGGAAGACACTCTACAGCTATGGTAATCAGCTCTTCTAGGAGAAGGACACTCCAAATTCAAACCATTGTTCTCTAGCCTTATGTAGTGCCGTAGCCTCTGTACCATGGCCTTCCACTGTCTTGGATTAGAGTTCTCTTGCTTGAGGGTACATCTTTTACCACTTTTATGTGGGGAAAGATGTTTGTTTTGAAGTTTTATAGTTTATATTTAAAAGATTTAATTTAACATTGCTACTGTTCTTAATTAAAATATTCTATTTTAATCATTTATTACTTTCCTTGTAGTTTATTTATTTCCTTATTTCCTTTCCTCACTGGGCTATTTTTTTCTGTTGGAGCCCTTGGACTTATAGCATCTTGCTTTTCCAACTAGGGTGATAACTTGGCTTGTAATAATAATAATAATAATAATAATAATAATAATAATAATTTACACACACAAACACACATACACACACACATCTCTCTCTCTCTCTCTCTCTCTCTCTCTCTCTCTCTCTCTCTCTCTCTCTCTCTATATATATATATATATATATATATATATATATATATATATATTCTCTCTCTCTCTCTCTCTCTCTCTATATATATATATATATATATATATATATATATATATATTCTCTCTCTCTCTCTCTCTCTCTCTCTCTCTCTCTCTCTCTATATATATATATATATATATATATATATATATATATATATATATATATGTATATCTTAAAAATATACGATAAATGAGCACCTCGCAAGTCCAAGTCAGCTGATCTCTCTCTCTCTCTCTCTCTCTCTCTCTCTCTCTCTCTCTCTCTCTCTCTCTCTCTCTCTCTCTCTCTCTCTTGTTCATATAGACTAGCGGCTTCTTTCGATAGTATGGTGCCTCCCTCAATCCATCTTTATAAGTTCATCATATCGAACATAATTTAAGATATAATTACCACTGAATGCATGAGTGTTAGAATGTAATGAACTATTTTGATTATATTCATAAAATCTCTTCTGATGGAGAGACACGTGTTTGCTAACATGAATGCCCTCGCTTACATATTGTTATTGTACACAATCTATCCTTTACTTCCCATTCCAGGGATTGATACAATGTTTTGAGACACCAACTTACAACAGACTAACTTTTATACTTCATTTCTTTACCACATCTCCCACTTCAATAGGTTAGAAAATTAAGAGATGATAAAAGTATCAGAAGTATCGTCATACAGCAACAATAATTAAACAAGAAGAAGAATAAAAAAGATTGTTTTGTTATGAATAATTGAATCAAATAGCAGTTGTTTTGCTTGCATATCAATCACCGTACGACAGTAAAGAAAGTAGCATAAGACTGACATTCTAACATTATACACTCGTTCACTATGTAGAAAAGATAAAAAAAAACATACTGCCAAATATAAACTAACAACTGCAAATGAAGGCGAGAAAACAAACAATATTCATAGCCACTACTCTGTGTGGAATCGGGGAAAGCTCTGTAGGAAACAAAGTTAAACTTAGTGGGAACCTACGAATTTGCAAATCGCATAAATGTAAAAGCCAGATTTTGAAGATAAAGTTACAGTGCCTAAAACAGAGAATATAATTTTGGCATAACCCGATAGAGTTATTAATTTCGTAAACTTTACAATCAAGCACCACAGAGCTAAAAAACATATATATTTATATAAATTATTGTGCATCGGCAACTTGAATGAAACTCTGGTTAATTTCTATATGCGATATATATATATATATATATATATATATATATATATATATATACTGCATATAATATATATATACATACATATATCTATATATATATATATATATATATATATATATATATATATATTCAGTATATATACATATATATATACATATATATATAAACACTGCATATATAATACATATATATATATATATACTGTATATATATATATATATATATATATATATACTGTATATTCAGTATATATATATATATATATATATATATATATATATATATATATATATATTCAGTATATATACATATATATATTTATATATATATATCAATTCAGTATATATATATATATATATATATATATATATATATATAAATAAATTCAGTATATACATATATATATATATGTATATATATATAGATATATATATGTATATATATACATATATATATGCATATATATACATACAATATATATATATATATATATATACATAATATATATATATATAAATATATATATATATGTATGTATATATACAATATATATATATATATATATATATATACTGTATATATATATATATATATATATATATATATATATATATATATATACTGTATATATATATATATATATATATATATATATATATATCGTATATGTATAAACTTAATATGATATTCTATTTGCGTTTCTATAATGTAAGAAATCATTGGTTTTCCTCTATCATCTCAGTCTCCACTGATTCATCGCTTTGATTTCCCACCGATCTTCGGCGTTGGTTACCTTAAGTCATAAGATTAGTTTCCCAATATATCTCCGTTCAAAGGTATAGATATAAAATATAAAGAGTATTATATACATACATATATATATATATATATATATATATATATATATATATATATATATATATATATGTATGTATATATACACGTATATATATAAATATATATATATATATATATATATATATATAAATAAAATTTCAAATGTTATTACTATCATTATTATTATTGTTATTATTAATGTTATTATTATTATTATTATTATCATTATTATTATTATTATTACCTAAGCTACAACCCTAGTTGGAAAAACAAGATGCTATAAGCCCAAGGGCTCTAACAGGGAAAATAGGCCCCCGGAGGAAAGAAAATAAGGAAATAAATAAACGAGCTGAGCAATAATGAACAATTAGAATAAAATCTTTTAATAAACATTAACATCATTAAAACAGAAATTTCTTATATGAACTATGAAAAGACTTATGTCAGTCTGTTCAACATAAAAACATTTCCTGCAACGTTGAACTTTTGAAGTTCTGATTTAAGAGACAGTTGACATTTTCGGTAAGTCCTGGAATCTGAATATTTACTACAGCTGCTACAAATGATTACAAGTGTTTCAGACGGGCGCCCTTACTAACACGCACACAAACATACGTACACACAGCTTGCTCCTAACATGGGTCTGGTTTCATAAAAAAACAAGTTATACACAACTGCCAATAATTCAGTCATCTATCAACTGCTGAATCCCGGAGGAAATTCCTTCCAGTAAAATGGCCACACCATAAATCTCATCACGTACACAGTAGGTTCATGGTAAGCACGTCAAACTCTTCATCACACACACACACACACACACACACACATACGTTGTCGTTCACCTCTTACGCCTGTTCCTCTTTGATATTACTTCACTTTACTTTATTGGCTGCTTTTCCGGTCCCATACAGCAGGGGAACCCAACTCTCTCTAAAGGACCTCCACTGTCGTTTTACCTTATTCGTTCAGAGTATCTAAATTTTCATGTCTCGTATTGTTAATTTACTGTTAAATCGTCACTGTCAAAAGACTCATGAAATAAGAAAGTCTTCAGTTTCCTCTTCAATCACTCGAATGTTTCATGGGAGCTTGTTATATAGTCTCGGGGCCGCATATTTAATCCCTTTCCTTCTAATACAATTCTTGCTCCGTCTATACAACAGGGTCTATTGAGATCAATAGATCTTATACAACTTTTTCTATTGTACCAACCGTATTTCACACAATTGTACATAATTCCTTTTGTATATATTATGCTTGTATCTTCGCTCTTCCCTCGCACTAAAACGAACATGAAAATTCATGTCTGGTTTTTCCTCTGTAATATTGTCTGTCATGTGAACTTGTTATGTCCTGTTGCCTTGAGGTTTTGTATATAAGGAAAATGTTCTACAATAATATAACTCAGTCGTTTCCAACCTGCCTTTGAGTTCACAGCCTTACTCGGCGCCGTCACATTGGTGACCCCGGAAGTCGACTCGCTCCCACTGCCTTCTACCCCCACCTCCCTCGCCCCTCCATCGTTGGTACTATGACGGAGACGGACTCTACTACAGCAGTTGGCGCCGCGGCCGCCCCATTGAAACTTTCACTGTTCGCCAGCAGAGAAGCGTTTGCTTGGTTTCAACGCGCTGAAGTCCACTTTCGTATCAGGGGCGTGACTCGCTCAACCACCAAAGCGGATTATGTTCTCGCGGCGATACCCGAGGACACCTTCCCAGAAATATCCGACTGGCTTTGTGAACAAGGAGACACCCCAATAGCGTATGACGCCCTCAAAACATACCTTCTGCAGCAGTACTCACCGTCGCCAGCCGCCCGTATAGCAAAGCTTTTTCAGCTCTCGCAACAACCGGTGGGGGACCAAAGGGCTTCGCTTGCCCTCAGGGAAATGACCAGTATCGCTCACCTTCAACCTGCCGCAGACGGCTCTCCTCGTGAGGTGAACCTACTCCGTGCCCTTTGGATACGCCGTTTACCTGAACCTGTACGCGCTGCCATACCCGATGTCGATAGTTTACCCATAAAGGACTTGATGACCAAAGCCGACGCCCTTATGGACAGCCACTTCAAGACCTCCATCAACTCCTCCACCCCTGACGACGAGGATGCCTATTCAACGTCAACCGAAGCTGACATGAATGCCGTAGGACATACACGCCTACCCCGTGACGTGCCGAAGCGGCGACAAAGCCGCCCACCACCCACCAATCGCTCGCGCCCCAACGAACGACTTCTACAGCCACTTACTACCTCCCATCCGCCGCAGTTTTGCTACTACCACTTCAGATTCGGGGCAACCGCGAAGAAATGTGCCAAAGATTGTCAGTGGCCAAAAAACGTGTAAGTAGGCCATCGCTTGTGGCGGTGGCCTCCCATGTTTCTAATCTTTTCTTTTTACAGGATGCAGGAACGGGCGTGCGATTTTTGGTAGACACGGGTGCTTGTCGTTCTCTTTTGCCAAGGAAACTCTTCAAGGCACAACGTAGTCTGTCTACATCTGCTGACGTCCGCTTGGTAGCTGCCAACGGATCTGCGATACCCACCTATGGTTACGAGAACCTCACATTATCGTTCGGAAACGGTAAATTCAATTGGAAGTTTCTCGTTGCTGACGTCACAATGCCAATCCTCGGTGCGGATTTCCTCTCTCATTTCCACCTTCTGGTCGATGTCGCCCACCGACGATTGGTCAACGCAGACTCGTACTTGTCGACACTTCTTCAAACCGCCCCCTCTAACCTCGCTCTCCACATCAGCGCACCCACGGATGCCTACGCCCACCTCCTCACGTCGTACCCGGAAGTTTTCCGTCCAGAACTTCACCAAACGCCCACGGTTCCTGCCAAGCACGGTATTTATCACCATATCAAGACGATGGGACCCCCAGTCTTCGCATAATTCAGACGTCTGGCACCGGAACGATTGGCAGCCGCCAAACAGACGTTCGCCGAAATGGAGAAAATGGGCCTTTGCCAAAAGGCCTCCAGCCCATGGTCGTCACCCTTACACATCGTTCTGAAGAAAGACGGCTCCCTCCGTCCGTGCGGGGATTACAGGCGCCTGAACATGCAAACAGAACCGGATCACTACCCCCTCCCAAACATTGCCGATGTAACCTCCTACCTGCACAAAGCGAAGGTTTTCTCTAAGCTCGACCTCCTGAAGGGGTATTATCAGGTGCCTATGAACCCAGAAGACATCCCCAAGACCGCCATCACCCCTCCGTTTGGCACATACACCTTCAATTACTCCTGTTTTGGCCTTCGTAATGCTGGGGCAACGTTTCAACGTCTCATGGATGGCATCTTAGGGGACCTCCCTTTCTGTGTATGTTATGTGGACGACATACTTGTGTTCTCCTCCTCAAAAGAGGAACACCTCCGTCACCTGCGCATCGTGCTCGACCGCCTGCAACAAAACGGCCTTGTAGTCCGGTACGACAAGTGTACCTTTGGCGCCAACGAAGTGTCGTTCTTAGGGCACCGTATCACTCCTGAAGGAGTCCATCCCCTCCCTGAGAAGGTAGCAGCCGTTCAGAATTTCCCCGCGCCCTCGACCGTCAAAGCTCTGCAGGAATTCTTGGGCATGATCAACTATTATCACCGTTTTCTGCCAGCCATTGCCGCCACTCTTGCTCCCCTCTACGCCTCCCTCAAGGGCAAGCCAAAGGACCTGAAGTGGGGTCCCCTTCAAGAAGCAGCCTTCTGCAATGCAAAGAAGGCCCTATCAACTGCTGCGGCTCTCACTTTTCCTATCCCACACGCCCCTCTCCTTCTCTCCACCGATGCCAGCGACGTCTCTATTGGTGCAGTACTCGAGCAGGTGGTCAAAGGCTCGCCCCGCCCATTGGCCTTCTTCAGCAGAAAACTGTCCAAGGCAGAATTGGGTTATTCTACCTTCGATCGAGAATTGCTGGCGGTGCACTTGGCTGTTCGTCACTTTCGCCATTTCTTAGAAGGTACGCCTTTCGTCATTCGCACAGACCACATGCCTCTGGTGCACGCCTTCACTCGACAGTCTGACGCCTGGTCCGCCCGTCAACGCCGACATCTCTCCGCCGTGGCTGAATACAATTGCACCCTCCAATACGTCCCTGGGAAAATGAATCCCGTTGCCGATGCCCTGTCAAGAAACACGTTGGCTGCCGTTCAACTGGGATGGGATTACAACGCCCTGGCTGAAGCCCAACGACAGGATCCAGAGTATCAAGCTTGTAGGACATACTGCACGTCCCTCCGTTGGGAAGATTTTCCCCTCGAAGACTCCAACACCACCCTCCTCTGTGACGTCAGTACTGGTACACCGCGACCTTGGATTCCTGCTCCCATGCGCCGACAGGTGTTTGATTTCATCCACGGCCTTTCACATCCCTCGTGCCGTTCTATTGCACAGCTGCTGAAGGCAAAGTTCATTTGGCACGGCATTTCTAAGGATGCTAAGGATTGGGTCCGCGCCTGTACTTCTTGCCAAACTTCCAAAGTACATCGACACACGGATTCAGGAGTGGGCACCTTTCCTCAACCTCAGCGTTGTTTCGCACACATTCACGTCGACGTTGTAGGCCCCCTACCCACATCACAAGGACATCGTTACCTGTTTACCGTCATCGACCGCTCCACTCGTTGGCCTGAAGCCATTCCCATGGAAACTGCAACGTCCGCCTCATGTACATCTGCCTTACTCTCTGGATGGATTTCAAGATTCGGTATCCCTGAGCATATTACTTCTGACAGGGGAACCACCTTCACCTCTCAATTGTGGACGTCATTAGCGAATCTCCTGGGCATCACCCTACATCAGACAACGGCCTACAACCCCGCTGCCAATGGAATGGTTGAACGTTTTCATCGCACCCTCAAAGCAGCTTTGATGTCCCGCTGCAAGGATTGCAACTGGTTTACTCAGCTTCCCTGGGTCCTCCTTGGACTAAGGACCACTCCTAAAGACGCCCTCGACGTCTCGGCAGCTGAAATGGTGTATGGCGATCCGTTGGTCGTCCCTGCCGAATTTTTTCCTTCTACAACCTCCTCCGACGATCTCCAGCGCATACGTCACGTCGTGGGAAAATTTACTCCGTGCCGCCAGACTTACAAGCCCCCAGCGAAGCATCACATACCAACGGACTTGCACTCTGCAATGCACGTCTTCCTGCGCAACGACACCAGCAAGCCACCACTAACGCCCCCTTACACGGGCCCTTTCCTTGTGATCCGACGCAGTCCGAAAGCATTCCTCCTAAACATTCGGGGCAAAGAAGACTGGGTCTCCATTGATCGTCTAAAACCTGCTTATCTTCTGCCAGATGACCCGTCTACAGTTCGCCTCTCTAGATCAGGGCGCCCTATTTAACATGTACAGTATGTCATTTTTAGGGGGGGAGCCATGTTCCAACCGTGTTTCACACAATTGTAAATAATTCCTTTTGTATATATTATGCTTGTATCTTCGCTCTTCCCTCGCACTAAAACGAACATGAAAATTCATGTCTGGTTTTTCCTCTGTAATATTGTCTGTCTTGTGAACTTGTTATGTCCTGTTGCCTTGAGGTTTTGTATATAAGGAGAATGTTCTACAATAATATAACTCAGTCGTTTCCAACCTGCCTTTGAGTTCACAGCCTTACTCGGCGCCGTCACACTATAAATATCCAACCCTGTCCATGCAATCTCTTCACTTAAGGCTATACATGCAGATATGGGGATTTATCCCTAGATTTGGAGATTTTGGGGTGTCTGATAGGGATATTCCGTACAAATTTCTATGTAGAAGAAACAGAGATGAATAAACCTTCATATTGTTTCAATTAGTTTACTTGCACTTATAAGAAATATGGTGAGTAATTTCTATATTAGTAAAGCCTAGGTGATCAGAAGAAAATATATTTGTGGAAATTGAGATTTTTGGGGATTTTTTATCAAGAGTTTTGGGGATTTCTAGATTAACGCATCAGGCAAAGCTGCGTCATTCCAGCAGCGGCCATCGTATAAATGGCAGAGGCGAGGGACAGTGACAATGCCCTAGCGACTGACCATATATACATATATATATATATATATATATATATATATATATATATATATATATATATATATATATATATATATATATATATATGTATATATATATATATATATATATATATATATATATATATATTTAAATTTATATATATATATATTTATATTTATATATATGTATATATATGTATATATATATATATATATATATATATATATATATATATATATATATATATGATCAGTGCCCAAACCCGCTCTCCACCCAAGCTAGGACCAAGGAGGGCGAAGGTAATGGCTGCTGATGACTCAGCAGATAGACCTATAGGCTCTCTCAAAAACCCCATCCTTAGCTTACTAGGATAATGAGGTTGCAGCAACCAAAGGAACTAACGAGTTTGAGCAGGACTCGAACCCCAGTCTGGTGATCTTTAATAAACCAATACCGTTGACTTCTAAGCATCTCCATCTATTAATTCCGCGCTGTAACCATTACTTGTAAGTCTGGCCTACAGATAGTTTTTTTTTTTTTTTTTTTTTTTTTTTTTTTTTTTTTTTTTTTTTTTTTTTTGAGGGGGATTAGAAGTTGGTATGAGAATCGGGTATTTCAATCATTTCGAAAAATAAATGTCGTTTTGCTTCCACAGTCAAGTTTTTTTTTTTCTCAAATTTCTTTCAAGAAGAGCTGCTTACCATAGCTAAAGAGTCTCTTCTACAATGGCTGTTTGATTATTTTTGAAAATAATATAATAATGACAGAGGATAAAACTTAAGTTGAAGAGATAGCGGAAGATCAAATAAAGGAAAGCAAATGATGAAATATGAGAGCAGGATAGAAAGCAAGAAATTAACGGAGATATAGTTCGAATAGCAATTGGAATTAAGAAAATAGAAGAAAAAAAACAGGAATATTATAAGAAATAAAGGAAGAGATAAATGGTCCAATAATAAGTGGAATTAAGAAAATAGAAGAAAAGAAAGCAGGAATATGATAAGAAATTAAGGAAGAGATAAATGGTCGAATAACAAGTGGAATTAAGAAAATAGCAGAAAAGAAAACAGGAATATAACAAGAAATTAAGGAAGAGATAAATGATCGAATAGCAATTGGAATTAAGACAATAGAAGAAAAGAAAGCAGGAATATAACAAGAAATTAAGGAAGAGATAAATGGTCGAATAGCAAATGGAATTAAGAAAATAGCGGAAAAGAAAACAGGAATATAATAAGAAATTATGGAAGAGATAAATGTTCGAATAGCAAATGGAATTAAGAAAATAGAGGAAAAGAAAGTAGGAATATAATAAGAAATAAAGGAAGAGATAAATGTTCGAATAGCAAATGGAATTAAGAAAATAGAGGAAAAGAAAGTAGGAATATAATAAGAAATAAAGGAAGAGATAAATGGTCGAATAACAAGTGGAATTAAGAAAATAGACGAAAAGAAAGCAGGAATATAATAAGAAATTCAGGAAGAGATAAATGGTCAAATAGCAAATAGAATTAAGAAAATAGAGGAAAAGAAAGCAGGAATATAATAAGAAATTATGGAAGAGATAAATGTTCGAATAGCAAATGGAATTAAGAAAATAGAGGAAAAGAAAGTAGGAATATAATAAGAAATAAAGGAAGAGATAAATGTTCGAATAGCAAATGGAATTAAGAAAATAGAAGAAAAGAAAGCAGGAATATAACAAGAAATTAAGGAAGAGATAAAAGGTCGAATAGCGAGAGGAATTAAGAAAATAGAAGAAAAGAGAAGCAGGAATATAACAAGAAATTAAGGAAGAGTTAAATGTTCGAATAGCAAATAGAATTAAGAAAAAATAGAAGAAAGAATGCACGAATATCTATCTATCTATCTATCTATCATACATACATACATACATACATACAAACATACATACATAATTACATACCTTTCCTCACCTAGATTGGCGGTCATTAGCGGAAGATCGGTTGGGGTAATTTCTATGGCACTAAACTTTTTATTTTTTTTAACACCAGGTGGTCGCTATCTATCTAATGTTTATTTTATGACGGTTTTGCAGTCTGGTGACTACTGATAAGCTTCCATGAGCATATCGCACATTCTCACTTACAAAATACGAAATAACATCTGGGTAATTATTGCTTTGGGTGGCTAAACCTGGCCAGTGAGCTAGGCGCATCGATACTAAAATATCGATACTTACGATACCCCAATCTACTTGAAAGTATCGATACTTTTTGGTTGGTATCGAATACAATGTAATGTGAAAATAATATAAGCCTAATAATCCTTTTTAATATTATTATTATTATTATTATTTTTATTATTATTATTATTAATAAAGGTTTTCTTTTTCATAACATTCCTGAACACTAAATTCATAAATGAATATTGTAATTACTTTCTTTCATAATGTGCTCAACCGAGAAAAACTGTGTGAAATTAAAAGTCTATTATCAATAATGAAATTTCATTATCAGTATACCTTTTTTCAAGTAGGCCTACTCATTAAAACCGGTACTAGAAGTATAGTACTCAGTATCGGTACTCGATACCACCGATATAAAACTGACGAATACTTTGTATCGTATCGAACGGGAAGTGCTCGTATCGCCCAGCTTTTCCGAGTGGCCGCGTTCTCTTAGGTTATTTTAGGTTGGTAAACGGGCCAACTGGTTTATGGGCTGCCATATGGAAACAGAATCTCAACACACACACACGCGCGAGCTGGTACAGTGTTAGAGAAGGAAATGGGATAACGAATAATTTTGACAATTAGAAATTAAATAATCATGGCTGGGGAGAAAGTGAATAGAAAAATGAAATTATTGAGCACGTTGGTGATATGCGTTGGAATAACGTTTATGGCTTCTACTTTATTGTTGCAATTAACACCGGTGCAACATTACACTTCTGGTATTCTCAAAACTTTGTATTCCCGCAATTTGAATGCAAATGAAGAAAGTTGGTCAGGAGAAGGTGGAAAAATAATAGAATCGAAAGAAAAACATGATTTCAGCGGTGTTCATTTCAAAGATTCCGGCAAAGATAAGGAAGCCACATCTCACAACGGACTGGGCGTCGGTGGTACTACTTCGTCCTCTTCCAAACTGATTACAGAAACACCAACTTATAACTATAATTCCTATTCAAGCTCAGGAGAAACACAGAAGAGTTTTGTATACAGAACCGTTTCAACTGTAAAGAACGCCCCTGGATGGCCGGTCCGGGAGAATAACGCAAGCACAGAACGAAAGGATGACGTAGACATTCGTCGAAAAGACGAATCTAGCTCTGATCAAAGCGAAGAAAGGATCTGGGAAGAAATGGTGAGGCGGAGATTCGATTCAAGAAAGAAATCTCTTGAGACGCAGTGTGATGCTTATGGCGGTAACATACCACCGGAAGTTGCTCGTGGGAATAAAGAATTCTTCTACTACTCAAAATCATACAATCTTCTGGCTTGTGTCTCTGCCAAGGTATTATTTGGTTTAACTTGTCTGACTCAACTCTGTTTAAATTATATATATATATATATATATATATATATATATATATATATATATATATATATATATACTGTATATATATATATATATATATATATATATATATCTATATATATATATATATATATATATATATATATATATATAATGTATGTATATATATATATATATATATATATATATATATATATATATAAATTATACATATATATATATACTATATATATATATATATATATATATATATATATATATATATATATATATACTGTATATATATATATATATATATATATATATAATTCATATATATATATATATATATATATATATATACTGTATATATATATATATATATATATATATATATATATAATTCATATATATATATATATATATATATAATTTATATATATACATATATATATATATATATATATATATATATATATGATTTTTATATATATATATATAATTTATATATATATAATTTATATATATATAAGTTATATATATATATATATATATATATATATATATATATATATACATATATATAAATTATATATATATACATATATATATATAT
>NC_090741.1:61541315-61543815 GCF_036898095.1 Palaemon carinicauda
AATGGTCTGCCACTGTTTTGGGGTAGAGTTTTGCTTAAGGGTACACTCAGGCACACAATTCTATCTTATTTTTCTTCCTCCTTTTTTTAAGTTTTAATAGTTTATACACGAGGGATTGATTTGTTCTTGAAATATTTTATCTTAATTGTTTATCAGTTCTCTTGTAGTTTATTTATTCCCTCGTTTTCTTTCCTCAACAATATCTTGTTTTTTTTTCAAACATTGGCGAGAAATTTTCCGTACTATCATCTTTAATTTCACCTCAATCTCTTGCGTTTCTTTTCAGAAAAGTCATAGGAGAGAATTTTCTGGAGCAGTTAACAAGCAAGAAGGGCTTAACAAGGTTGATATCAGTCAGACACCCATTCTCTCGCCTTGTCTCAGCCTACACGGACAAGTACAATGGCGGAAAGCCACTCGAACTAACAAAAAAAAGGCAAGGGTAACAATTAATCCTGTATCTTTAGTTCGATTATATTTTCCATTTCCCGACACAAGATAAAGCGCTCATCATCATTTTCCCCCGCAGAGCAATGTTCTACAGAAAACCGCTGGAGATGATTGGCAGGAATTTTACTCTCATGGAAGTCGCTGCCTTTCCATTCCCCTTGTTTCTTCGATTTGTGCTTTACCAGAAGGTAAGATTAATGGTGGAAACTGTTAAGTCAAAGGCTAGGCCCACCCCCAATAACTGTGGTTAATGACTGTAAGGGTAAGCAATCGTAAAAACCCTCTGCCAAATTATGAACCACGCCTGTTACTACTGGCATCGAGCAACTGACCCCTTGATGTAGGGAAAAGTGTGAAAGAAGGAGAAGAAAAGGTAAGATGTTTAGTTCTCTGCCAAAGTATGAACCATGCCTGTTCCTACTGGCATCGAGCAACTGACCCCTTGATGTAGGGAAAACAGTGGGAAAGAAGAAGAAAAGGTAAGATGTTTAGTTCTCTGCCAAAGCATGAACCATGCCTGTTCCTACTGGCATCGAGCAACTGACCCCTTGATGTAGGGAAAACAGTGGGAAAGAAGAAGAAAAGGTAAGATGTTTAGTTCTCTGCCAAAGCATGAACCATGCCTGTTCCTACTGGCATCGAGCAACTGACCCCTTGATGTAGGGAAAACAGTGGGAAAGAAGAAGAAAAGGTAAGATGTTTAGTTCTCTGCCAAAGCATGAACCATGCCTGTTCCTACTGGCATCGAGCAACTGACCCCTTGATGTAGGGAAAACAGTGGGAAAGGAGAAGAAAAGGTAAGATGTTTAGTTCTCTGCCAAAGCATGAACCATGCCTGTTCCTACTGGCATCGAGCAACTGACCCCTTGATGTAGGGAAAACAGTGGGAAAGAAGAAGAAAAGGTAAGATGTTTAGTTCTCTGCCAAAGCATGAACCATGCCTGTTCCTACTGGCATCGAGCAACTGACCCCTTGATGTAGGGAAAACAGTGGGAAAGAAGAAGAAAAGGTAAGATGTTTAGTTCTCTGCCAAAGCATGAACCATGCCTGTTCCTACTGGCATCGAGCAACTGACCCCTTGATGTAGGGAAAACAGTGGGAAAGGAGAAGAAAAGGTAAGATGTTTAGTTCTCTGCCAAAGTATGAACCATGCCTGTTCCTACTGGCATCGAGCAACTGACCCCTTGATGTAGGGAAAACAGTGGGAAAGAAGAAGAAAAGGTAAGATGTTTAGTTCTCTGCCAAAGCATGAACCATGCCTGTTCCTACTGGCATCGAGCAACTGACCCCTTGATGTAGGGAAAACAGTGGGAAAGGAGAAGAAAAGGTAAGATGTTTAGTTCTCTGCCAAAGCATGAACCATGCCTGTTCCTACTGGCATCGAGCAACTGACCCCTTGATGTAGGGAAAACAGTGGGAAAGAAGAAGAAAAGGTAAGATGTTTAGTTCTCTGCCAAAGCATGAACCATGCCTGTTCCTATTGGCATCGAGCAACTGACCCCTTGATGTAGGGAAAACAGTGGGAAAGAAGAAGAAAAGGTAAGATGTTTAGTTCTCTGCCAAAGCATGAACCATGCCTGTTCCTACTGGCATCGAGCAACTGACCCCTTGATGTAGGGAAAACAGTGGGAAAGAAGAAGAAAAGGTAAGATGTTTAGTTCTCTGCCAAAGCATGAACCATGCCTGTTCCTATTGGCATCGAGCAACTGACCCCTTGATGTAGGGAAAACAGTGGGAAAGAAGAAGAAAAGGTAAGATGTTTAGTTCTCTGCCAAAGCATGAACCATGCCTGTTCCTATTGGCATCGAGCAACTGACCCCTTGATGTAGGGAAAACAGTGGGAAAGAAGAAGAAAAGGTAAGATGTTTAGTTCTCTGCCAAAGTATGAACCATGCCTGTTCCTATTGGCATCGAGCAACTGACCCCTTGATGTAGGGAAAACAGTGGGAAAGAAGAAGAAAAGGTAAGATGTTTAGTTCTCTGCCAAAGCATGAACCATGCCTGTTCCTATTGGCATCGAGCAACTGACCCCTTGATGTAGGGAAAACAG
>NC_090741.1:61548815-61551315 GCF_036898095.1 Palaemon carinicauda
GTTACTCTTGTTAGAATATTTTATTTTTCATTGTTTCCTTTCCTCACTGGGCCATTTTCCCTGTTGGAGCCCTTGGTGTTATAGCATCTGCTTTTCCAACTATGGTTGTAGCTTAGCAAGTAATAATAATAATAATAATAATAATAATACAAAGAGGGAAGAATAAAACACATTCTTCTAAGTGCGATATCCGAAGATGGTTTAAAAGCCGTTCATGATTGTCAGACCCAAGGGACAGTGTCAATGCCCAGAGACTGACCATATCCACCCAAGCTAGGACCAAGGAGGGCCAGGCAATGGCTGCTGATGACTCAGCAGTTATACCTATAGGCTCCCTCCAAACACCCCATCCATAGCTCATATTGATGGTGAGGTTGCAGCGGCCAAGGGAACTAACGAGTTTGAGCGGGACCGGAACCCCAGTCTGGCGATCACCAGTCAGGGACGTTACCACATCGGCCGAAACCTTTAGTAATTCAACGAATCGGATGATTGACGTGTGTAATTGGTACAGCGCTTAACTTACGTTTGCTAAGTTAATGGATCGATTTCAGCTTGGAATCACTTAACCCCCCCCCCCCCCCCCCCCCCCCCCAAGAAATTCACCCGTCTCCAGCCACTCTAGGAGACACCTGTTCTTTATACCAACCATCAGTCATCGTCTATAGAACTTGCCATCAGTAATACATCTGTAGGTACACACTTTTCTATCTTATTTCTCTTCCTCTTGATTTCTTTTAAGGTTTTTATAGTTTATGTGTGAAATATTTATTTTAGTGTTGTTACAGTTCTTAAGATATTTTATATTAAATGTTAATTACTTTTCTTGTATTTATTTCCTTGCTTCCTTTCCTCACTGGGCTATTTTCCCTGTTGGAGCCCTTGAGCTTATAGTATCCTGCTTTTCCAACTAGGGTTGTAGCTTAGAAAGTAATAATAATAATAATGAATATAATAATAATAATAACAATAATAATAATAATAATAATAATAATAATGAGATGATGTGTGGAGAAGTATTGAATTAAAAGCTCAAGATAGAGACGACTACCGAAATCTAACCGAGGCCCTTTGCGTCAATAGGCGTAAGAGGAGATGAATAATAATAATAATAATAATAATAATAATAATAATAATAATAATAATAATAATAATAATATTGATACCTCTGAAGTGATGATTCATGATTCGTCATTGAATCATAAAAAAAAAAAATTGGAAGGTTATTCCGATAAAGTTACGTCTCTATTACTCTGATTTCGATCATTTAGTGACTAATTTGTTGAATGATTTTCCTAACCAGATGTTCAAAAGTTCAAACTTGCAGCAAATGGTATAATGTTGAACAGGCTGACATATATCTTTTGATAGTTTATACACGAAACATCTGTTTTAATGTTGTTACTGGTTATCTTTTTAATAGTTTCTTACTTCTCAGACCGTTTATATATTTCCTTATATCCTTTCATCCCTCGGCTATTTTTCCTTGTTGGAGCCCTTGGGCTTATAGCATCTTGCTTTTCCAATTAGGGTTATAGCTTAGATAATAATAATAATAATAATAATAATAATAATAATAATAATAATAATAATAATAATAATAATAATAATAAATGAGATGATGAGTGGAGAAGTATTGAATTAAAAGCTCAAGATAGAGACGACTGCCGAAATCTAACCGAGGCCCTTTGCGTCAATAGGCGTAGGAGGAGATGAATAATAATGATAATAATAATAATGATAATAATAATAATAATAATAATAATAATAATAATAATAATAATAATAGCTGAATTGGGGGAACTTCAAAAGTTCAAATTTGCAGCGAATGTTGATATGTTGAACAGGCTGACGTGAATTTTTTTTTTTTTCAGTTTATTTATGAAAGATCAATTCCAGTGTTGTTATTGTTGTTAAAATATGCTATATAAATTGGTTATTATTTCTCTAGTTTATTTATTTCATTACTTCCTATCCTCACTTTCCTATTTTTACTCGGGCTTATAGCATCCTGCTTTTCCAACTAAGGTTGTAGCTTAGCTGATAATAATAATAATAATAATAATAATAATAATAATAATAATAATAATAATAATAATAATAATAATAATAATAAAGTCTGAGCATCTTGTACATTGTAATGGTTGTTAAACTTGCAAAGGGTCAATATTAGTATCAATATTATTGCACTGATAACCTGGAACACCTTGTAAGTGAAAGTGAAGTCACTAATTTGGGCTATTACTACTTCAAGCTTCAGTCAAATCGACGTAAGAGAATATTTTGCTAAACTAAATCACTGCATGGCAACTCCAAGCTATTTAGCGAACGACTGATGAGCTTAAGGCAATTCAGTGCCTGCCAACTCTGTGCTAATACAATTTATCGCAAATCTTCTCCGAGCTAAGACAGTTTATCGCAAATCTTCTCCGAGCTAATACAATTTATTGCAGATCAACTTTAGCTAAGACAATTTATCGCAAATCAGCTTCTAGCTAAG
>NC_090741.1:61558815-61578815 GCF_036898095.1 Palaemon carinicauda
CTCTGGTTACGGTTCATTTTCCCCTTTCCTACACATAAACCAAATAGTCTAGCCTATTCCTTAAAGATTCTCCTCTGTCCTCATACACCTGACACCACTGAGATTGCCAAACAATTCTCCTTCGCTCAAGGGGTTAACTACTGCACTGTAATTGTTCAGTGGCTACTTTCCTCTTGGTAAGGGTAGAGGAGACTTTAACTATGGTAAACAGCTCTTCTAAGAAAAGGACACTCCAAAATCAAACCATTTTTCTCTACTCAGGCTTCCACTGTCTTAGGGTAGAGTTCTCTTGCTAGAGGGTACAATCGGGCACACTTTTCTATCTCATTTCTCTTCCACTTGTTTTTTATTTCTTTTTGAGGTTTTTATAGTTTATTTATTAAAGTTGTTAATGTTCTAAAAGTGTTTTACTATAATTGTTCATTACTTCTAATATAATTTATATCCTTATTTCCTTTCCTCACTCGGCTATTTTTCCCTGCTGGAGCCCTTGGGCTTATAGCATCCTGCATTATCAGCTAGGATTGTTGCCTAACTAATAATAATAATAATAATGATAATAATAATAATAATAAATGTATGACGTCACATTCCAGGGAGGTGCTTCTACATGGAAAACTCACTTTTTGAGTATGCTCGGCCAACGCAATATCAAGGAATCAGTGCATAAAATTTCTGTGAGCAAGAGGATAGTTGGAACGTAAGTCAGTTTCGTGTTATTATGCTGAGGAATAGATTTGGAAACGTCCCTGCCAGGGTTCTAGTCCCGCTCAAGCTCGATAGTTTTTTGTAGTGTCTGCAACCTCGCCATCCTTGTGAGCTAAGGATGCAGGGCTTTGGGGGAGCCTATAGGTCTACCTGCTGAGTCATCAGTGGCCATTACCTTCCCCTCCCTGGTCCTAGCTTGAGTGGAGAGGGCGCTAGGCTGTTTATCATTATGTGTATAATGTTAGTCTCTTGGACATTATGAGCTTTTTCTTTGGATCCTCAAATTTAATCATTGTTCTCTAGTCTTAGGTAGTGCCATAGCCTCTGTACCATGGTCTTCTACTCTCTTGAGTTAGAGTTCTCTTGCTTGAGGGTACACTCGGGCGCGCTATTCTATCTTATTTCTCTTCCTCTTGTTCTGTTAAAGTTTTTATTGTTTATGTAGGAAATATTTATTTTAATGTTGTTACTTTTCTTGAAATATTTTATTTTTCCTTGTTTCCTATCCTTAATGGGTTATTTTCCCTGTTGGAGCCTCTGGGCTTATACCATCCTGCTTGTCCAACTATGGTTGTAGCTTAGCAAGTAATAATAATAATAATAATAATAATAATAATAATAATAATAATAATAATAATAATAATATATTTTCCTGCTCTAGAGGGCTTCTAAGCAGCTCCCAAGAGGAGGATTTTGAAAAAAATAAAAATTTCCTGTTTTTTTTTTCTTTTTTTTTTTCAGACGCCGTATGAAAAAATCTCAACTTTTCAGGAAAATGCACCGAGGAAAGGGAGAAGAAAAGAGTGTCCGGATTATTTCAGTGAGACATCCCTTCTCCCGTCTCGTGTCAGCCTACAGAGACAAGTTTACCAATGGCAGCCGGACATTTGTGAGTAGACACAGGTATGCTCATTGTACAGGCAATTGTTTGGTTTTGGTTCTGTTCTATAGTCCATTTCTTTTATCGAGGCAGATTTGCACCGACTCGCAGCTGTGCCCTTTTAGCTCGGAAAAGTATCCTGATCTCTGATTGGTTAGAATTATCTCGTCCAACCAATCAGCGATCAGGAAACTTTTGCACCGACTCGCAGCGTTGCCCTTTTAGCTCGGAAAAGTTTCCTGATCGCTGATTGGTTAGAATTATCTCGTCCAACCAATCAGCGATCAGGAAACTTTTGCACCGACTCGCAGCGTTGCCCTTTTAGCTCGGAAAAGTTTCCTGATCGCTGATTGGTTAGAATTATCTCGTCCAACCAATCAGCGATCAGGAAACTTTTGCACCGACTCGCAGCGTTGCCCTTTTAGCTCGGAAAAGTTTCCTGATCGCTGATTGGTTAGAATTATCTCGTCCAACCAATCAGCGATCAGGAAACTTTTCAGAGCTAAAAGGGCACCGCTGCGAGTCGGTGCAAATCTGCATCGCTAAAAGAAATGGACCATAACTATAAGGTGCACTGTTAAAAATTTGCCTTAGAAAAAAAAGAAAAACGGTAAAAATCCTGGAATAAATGAAAAAAAAAGAGAAAGGAAAAAATCCTGGAATAAATGAATAAAAAAGAAAATGGTAAAAACCTTGTAATAAATGAAAAAAAGAAAATGGTAAAAATCCTGTAATAAATGAATAAAAAAGAAAAGGGTAAAAATCCTGGAATAGATGAATAAAAAAGAAAATGGTAAAAACCTTGTAATAAATGAAAAAAAGAAAAAGGTAAAAATCCTGGAATAAATAGAAAAAGAGAAAGATAAAAATCCTGGAACAAATGAAAAAAAAAGAAAAGTAAAAATCCTGGAATAAATGAAAAAAAAGAAAAAGGTAAAAATCCTGGAATAAATAAAAAAAAGAGAAAGATAAAAATCCTGAAATAATTGAAAAAAAAGAGAAAATGGTAAAAAATACTGGAATAAATTAACAAAAAAGAAAGGGTAAAAATCCTGGAATAAATGAAAAAAAAGAAAAAGGTAAAAATCCTGAAATAAATGAAAAAAAATAAAAAGGTAAAAATCCTGGATTAAATTAAAAAAAAAGAAAAAAGTAAAAATCCTGGAATAAATGAAAAAAAAGAGAAAGGTTAAAATCCTGGAATAAATAAAAAAAAAGAGAAAGGTAAAAATCCTGGAAGAAATTAATAAAAAAAAAAAAGGTAAAAATCCTGGAATAAATGAAAAAAAGAAAAAGGTAAAAATCTTGGAATAAATGAAAAAAAAAGAGAAAGGTAAAAATCCTGGAATAGATGAATAAAAAAGAAAATGGTAAAAACCTTGTAATAAATGAAAAAAAGAAAATGGTAAAAATCCTGGAACAAATGAAAAAAAAAGAAAGGTAAAAATCCTGGAATAAATGAAAAAAAAAGAAAGGTAAAAATCCTGGAATAAATAAAAAAAAGAGAAAGATAAAAATCCTGAAATAAATGAATAAAAGAGAAAATGGTAAAAATCCTGGAATAAATAAAAAAAGAGAAAGATAAAAATCCTGAAATAAATGAATAAAAGAGAAAATGGTAAAAATCCTGGAATAAATAAAAAAAAGAGAAAGATAAAAATCCTGAAATAAATGAATAAAAGAGAAAATGGTAAAAATCCTGGAATAAATAAAAAAAAGAGAAAGATAAAAATCCTGAAATAAATGAATAAAAGAGAAAATGGTAAAAATCCTGGAATAAATGAAAAAAATAGAAAGGTAAAAATCCTGAAATAAATGAATAAAAAAGAAAAAGATAAAAATCATGGAATAAATGAAAAAAAAATAAAAAGTTAAAAATCCTGGAATAAATGAAAAAAAGAAAAAGGTAAAAATCCTGGAATAAATGAAAAAAAAAAGAAAAAGGAAAAAATCCTGGAATAAATGAAAAAAAGAAAAAGGTAAAAATCAGGGAATAAATGATTAAAAAAGAAAAGTAAAAATCCTGGAATAAATGAAAAAAAAAAAGCTAAGAATCCTGGAATAAACGTTGCCACGATTTTTACCGTTTTAAAAAAGGATATATTGACGTAAATGAGTGATATTAAGGTCACCCACCCGTAAAATGTAATAACAAAGTAAGGTTAAACATTACGGTCGACTGTATTTTAATGAAATACCGTTAACAGTATATTTTTACGGAGAATTTCCGATTAAAATTACGGTTTTTTTTTAAACCGTATACATAGGTATTCCATTAATTTTTTTTTTTTTTTGAGGGAATAGTCATCTATTTTATATTTCATATTTTATATTTTGTATTTTATATTTTGTTGATGCTGGGAAGAATTAAGTTTGACTATACTCAATTTTTTTTAATGAGGCGTATTTGCACTGACTCGCAGCGGTGCCCTTTTAGCTCGGAAAAGTTTCCTACTATCTGATTGGTTAGAATTATCTTGTCCAACTAATCAGCGAGCAGGATACTTTTCCGAACTAAAAGGGCACCCATTCGACTGTGCAAATCTGCCTCACTAAAAAGAATGGACTATAGGTTAGGGTAGACTTCTCTCTTGCTTGAGGATACACTCGGACCCACTATTTTATCTTATTTCTCTTCCTCTTGTTCTTTTTTTCCTTTAAAGTTTGTATAGTTTATATCATAAACGATTTATTTTTATTTTCTATTCATTGTTCTGGTGATATTTTGATATTTCATTACTTCTCTCTTGGTTTATTTATTTCCTTATCTTCTTTCTTCACTGGGCTATTTTTCTCTGTTGGAGCCCTTGGGCTTATAGCATCCTGCTTTGATAACTAGGGTTGTAGCTTAGCTAGTAATAATAATAATGATAATAATAATAATGATGATGATAATAATAATGATAATAATAAAAATAATAATAATAATAATGATAATGATAATAAAATTGATTATATTAATAATAACGATAATAATAATAATTTTAATAAAAAACAACAAATATAATATTAATAATAATAATAATAATAATAATAATAATAAAAATGAATATAATAATAATCATAATAATAATCATAATAATAATAATAATAAAAATGAATATAATAATAATAATAATAATAATAATAATAATAATTCAGTCATTATAACTAACCCAATTTAATATTTCACGTCTTATCTATTTTGTTTTCAACACCAGGGTCAAAATTACTACGACAATCTTGAAATTGATGGATAGACCCGTAAAACACTCCCAGTCTGTGGTCGTCCCTTTCTCCTTATTTCTCAAAGGCATCATTACAGAAAACGTAAGTAGGCCTACTGATGTTCAGCTACAAATCAAACTAGGTATGTGTATCCTAACTTAACCTGATAAGATGAATGGGCCTGCCCTTAACTTCTCTTTCCTTTTTCTTGTTTATGTATTTTGATCAACAAACTAGCCATGTAACCTGACTTAACCTGATAAGAATAATGAGCCTGCCCTTAACTTCTCTTTCCTCTTTCTTGTTTATATTTTTTTGATAACCAAACTAGCCATGTGTAACCTGACTTAACCTGATAAGAATAATGAGCCTGCCCTTAACTTCTCTTTCCTCTTTCTTGTTTATGTTTTTTTTTTATAACCAAACTAGCCATGTGTAACCTGACTTAACCTGATAAGAATAATGAGCCTGCCCTTAACTTCTCTTTCCTCTTTCTTGTTTATGTTTTTTTTTATAACCAAACTAGCCATGTGTAACCTGACTTAACCTGATAAGAATAATGAGCCTGCCCTTAACTTCTCTTTCCTCTTTCTTGTTTATGTTTTTTTTATAACCAAACTAGCCATGTGTAACCTGACTTAACCTGATAAGAATAATGAGCCTGCCCTTAACTTCTCTTTCCTCTTTCTTGTTTATGTTTTTTTTATAACCAAACTAGCCATGTGTAACCTGACTTAACCTGATAAGAATAATGAGCCTGTCCTTAACTTCTCTTTCCTCTTTCTTGTTTATGTTTTTTTTATAACCAAACTAGCCATGTGTAACCTAACTTAACCTGATAAGAATAATGAGCCTGCCCTTAACTTCTCTTTGAACTTTCTTGTTTATGTATTTTGATAACCAAACTAGCCATGTGCAACCTAACTTAACTTGACAGGATTAATGAGCCTGCCCTTAACTACTCTTTCCTTTTTCTTGTTTATGTATTTTGATAACCAAACTAGCCATGTGTAACCTAACTTAACCTGACAAGATTAATGAGCCTAACCTTAACTTCTCTTTCCTTTTTCTTGTTTATGTATTTTGATAACCAAACTAGCCATGTGTAACCTAACTTAACCTGACAAGATTAATGAGCCTGACCTTAACTTCTCTTTCATCTTTCTTGTTTATGTTTTTTGATAACCAAACTAGCCATGTGTGGCCTGACTTGACCTGACAAGATTAATGAACCTGACCTTAACTTCTCTTTCCTTTTTCTTGTTTATGTATTTGATAACCAAACTAACTATGTGTAACCTAAATTAACCTGACAAGATTAATGAGACCGACCTTTACTTCTCTTTCCTTTTTCTTGTTTATGTATTTGATAACCAAACTAGCCATGTGTAACCTAAATTAACCTGACCAGATTAATGAGCTTGACCTTAACTTCTCTTTCCTTTTTCTTGTTTATGTATTTTGTTAACCAAACTAACTATGTGTAACCTTACTTAACCTGACAAGATTAATGAGGCCGACCTTAACTTCTCTTTCCTTTTTCTTGTTTATGTATTTGATAACCAAACTAGCCATGTGTAACCTAAATTAACCTGACAAGATTAATGAGGCCGACTTTAACTTTTCTTTCCTTTCCTTTTTCTTGTTTATGTATTTGATAACCAAACTAGCCATGTGTAACCTAACTTAACCTGATAAGAATAATGAACCTGACCTTAACTTCTCTTTCCTTTTTCTTGTTTATGTATTTGATAACCAAACTAACTATGTGTAACCTAAATTAACCTGACAAGATTAATGAGGCTGACTTTAACTTTTCTTTCCTTTCCTTTTTCTTGTTTATGTATTTGATAACCAAACTAGCCATGTGTAACCTAACTTAACCTGATAAGAATAATGAACCTGACCTTAACTTCTCTTTCCTTTTTCTTGTTTATGTATTTGATAACCAAACTAACTATGTGTAACCTAACTTAACCTGACAAGATTAATGAGGCCGACCTTAACTTCTCTTTCCTTTTTCTTGTTTATGTATTTGATAACCAAACTAACTATGTGTAACCTAAATTAACCTGACAAGATTAATGAGGCCGACCTTAACTTTTCTTTCCTTTTTCTTGTTTATGTATTTGATAACCAAACTAGCCATGTGTAACCTAACTTAACCTGACCAGATTAATGAGCTTGACCTTAACTTCTCTTTCCTTTTTCTTGTTTACGTATTTGATAACCAAACTAACTATGTGTAACCTAACTTAACCTGACAAGATTAATGAGGCCGACCTTAACTTCTCTTTCCTTTTTCTTGTTTATGTATTTGATAACCAAACTAGCCATGTGTAACCTAAATTAACCTGACAAGATTAATGAGGCCGACCTTAACTTCTCTTTCCTTTTTCTTGTTTATGTATTTTGATAACCAAACTAGCCATGTGTAACCTAAATTAACCTGACAAGATTAATGAGCCTGACCTTAACTTCTCTTTCCTTTTTCTTGTTTATGTATTTTGATAACCAAACTAGCCATGTGTAACCTAACTTAACCTGACCAGATTTATGAGCTTGACCTTAACTTCTCTTTCCTTTTTCTTGTTTATGTATTTTGATAACCAAACTAGCCATGTGTAACCTAACTTAACCTGATAAAAATAATGAACCTGACCTTAACTTCTCTTTCCTTTTTCTTGTTTATGTATTTTGATAACCAAACTAACTATGTGTAACCTAACTTAACCTGACAAGATTAATGAGGCTGACCTTAACTTCTCTTTCCTTTTTCTTGTTTATGTATTTGATAACCAAACTAGCCATGTGTAACCTAAATTAACCTGACAAGATTAATGAGGCCAACCTTTACTTCTCTTTCCTTTTTCTTGTTTATGTATTTGATAACCAAACTAGCCATGTGTAACCCAATTTAACCTGACAAGATTAATGAGGCCGACCTTAACTTCTCTTTCCTTTTTCTTGTTTATGTATTTGATAACCAAACTAGCCATGTGTAACCTAAATTAACCTGACAAGATTAATGAGGCCGACCTTAACTTCTCTTTCCTTTTTCTTGTTTATGTATTTGATAACCAAACTAACTATGTGTAACCTAAATTAACCTGACAAGATTAATGAGGCCGACCTTAACTTCTCTTTCCTTTTTCTTGTTTATGTATTTGATAACCAAACTATCCATGTGTAACCTAACTTAACCTGATAAGAATAATGAACCTGACCTTAACTTCTCTTTCCTTTTTCTTGTTTATGTATTTTGATAACCAAACTAACTATGTGTAACCTAACTTAACCTGACAAGATTAATGAGGCCGACCTTAACTTCTCTTTCCTTTTTCTTGTTTATGTATTTGATAACCAAACTAGCCATGTGTAACCTAAATTAACCTGACAAGATTAATGAGACCAACCTTTACTTCTCTTTCCTTTTTCTTGTTTATGTATTTGATAACCAAACTAGCCATGTGTAACCTTACTTAACCTGACAAGATTAATGAGGCCGACCTTAACTTCTCTTTCCTTTTTCTTGTTTATGTATTTGATAACCAAACTAGCCATGTGTAACCTAAATTAACCTGACAAGATTAATGAGGCCAACCTTTACTTCTCTTTCCTTTTTCTTGTTTATGTATTTGATAACCAAACTAGCCATGTGTAACCTAACTTAACCTGATAAGAATAATGAACCTGACCTTAACTTCTCTTTCCTTTTTCTTGTTTATGTATTTGATAACCAAACTAACTATGTGTAACCTAAATTAACCTGACAAGATTAATGAGGCCGACTTTAACTTTTCTTTCCTTTCCTTTTTCTTGTTTATGTATTTGATAACCAAACTAGCCATGTGTAACCTAACGTAACCTGATAAGAATAATGAACCTGACCTTAACTTCTCTTTCCTTTTTCTTGTTTATGTATTTGATAACCAAACTAGCCATGTGTAACCTAACTTAACCTGACCAGATTAATGAGCTTGACCTTAACTTCTCTTTCCTTTTTCTTGTTTATGTATTTGATAACCAAACTAACTATGTGTAACCTAACTTAACCTGACAAGATTAATGAGGCCGACCTTAACTTCTCTTTCCTTTTTCTTGTTTATGTATTTGATAACCAAACTAGCCATGTGTAACCTAAATTAACCTGACAAGATTAATGAGGCCGACCTTAACTTCTCTTTCCTTTTTCTTGTTTATGTATTTTGATAACAAAACTAGCCATGTGTAACCTAACTTAACCTGACCAGATTTATGAGCTTGACCTTAACTTCTCTTTCCTTTTTTTTGTTTATGTATTTTGATAACCAAACTAGCCATGTGTAACCTAACTTAACCTGATAAGAATAATGAACCTGACCTTAACTTCTCTTTCCTTGTTCTTGTTTATGTATTTGATAACCAAACTAACTATGTGTAACCTAATTTAACCTGACAAGATTAATGAGGCCGACCTTAACTTCTCTTTCCTTTTTCATGTTTATGTATTTGATAACCAAACTAGCCATGTGTAACCTAAATTAACCTGACAAGATTAATGAGGCCAACCTTTACTTCTCTTTCCTTTTTCTTGTTTATGTATTTGATAACCAAACTAGCCATGTGTAACCTAATTTAACCTGACAAGATTAATGAGGCCGACCTTAACTTCTCTTTCCTTTTTCTTGTTTATGTATTTGATAACCAAACTAGCCATGTGTAACCTAAATTAACCTGACAAGATTAATGAGGCCAACCTTTACTTCTCTTTCCTTTTTCTTGTTTATGTATTTGATAACCAAACTAGCCATGTGTAACCTAAATTAACCTGACAAGATTAATGAGGCCAACCTTTACTTCTCTTTCCTTTTTCTTGTTTATGTATTTGATAACCAAACTAGCCATGTGTAACCTAACTTGACCTGACAAGATTAATGAGGCCGACCTTAACTTTTTTTTCCTTTTTCTTGTTTATGTATTTGATAACCAAACTAGCCATGTGTAACCTAACTTAACCTGACAAGATTAATGAGCCTGATCTTAACTTCTCTTTCCTTTTTCTTGTTTATGTATTTTGATAACCAAACTAGCCATGTGTAACCTAACTTAACCTGACAAGATTAATGAGGCCGACCTTAATTTTTCTTTCCTTTTTCTTGTTTATGTATTTGATAACCAAACTAGCCATGTGTAACCTAAATTAACTTGACAAGATTAATGAGCCTGACCTTAACTTCTCTTTCCTTTTTCTTGTTTATGTATTTTGATAACCAAACTAGCCATGTGTAACCTAACTTAACCTGACAAGATTAATGAGCCTGACCTTAACTTCTCTTTTCTTTTACTTGTTTATGTATTTTGATAACCAAACTAGCCATGTGTAACCTAACTTAACCTGACAAGATTAATGAGCCTGACCTTAACTTCTCTTTCCTTGTTTTTGTTTATGTATTTTGATAACCAAACTAGCCATGTGTGGCCTAACTTAACCTGACAAGATTAATGAGCCTGACCTTAACTTCTCTTTCCTTTTTCTTGTTTATGTATTTTGATAACCAAACTAGCCATATGTAACCTAACTTAACCTGACAAGATTAATGAGCCTGACCTTAACTTCTCTTTCCTTGTTCTTGTTTATGTATTTTGATAACCAAACTAGCCATGTGTGGCCTAACTTAACCTGACAAGATTAATGAGCCTGACCTTAACTTCTCTTTCCTTGTTCTTGTTTATGTATTTTGATAACCAAACTAGCCATGTGTAACCTAACTTAACCTGACAAGATTAATGAGCCTGACCTTAACTTCTCTTTCCTTTTTCTTGTTTATGTATTTTGATAACCAAACTAGCCATGTGTAACCTAACTTAACCTGACAAGATTAATGAGCCTGACCTTAACTTCTCTTTCCTTTTTCTTGTTTATGTATTTTGATAACCAAACTAGCCATGTGTAACCTAACTTAACCTGACAAGATTAATGAGGCCGACCTTAATTTCTCTTTCCTTTTTCTTGTTTATGTATTTTTATAAACTAACTAGCCATGTGTAACCTAACTTAACCTGACAAGATTAATGAGCCTGATCTTAACTTCTCTTTCCTTTTTCTTGTTTATGTATTTTGATAACCAAACTAGCCATGTGTAACCTAACTTAACCTGACAAGATTAATGAGGCCGACCTTAATTTCTCTTTCCTTTTTCTTGTTTATATATTTTGATAACCAAACTAGCCATATGTGGCCTAACTTAACCTGACAAGATTAATGAGCCTGACCTTAACTTCTCTTTCATCTTTCTTGTTTATGTTTTTTTTGATAAACTAACTAGCCATGTGTAACCTAACTTAACTTGACAAAATTAATGAACCTGACCTTAACTTCTCTTTCCTTGTTCTTGTTTATGTATTTTGATAACCAAACTAGCCATGTGTGGCCTAACTTAACCTGACAAGATTAATGAGCCTGACCTTAACTTCTCTTTCCTTGTTTTTGTTTATGTATTTTGATAACCAAACTAGCCATGTGTGGCCTAAGTTAACCTGACAAGATTAATGAGCCTGACCTTAACTTCTCTTTCCTTGTTCTTGTTTATGTATTTTGATAACCAAACTAGCCATATGTAACCTAACTTAACCTGACAAGATTAATGAGCCTGACCTTAACTTCTCTTTCCTTGTTCTTGTTTATGTATTTTGATAACCAAACTAGCCATGTGTGGCCTAACTTAACCTGACAAGATTAATGAGCCTGACCTTAACTTCTCTTTCCTTGTTCTTGTTTATGTATTTTGATAACCAAACTAGCCATGTGTAACCTAACTTAACCTGACAAGATTAATGAGCCTGACCTTAACTTCTCTTTCCTTTTTCTTGTTTATGTATTTTGATAACCAAACTAGCCATGTGTAACCTAACTTAACCTGACAAGATTAATGAGCCTGACCTTAACTTCTCTTTCCTTGTTCTTGTTTATGTATTTTGATAACCAAACTAGCCATGTGTAACCTAACTTAACCTGACAAGATTAATGAGGCCGACCTTAATTTCTCTTTCCTTTTTCTTGTTTATGTATTTTGATAAACTAACTAGCCATGTGTAACCTAACTTAACCTGACAAGATTAATGAGCCTGATCTTAACTTCTCTTTCCTTTTTCTTGTTTATGTATTTTGATAACCAAACTAGCCATGTGTAACCTAACTTAACCTGACAAGATTAATGAGGCCGACCTTAATTTCTCTTTCCTTTTTCTTGTTTATGTATTTTGATAACCAAACTAGCCATGTGTGGCCTAACTTAACCTGACAAGATTAATGAGCCTGACCTTAACTTCTCTTTCATCTTTCTTGTTTATGTTTTTTTTGATAAACTAACTAGCCATGTGTAACCTAACTTAACTTGACAAAATTAATGAGCCTGACCTTAACTTCTCTTTTCTTTTTCTTGTTTATGTATTTTGATAACCAAACTAGCCATGTGTGGCCTAACTTAACCTGACAAGATTAATGAGCCTGACCTTAACTTCTCTTTCCTTGTTCTTGTTTATGTATTTTGATAACCAAACTAGCCATGTGTAACCTAACTTAACCTGACAAGATTAATGAGCCTGACCTTAACTTCTCTTTCCTTTTTCTTGTTTATGTATTTTGATAACCAAACTAGCCATGTGTAACCTAACTTAACCTGACAAGATTAATGAGCCTGACCTTAACTTCTCTTTCCTTTTTCTTGTTTATGTATTTTGATAACCAAACTAGCCATGTGTAACCTAACTTAACCTGACAAGATTAATGAGCCTGACCTTAACTTCTCTTTCCTTTTTCTTGTTTATGTATTTTGATAACCAAACTAGCCATGTGTAACCTAACTTAACCTGACAAGATTAATGAGCCTGACCTTAACTTCTCTTTCCTTTTTCTTGTTTATGTATTTTGATAACCAAACTAGCCATATGTAACCTAACTTAACCTGACAAGATTAATGAGCCTGACCTTAACTTCTCTTTCCTTGTTCTTGTTTATGTATTTTGATAACCAAACTAGCCATATGTAACCTAACTTAACCTGACAAGATTAATGAGCCTGACCTTAACTTCTCTTTCCTTGTTCTTGTTTATGTATTTTGATAACCAAACTAGCCATGTGTAACCTAACTTAACCTGACAAGATTAATGAGGCCGACCTTAATTTTTCTTTCCTTTTTCTTGTTTATGTATTTGATAACCAAACTAGCCATGTGTAACCTAACTTAACCTGACAAGATTAATGAGCCTGACCTTAACTTCTCTTTCCTTTTTCTTGTTTATGTATTTTAATAACCAAACTAGCCATGTGTAACCTAACTTAACCTGACAAGATTAATGAGCCTGATCTTAACTTCTCTTTCCTTTTTCTTGTTTATGTATTTTGATAACCAAACTAGCCATGTGTAACCTAACTTAAACTGACAAGATTAATGAGGCCGACCTTAATTTCTCTTTCCTTTTTCTTGTTTATGTATTTTGATAACCAAACTAGCCATATGTAACCTAACTTAACCTGACAAGATTAATGAGCCTGACCTTAACTTCTCTTTCCTTGTTCTTGTTTATGTATTTTGATAACCAAACTAGCCATATGTAACCTAACTTAACCTGACAAGATTAATGAGCCTGACCTTAACTTCTCTTTCCTTGTTCTTGTTTATGTATTTTGATAACCAAACTAGCCATGTGTAACCTAACTTAACCTGACAAGATTGATGAGGCCGACCTTAATTTTTCTTTCCTTTTTCTTGTTTAAGTATTTGATAACCAAACTAGCCATGTGTAACCTAACTTAACCTGACAAGATTAATGAGCCTGACCTTAACTTCTCTTTCCTTTTTCTTGTTTATGTATTTTAATAACCAAACTAGCCATGTGTAACCTAACTTAACCTGACAAGATTAATGAGCCTGATCTTAACTTCTCTTTCCTTTTTCTTGTTTATGTATTTTGATAACCAAACTAGCCATGTGTAACCTAACTTAACCTGACAAGATTAATGAGGCCGACCTTAATTTCTCTTTCCTTTTTCTTGTTTATGTATTTTGATAACCAAACTAGCCATGTGTGGCCTAACTTAACCTGACAAGATTAATGAGCCTGACCTTAACTTCTCTTTCATCTTTCTTGTTTATGTTTTTTTTGATAAACTAACTAGCCATGTGTAACCTAACTTAACTTGACAAAATTAATGAGCCTGACCTTAACTTCTCTTTCCTTGTTCTTGTTTATGTATTTTGATAACCAAACTAGCCATGTGTGGCCTAACTTAACCTGACAAGATTAATGAGCCTGACCTTAACTTCTCTTTCATCTTTCTTGTTTATGTTTTTTGATAAACTAACTAGCCATGTGTAACCTAACTTAACTTGACAAAATTAATGAGCCTGACCTTAACTTCTCTTTCCTTGTTCTTGTTTATGTATTTTGATAACCAAACTAGCCATATGTGGCCTAACATAACCTGACAAGATTAATGAGCCTGACCTTAACTTCTCTTTCATCTTTCTTGTTTATGTTTTTTGATAAACTAACTAGCCATGTGTAACCTAACTTAACTTGACAAAATTAATGAGCCTGACCTTAACTTCTCTTTCCTCTTTCTTGTTTATGTTTTTAATAACCAAACTAGCCATGTGTAACCTAACTTAACCTGACAACATAAATGAACCTGACCTTAACTTCTCTTTCATCTCTCTTGTTCATGTTTTTTGATAACCAAACTAGCCATGACAAAATTAATGAGCCTGACCTTAACTTCTCTTTCCTTGTTCTTGTTTATGTATTTTGATAACCAAACTAGCCATATGTGGCCTAACTTAACCTGACAAGATTAATGAGCCTGACCTTAACTTCTCTTTCATCTTTCTTGTTTATGTTTTTTGACAACCAAACTAGCCATGTGTAACCTAACTTAACCTGACAAGATTAATGAGCCTGACCTTAACTTCTCTTTTCTCTTTCTTGTTTATGTTTTTTGACAACCAAACTAGCCATGTGTAACCTAACTTAACCTGACAAGATTAATGAGCCTGACCTTAACTTCTCTTTCCTCTTCCTTGTTTGTTTTTTTTATAACCAAACTAACTATGTGTAACTTAACTTAACCTGACAAGATTAATGAGGCCAACCTTAACTTCTCTTTCCTCTTTCTTTTTTATGTTTTTTGATAACCGAACTAGCCATGTGTAACCTAACTTAACCTGATTACATAAATGAGCCTAACCTTAACTTCTCTTTCCTCTTTCTTGTTTATGTTATTGATAACCAAACTAGCCATGTGAAACCTAACTTAACCTAACTACATAAATGAGCCTGACCTTAACCTCTCTTTCTTCTTTCTTGTTTATGTTATTGATAACCAAACTAGCCATGTGTAACCTAACTTAACCTGAAAACATAAATGAGCCTGACCTTAACTTCTCTTTCATCTTTCTTGTTTATGTATTTGATAACCAAACTAGCCATTTGTAACCTAACTTAACCTGACAAGAATAATGAACCTGCCCTTAACTTCTCTTTCCTCTTTCTTGTTTATGTTTTTCATAACCAAACTAGCCATGTGTAACCTAACTTAACCGGGCAACATAAGTGAGCCTGACCTTAGCTGTTCTTTCCTCCTTGTTTTTATTTTTATATGGGTCAGTAAATGGACAATCATGCAATCATCCATTGCATCATGTGTTTCAACTTCCAGAATCGAGGTGGCGTCTTGAGCATGAACAGGCACTGGCGTCCTTACAGCAGCAACTGCAAACCCTGTCGCTTCCCATATGATTACATTGTGAAGCAGGAAACTTTTGAGGAGGACCTTCGTTACATTGTGCTCAAACTCGGGATTGAAGAGGTCGATGTGACTACTCGGAAAAACTATAAAAGCCTAAGCACGTTTCCCACGTACGAGGCCTATTTTAGAGATATACCTGATGACGTCATAGTTCGATTGTACAATATTTATAAGCAGGATTTTTATCTCTTTGGCTATGACGTTCCTCAGTTTGTGCAGGATGCCTTGGCCAATAAGGGGTCCAGATGAAAGCTCGTGTAGAAAAAAATATGTGTATGTAAGTATGTTTGAAATTTTATATGGAAAAAAATCGTAGACAAATCATACGTAAAAGTTCATACGGTAAAGCTCGTATGGTATAAAGCTAGGTGTATGGAATACAAGCTCTACCCAACTGTGGTCTGCACAGGGGGAATCTGTGACGTCACTCGCTACGTGGCATGTAAACATGGGCCCTCTACATCAACCCATTAAAGCAGGGAGATATACACTATTTACGAAGCAAGATGATAATGACTGAGGATATATTGAATACGTCTACTTTTATAACAACTTCTGTTCAATGAAATGATAACTACCAAGTTTAATATAACTTAAGATATAATGATCTAAATTTAACAAATACATGTCTGAATGAGTTCTGGTAAATTCTTATCCCAGCTGGTATTGATATTCTAAATGGGTAAATCTCCCTCATTCTCTGAATGGCACGGGCTCTTGCACCCTTGCAGCCCGTAGGTGTCTGGTTGATTTTTGTTTGGGCTTGTAGGTAATTTAGGTTATGGGATGATTTGCAACTTTTATTTGAAGATGTTTTGGGATAGGATGTGGGACAAGGATAATCAGCAAATTTGCTTTTCTTATTCTTATAGGCGCCCTAGCTGATAAATATACCTATTTGATTTCATGTATATAATGTAAAGATTAATGATATACCAATCATACAGTCTAAAGGTTTATAGGTTTAGAGGTTGCTTATGAGTGGCAGAGGCAAGGGACAGGGATATTGCCCTAGCAAGCACAACAATGCCGTAGAGACTGATCATATATTATATGACCAGAGCCCAAGCCTCCTCTCCACCCAAGCTAGGACCAGGGAGGGCCAGGCAGTGGCTGCTGATAACTCAACAGATAGACCTTTAGGCTCCCCCAAACCTCCCATCCTTAGCTCACAAGAATTGTAAGGTTGGAGACATTGAAGGAACTAATGAGTCTGAACGGGACTCGAACCCCCGACTGGCAATTACTAGGCAGAGACGTTACCAATCAGGCCACAAAAACCCTACTTTAGTTCAAATAACACAGCTATAGTCTTAGAAACATGTATTCTATAGACCTTGGTATATAGCTATGGTAAGGAGCTCTTATAGGAGAAAGACACTCCAAAATCAAACCATTGTTCTCTAGTCTTGGGTAGTGCCATAGCCTCTGTACGATGGTGTTCCACTGTCTTGGGATAGAGTTCTCTTGCTTGAGGGGACACAGTATTATTTCTCCTTCTCTTTTTTTTTTTTTTTAAAGTTTTTATAGTTTATATATTTAAGATTTATTTCAATGTTGTTACTGTTCTTAAAGCATTTTATTTAAATTTTTTATTACTTCTCTTGTAGTTTATCTATTTCCTTATTTCCTTTCCTCATTGGGGTATTTTCCCTGAGCTCTAGAAGATCTGTTTGTTGTAAAACAATTTATCATTATTATTATTATTATTATTATTATTATTATTAAATAAGCTACAACCCTAGTTGGAAAAACAGGATGCTATAAGCCCAAGGACTCCAACAGGGAAAAATAGCCACGTGGGAAGGAAATAAATAAACTACGAGAAGCAATGAACAATTAAAATAACATATTTTAAGAACAGTAACAATATTAACATAACTCTTTCATAACTAAACTACAAAAAGAGACTTATGCCAGCCTCTTCAACATAAAAACACTCGCTGTAGGTTTGAACTTTTGAAGTACCACCGATTCAACTACCTGATTAGGGAGATTATTCCACAACTTGGTCGCAGCTGGAATAAAACTTCTAGAATTCTGTGTAGTATCTAGTAAAATTCACGGATCTGATTCGAACCTTTTTTTTTTTGTGAATAATAATAAATGATTTTTACCCGAATTTCAGGTTTAATTACATAGAAAGGATTATTTAACTGTCTTACGACATCAGATATTTCTCTTGTTACTGTCCAATCCAGTTTCAGGGGTGTGAAGGATATTTTAAAAATAAAAACAGTACATTTACTATTTAATCTTTTATTATGGGATATTTATCCATTTTATTATTTTTTTCTTGTTTTTTCATACTTATCTATACTAATTCTAGTCAGATTAACCACCAGGCATCAAGACTAAAAGCTGAAGAGGAATTTTGTCTATCATCTTAAACCCAATCCGTCACCCTGCTACCAGTGACTTCATCGATATTTAGGGAGGCATTTCCTCCACACGCAAAGTTCTCGCTACTCCACCAAGTATGTTAGAAATGAATCCAGACCCTGGAATTCCTTATATTTATTTTCTCTTTCGAGCCTTACAAGTCTGAGAACATTTGTACCATAAAGTGTGAGTTATCCTTAATTATAGACATGGGTGACCTGTTACAAAAAAATAAGATACAACTACTATAATGGACCCATCGAGCGTTATTTCTCATGGTGTGAGTACAACTCATAACATCTATCACTCTTCTTTCCTTACGCTAAGCGACTTCCTCAATATCTGTTCCCCAAACAGCTGGGAATTATCACTAACCTTCTGTTTGTAGACACTTTAGTACTTCTCACTCTTATTCTTCCCCACCGTTATCCTTACATTAAGGGGTTGGTTGCCTGATGCGCCCTCTTCAATGTCTTCTATCGAAGACATCCTCTTTCACCTCTCCATATCATCCTTCACTTCACCTAAATTATCGTCATCTCACCATCCAAATCATTTATTTTTTCACAGATGTAACTATAGTGGGGGTGACAAGGGGGTCTTTTTGGAAATGCCCCAGGGCCTCCAAGAGAAAGGGGCCTCCAAAAAATGGTCAGAAAATAAAAGTATTTAAGTATACATTGAAAACTAGAAAAACACTCTGAGATTGTGGACCTTTGCCACGGCAGTTTATTTCGGTCGACATTTTGCTCGACCTTGACCTTTGACATAGGATTTTCAAAATAGAATCAGCTCCACGTCTCAACATAGCAATTAATCCCTGAAAGTTTAACTACTCTATGAGTAAAATTGGGGCCAGGGGCAAGAACATAACCTCCTCCCAACTTTGTTGGCGGAGGTAATTACCACCAACTCACCAGAGTAAGGTTGAGAGGAGGCTCTTTAACTAACTCAGACCCCCGGGTCCCCAATTCTCTAGCTATGCCCCTGAGTAAGTACAAAAGATAATCGTGCCGCAGATATCCTACTCCGGGTATGCGGTAGCAACTTCTTCGTCCCCCGGACGCATCTTCCTACCTGCCATAACTTTCTGGAGGAAAGCAACGATCCAAAACACGACCGAAAATAGGACGTAAACGCTGAGTGTCACAATCTTCCCGATCCTGTGGATGGCTATTGACTTGCTGTGAGGCTGCGTCGCTTTTTTGCGTTCCCCGAAGGAGAACTTTCTGTCGCCTTCCACCTCCGATACAGGAACGATCTTGGTGCGAACGTTCTTCGTCGCAGTCGGGGACTGGAACGTTGACGAGTGGAACGCCGACGACGTCGCTGACGCCTGCGAGTTCGTGGGGGCATCGTAGTGATGGTAGAACTCCACCGCCGTGTGGATCAGGATGGTGACGAAGGCGAAGACGATGGAGCCGAAGAACCAGATGTCTATGAGCTTGAAGTAGGAGGTTTTGGGCAAGTTGTTGGCGATCTGGGCAAAGAGGGTCGTGAGGACGAGCAGGGCGGTCAAGGACACCATGATGCGGTTCTGGAAGTCGAACCACTTGAAGAAGAAGGTGGTGAAAGAGATGAGGTTGATGAGGGTCGTCGGGATGAATATTGTCACGATCTGTGCGGGATAAAAAATAAGAATAAATTTATTTCTCTTCCTCTCGTTTTATTAAGGTTTTTATCATTTATATATGAAAGATCTAATTTAATGTTATTACTATTCATATAATGTTTAATTTTATTTATTCGTTACTTCTCTTATTGTTTATTTGCTTTCCTCACTGGGCTATTTTTCCCTCTTTGAGTCCTTGGGCTTGTAGCATCCTGCTTTTCCAACTATGGTTATAGCTTGACTAATAATAATAATAATAACGTCTACAGACTAATAATAATAATAAAAACAAAAACAACAACAACAACAACAATAATAATAATAATAATAATAACATATAGATGCGAGTGGAAGGCCATGTCCGAGGCTTTTGTTCTGCAGTGAACTAATAACGGTTGCTGATATATATATATATATATATA
>NC_090741.1:61588815-61593815 GCF_036898095.1 Palaemon carinicauda
TTCATATCAACCGACAATCAAGTGTGATAGAATGGCTTTATATAAATGAAACATCGTTTACAGGTAATGAAAACAGTCTCCTATGGTACTATGTTATGATAGGTGCGTGTCGTTACTATCTGACTCTCCTCAATATAGTGTTTAAATCCATTATTAACTATAGTTAATTATTGAATCGTTTGGTAATTAAGTAACAAGTTTTTATTTCCATGGATGATATATCGTAAAGCAAAATAACAAACTTCCTAAAGTTGTAGTTATAGGATTAAAGATATTTTGGCATTTGACGTTGCGATATCTGGGAGTTGCCAGACGCCTCCAGTTCGTTTGTCTTTTTCTTGTTTTTTTCCTCTGCATTTAGCAAGTTCTTTTTCATGGAGTATTGCTGCTCTTAATTATTTATCGTGAAAGATATATTTTAATGTTGTCAGTGTTCTTAAAATATTTTATATTGTTCATTACTTCTCTTGTAGTTTATCTCTTTCCTTTCCTCAGTGGGCTATTTTTCCCTTTGGAACCCTAGGGCTTATAGCATCCTGCTTTTCCAACAACAGGGTTGTAGCCTCGCAAGTGGTAGTAATAATAGTTTGTTATTCCTCAGAGAGACATCTGCTTCTGTAGATTTCTTTCCTAATCTTAAGAGTAGTGCAGTAAGGAGGTGACGAGAGACCTGACTTATTTATTTATTTTTGTTTTTATTCAAATTTCCGTTGTGTAGTTTATGGTATCGCAAAATTCAACGTCTGGAAATTTGCCGAATTTTAAACCAAGCCTAAAGAAAAGTTAGCACCAAAGTATTTGCAATAAAAGGGAAGAAACAAGAAAGGTGGATATTTTATGTGTATATATATATATATATATATATATATATATATATATATATATATATATATATATATATATATATATGTATATATATGTATATATATATATATATATATATATATATATATATATATATATATATATATATATATACATATACACATATATCCGGTCACGCTCAGCTGCAATTTCCAAAGGTTTAACTACTCAGTCTCGGGTCCAGAAATATATATATATATATATATATATATATATATATATATATATATATATATGTGTGTGTGTGTATATATATATATATATATATATATATATATATATATATATATATATATATATATGTATATGTATATACACATACACATATATATTCCGTTCACGTTCAGGGAGTGATGTTGGTAGAGAACTCTGTCCCAATGCTTCATATTTGCTTGTTTATGTGCGATGTGGCTGTTATCATTATCACTTGTTAAGCTACAGCCCTAGTTGGAAAAGCAGGATGCTATAAACCGAAGGGCTCCAACAGTGAAAAATAGCCCGGTGAGGAAAGAAAATATACTACAAGAAAAGTTTAAGAACAACGATAACAACATTAAAAAAAAGTACTAACAAGGAGTCTAGGTAAATGTAAGTGAGGTTTATTTAACAAGACAGCGAGTATATATACAGAAAATAGAGAGCAAGAATGGCACAAAATTCAAACAGTATAAAACATGCGATGGGAACCTTAAACAGGTTTCTTTTATCAGTGGTGTGGCGATCGAGAGAAAAAAAAAGCAAGAATGACAAAATTTAAACAGTTTAAAACATGCGATGGCTAGCTTAAACAGGTTTGTATTTTCAGTGAGAGAAAAAAGCACAATATTGACACAAAATTCAAACAGCATAAAACATGCAACGGCAAGCTAAGCAGGTTTCTTATATCAATGCCAGGGCGATCGAGAGATTAAAAAAGCCTAGTTGGAAAAGCAGGATGCTATAAGCTCAGGGGCTCCAACAGGGAAAATAGCCCAGTGAGGAAAGGAAACAATGAAAAATTAAATATTTTAAGAAACGTAACAACATAAATGTCTCCTATATAAAATGTAAAAACTTGAACAAAACAAGAGGAAGAGAAATAGGATGGAATAATATGCTAGAGTGTCCCCTTAAGCAAGAGAACAGTAGAAGACCATGGTACAGAGGCTATGTTACTACCCAAGACTAGAGAACAATGGTTTGATTTTGGAGTGTTATTCTCATAGAAGAGTTACCTACCATAGCTAAAAAGTCTCTCCTATCTTTACCAAGAGGAAAGTAGCCACTGAACAATTACAGTGCAATAGTTAATCTTTTGGGTGAAGAAGAATTGTTTGGTAATTTCTGTGTTTGTCAGATGTATGAGGACAGAGGAGAATATGTAAAGAATGGGCCAGATTATTCGGTGTATGTGTAGGCAAAATGAAAATGAACCGTAACCAAAGTGAAGTATACAATGTAGTACCGTTGGGCTAGTGAAAGGACTCCATATCTATCTAGCGGTAGTATCTCAACGGGTGGCTGGTGCCCAACCTATGAGCGTAAATGAAACACGTGAGTCGGTGTACACATACCTTGTACCGTATCCCGGGTCCGTACTTCTCAAGGGTGACGTAGGTCTCCGTGTTCTTGTTCATTCGGAAGACCATGTTGCAGTAGTCGGTGGTGAAGGGGAAGTAGAAAAAGTTGAAGTTGCAACGGAAGGTGACCGTGTATTTTCGCACGATGCGGATGTAGTTCTCCACGCCCTTGTAGTGACGGGCTGTTCGGCCGGGGGGGGGGGGGGGATGGGGGGGAGAAGAAGCTTTGTTTGGATAAATAGGAAAAGATAGGTTGTGGTTTTTTTTTTTTATTTTTTTTTTTTTACATCCGCCAAGGAGATTTTATTTTTTTCGAGTCGGTTTAATTTTTTTTATAATTAATTTATATTTACTGTGTATAAAAATGTGTAGGCTATGTAGTAAACACACTCATTTATATATATATCTATATATATATATATATATATATATATATATATATATATATATATATTTATAATAATAATAATAATAATAATGTATACATGTACACACACGCACACATTTATATATATATATATATATATGTATATATATATATATATATATATATATATATATATATATATATATATATATGTATATATATAGATAGATAGATAGATAGAGATGAACTGCAGATGAGGTATATGGTAATGAGACACACGTATATATATATATTATATATATGTATATATATGTATATGTATATATATATATATATATATATGTATATGTATATGTATATATATATATATATATATATATATATATATATATATATATATACAACCTTATGAAGGTAAAGCATGAATGCTGAGTGCCAATGAGAAATGTCATAAAAAAAAACCCACTGATAGTGGGAAATATGGAAATACTTTTAAAGTAAAGATAAAGAGGGTTAATTTAGGTAGAAGGAATTGATGATGAAAGGCTAAGAGAAGATTTTATTATTATTATTATTATTATTATTATTATTATTATTATTAGCTAAGCTACAACCCTATTTGGAAAAGCAAGATGGTATATATTTATATGCCAAAAGGGCTCCAATAGGGAAAAATAGCTCAATGAGGAAAGAAAATAAACAATCTGAGAAATAATGAACAATTAAAATAAAATATTTCAAAAACAGCAACATCAAAACAGATATTTTATATATGAACTTTAAAAAGACTAAAATCAGTGAGAGTTTGTTGTTAATCATCCCCTACCCCTCCAAAAATGAAACTCCAAATACCCTCGCAAATTATATAGGACCACCTTCAGTTGAGACAACATCTCCCTGGGCTCAAATGACTCGCTTATATTCTCTCTCTATAACTTTTTTCCATTTTTCATTTTGACTCGTATCAATTAAACTAAGCCTCTTTATCACATTGTACCAGTTTTTATAGTTTCTATAGGAGATATTTATTTTAATGTTGATACTCTTCTTAAAATATTTTATTTTTCTGTGTTTCCTTTCCTCACTGGACTATTTTCCCTGTTGGAGCCCCTGGGCTTATAGCATCCTGCTTTGCCAACAAGGGTTGTAGCTTAGCAAGTATTAATAATAATAATAATAATAATAATAATAATAAGGGTTTGTAATCAACCAGAGTGCCGATTTTAGACGGGATTTAGAGTTATCTAAATGTCCCGCTTTTTAGAAAGAATTATGAGCTTTGTTCACGTTTGTCCCACCCTTTTTTTGTGCCACAAAAACAAAACTATCCCCATTTTAGTGAAATAGTACTGATATTTTGTTTAATTTTGCCATTTCACTATCTGGTAATTTCCATCGTCTTCTTTGACTGCTTCGGTGCGCAATTAGCTTTATTAAAGTAATATTATAGACTCTATAAAGTGCAGCCCGCTGCAACTGCTGGTGTCGGCAGAATAAAGGGCTGAGAAAGTCATCGAAGGTCGAGAGAGAGAGAGAGAGAGAGAGAGAGAGAGAGAGAGAGAGAGAGAGAGAGAGAGAGAGAGAGAGAGAGAGAGAGTATAATATATATATATATATATATATAATATATAAATATATAAATGTATATATATAAATGTATATCTATATATATATATATATATATATATATATATATATATATATATATATATGTGTGTGTGTGTGTGTGTGTATATATCTATCTAAATATCTATCTATCTATCTATATATATATATATATATATATATATATATATATATATATATATATATACTTGTGTGTGTGTGTCTGTCTGTGTCTGTTATGAAATATCCCGCTTTCATAGAAAAAAAAATCTGCCCACATTACCCAAAAATTAAATTCTTATGACATGAACTACGACAGGCTGCAAGTATGCACACTCCCATGCCTGCAGGCAATCTACAACAACAACAACTAATAAACTCACCTTCCCTGGAATACTCGATGTTGTCCGGAAGAGGCTGGCCCAGACGTTTGATGGTGATCTTGCACTCGTTGTCGACCAGCGTGTGCTGGTTATTTTCCGCGTTTAGGAAATCCACCGTTGGGATCCAGATTGTGTAGGCCTTTTTTGAAAAGAAATGTTTAATTGAGTAATGCACGGTGGATTTGCTTGTGTTGGTGGATGCGTGTTATTTTTATTATTGTT
>NC_090741.1:61601315-61616315 GCF_036898095.1 Palaemon carinicauda
GTACCCTCAAGCAAGAGAACTCTACCCAAAGACAGTGGAACACTATAGTACAGAGGCTATAGCACTATACCAAGGGTAGAGAACAATGTTTTGATTTTGGAGTGTCTTTCTCCCAGAAGAGCTGCTTTCCATAGCCAGAGAGTATCTTCTACCCTTACCAAGAGGAAATTAGCCACTGAACAATTACAGTGCTGTACTTAACCCTTTGAGTTAAGAAGAATGTTTCCATTCGCTTCAGCTGATTTGCATATCATTAGTTATGGTCGGTGGACACAGTCACTGTGTTGTACAGAATCATATTGTAACTTACTTACGAGTGTATAACAATATGGAGCTGATCAGTAATATATATATGTACCCCTAAGAGACCACAGTTTACAGGGACTTATGTAATGTCCTGTGAATAGGGCTATTACCAGTACTTTGTTTTCTGTAATTGTGACAGTTATCTCTTTTTGGCTGTTTGTTTCTTTAATGCTAAAAGTAGCATTTCTGAAATATTACTACTGTACTGCTAACAGTGATATCAATGTTAATTAATTTCTATACTTTTAGCTGTGTATTTTCACTGGTAGCTTATTACCCTGTACTAGTAATAGTGACACTTAACATGACCTGACTAACCTGTTAGCTAAAATCCTGCTTTTTCAGCTGATTAATTTTCCGCTTATAATTCTTTACTGTTAATATCAGCTTATCTCTGAACAGTCATCTCTGCACTGTCAAGCTGTCCACTGCATACATCTAAGAGCTGAGTGTAGGTAACAGATCAGTTCATCTTATGTTTCTTTTATAAGAAAAAACAACCCCCAAAGAGACCAATATTAGCTAATCTCTGTACAGTCATCTCTGCATTGTCAAGCTTTCCACCTCATACATCAAAGAGCTGAGTGTAGGTAACAGTCCAGTTCATCTTATGTTTATTTTTTAAGAAAAAACAACCCCCAAGGAGACCAATATTAGCTAATCTCTTTACAGTCATCTCTGCACTGTCAAGCTGTCCACTGCATACATGTAAGAGCTAAGTGTAAGTAACAGCCAAGATCATCTTATGTTTCTTTTATAAAAAAAAAAAACCCAAGGAGACTCACCTCTCTGATGGGTATGCAGGTGCCATCATCGCAAGTGAACTCATCGTTTTTGGCGCACTGGGTGAAGGTTAGGCTTTGTGGGGCACCTTTCTCCTTTTCACAGAAGCCGTGGGAGAAGGTCCATAGGTGTCTTCCGATGGGGAAACTGATGGAGCCGTCGTCCTCCTTCGTGGCATATGTGTCGTTGATCTGTTGGGGTAGAACAAGAGGGAGGGAGGGAGTGAAGGGTGGGTATGGTTAGTACTTGGATGAGTGACTACAAAACAAAGAAAAGACAGACATCTTTGGCATATATGTCCCTTGAACATCTATAAAGCAAGGCGTAGACTAAAAGGTAAAGGTAGTTTAGGTTCATAAGTAAGTCGGTGGGTATTTTCATAGCATTAATATTTAATTTTTAATTAATAGATTGTAAAGAGTTGTTGATGAGCACCATAGTGAGTATAGGAATGTAGGAATGTGATATGTGGTGTTCCTCGGGGTAGTGTTCTTAGTCTATTACTTTAAATACTATATACACATGGTATGTGGTTTGACCTAGAAAACAAGCTCGTTGCATATGCAGATGATGCTTTTATCTTTGCTTCAATTCCATCTGGATATAGCTCTGAGGTTGCTGAATCCCTTAATAGAGATCTAGCTAAATTTAGTGCTTGGTGCAAATTATGGGGCATGAAGTTGAACTCTAACAAAACTCAAAGTATGATTGTAAGTAGGCCGAGGACACTGGCTCCTCATCATCCTGATCTCTGCATTGATAATGTATATTTCACAATATACATCTTTTAAGGTTTTAGGTGTTATTCTTCATCGCAAATTTAGTTTTGAGAAATGTGTTCAATCTGTTTCTTCTTTAATTACACAAAAAATGTCTTATTGAGAAAGTCTTTTAAGATTTTCAGTGATCAATCTACTCTGAAAAAGTGTATTACTTCTTTCATTCGACATTATTTCGAGCATTGTTCTCCTGTTTTGCCTTCAGCTGCTTACTCTCGTCTTAATTTGTTTGATAAATGCTTGCTGTCTATTAAATTTCTTATTCCTGATCTTGATATTAATCTCTGGCACTGTCATTTAGTTAGTTCTTTATGTATGTTGCATAAAACGTTTCATAATTCAGACCTTTTGCATTTAGATCTTCCCAGACTGTACCAGCCTATATGTAGTACTAGATATGCAGTTAGTTCTAACAGTCTTGCCTTCTCCTTCATAAGACTCAACACTACACAGTATTCTAGAAGTTTTATTCCAGTTGTGACCAGATTGTAGGGTGATCTTCCTTATCAGGTAGTTGAATCGGTAGAACTTCAAAAGTTACAACTTGTAGCGAATGTCTTTTATGTTGAACAGGTTGACACAAGTCTCTCTTCCTAGTTTAAATGTGACTGATCTATTTTAACGTTCATACTGATCTTAAGAAGTTTTATATTCTTTATTCATTACTTCTAAAGTTTATTTCCTTTCCTCACTGGGTTGTTTTTCTGGTTGGAGCCCTTATATCATCCTGCTTTTCCAGCTACGGTTGTAGCTTTGCAAGTAATTAATAATAATGATAATGATAAAATGTCACTCCTGATTCGCCAATGTCAGTACCTGTTTTCCAACATCAGATTATTTTGTATATACTTTTTTGTTCACAATTGTAAGTGTACCAATCGATGATATTGTGGTACGATTGTACAGTTTTGGCTTTGGCTGCATTCATATCTTGTTCATGCTTCATGATAATTTCTTTTTTCACTTTTGCTATAGGCAAATCATCTCTTTACCATGTTTCTTAATCATCTTGAGGTCCAATGTTACGATGATGTACTGTTAACTCTACAACTCAGCGCGAAATTACTTTATAATGAACAATAGCAATCACAACTCAACAAAGACAAGCTGTCACAATTCTTAGTAGGGGCAACGCGCGTGACTGATTTGTGCGCTATCGCATGCTAGTCTTGTTATTACTTGTCCACTAAAACTGCCCATATGGTGCAAATCTTTTCCTCGCAGACCTATGCAAAGCTCTCAACCTAATTCAAGTTTGTATGCTTCTATCCCGATTAGCTCGTATTCAAAGTTACTTGTAACCCGAGGTATTACTGTATATGTATATATATATATGTGTGTGTGTTTGTATATATATATATATATATATATATATATATATATATATATATATATATATATATATACAGTGGAACCTCTACATCCGAACGTATCTACATCCGAATTTTCCAACATCCGAAGTAAAATTCGAGCAAATTTTTTACTCTACACCCGAATTTCATTTCGACACACGAAGTAAGCAATTTTCGTCGTACCGGTTGTATCCGAATTTTTCGACATGCGAAGTACAATTCGAACACTTTCCTACTCTACACCAGAATTTTTTTTTCGACACCCGAAGTAAACAATACTCGTAGGCGTAGTCGGTACTCATAGCGCCTGATGTGTTTTTTATTTCCACCGATAGAAGGCAGCACTTCGACCTCGGAGGGACCCTCAATTAGCGCGGCTTGGGTCAGTCCTCTGTTCTCGTCAGCTTCTTGCGGTTGTGCCCTGTGCGTTCTGCTATTATTGTACTGTTTTAATCGTAATTTTTTACGTGCATCCTTTTACGGTAATTTATGTAAATCATGGGTCCTAAAAGGCTTAGTTTCGCAAGTGGAAGTGGTAGTGGTAGTGGTGAGAAAAGGAATAAGGAAATGCTTTCTTTAGAAGTAAAGCAAGGAATTATTGAAAAGCATGAGCGTGGTGTCCGTGTGAGTGAACTTGCAATAGGTTCGGTGCAAATAAAAGAGGTGTTAGGAAAATATCAAGACGTGGTCGACTTCATCGACAAATACCATCCAAAGAAATTGAAGGTTTGTCGTGTAGTTGCGCAGTTTGATGATGTTTCCCTAACTTATTTTCGAAACATTCTGAAAAGCTGTACCAAGCAACTTCCTATCGATAGCTTCTTTAAAAAAACTACAAAGCGATCTCGTGATGAAGAGGATGGAAGTGGTTCAAAGAAAACGGCAAAGAGAGAAGAGAAAAAAATTAAATCAATTTTAAGTGGAGAGAGTGAAAGTGATTAAAATTAATCATCAAAAGGAAAAAAAGAAAATGTAAAGAAAAAATATAAAATATGAAAATAAAAAGAATAAATAAGCTAAGTTAGGTTAAAGTTCACTTAGTGTAAGTTAGAATAATTTACGGTAGTGTACGTTTATCGTAGTCAACCTCTCTACCTCCTCGCCGCCCGTCTGTCTCCTCTCTGCGTAGCAAGACCAACAACACCTGCGCTGGAGTTTCTAAGGTAAAGTGACGCTAAAAACCCGTTTCTTATTTATCATTTTTTGATAATTCTTCTTTTTTACATGTCTATTATCTAATTTAGTGTGCATTATTCTCATGGGAAATTATGTGTAGTAGTTTATTAAGAAGTTATCATAGGTTTTTGGGCTCAACCACGGATTAATCCTATTTCAATGTATTCGTATGGGAAAATTCGTTTCGACATCCGAACATTTTCTACATGCGAAGTCGGTTGTGGAACGGATTAAATTCGTATGTAGAGGTACCACTATATATATTTATATATATGTATATATGTACATATATATTTATAGATGTATGTATATATTATATATATATGTATATATATATATACATATATATATATATATATAAATATATATATATATAAATATATATATAAATATATATATAAATATATATATATAAATATATATATATATAAATATATATATATATATATATACATATATATATATACATATGTATATATATGTATATATATATATATGTATATATATATATATATATATATATATATATGTATATATATATATATATATATATATATATATATATATATATATATATATATGTAAATAATATTTATATATGAGCGTGTAATCATATTAAATATCCATTTTTACGTATGATTTAGAAGTCCCAACATCTTACCCCAATCCTTTCGAGTTTCCAAAAGCCCTCGTCGGTGAAATAGAGTTGTGATCTATAATAACCTCTGAAATAAGGTTTTTGGTTCTTCATCCCGGCCATGACGAAACGGTCATCGTAAAGGGTTGCGTCACAGATTCCCCTAAACCTGATCGAGTTGAAGAAAAAGGAATAATGAGAAAAAGTTCTTTTAATTGAAAGGTCAAATATTTTTTTTAAGTAATTTAGGGCAGTGAATGAAAATCTGTTGTATTGAGAACAATTCAGTGTTTGGATCACATTCTCTAATGGAATATTTAGTGATGTTTAAGCATTAAATATGAAGTTGTAATTGAAAGTTCAAATATTTTTTAAGGTAATTTAGTTCATTGAATAAATGAAAATCTGTTATATTGTGAAGAGAACTATTCAGTGTTTGGATTACATTTTGTAATGGAATATTTAGTGATGTTTAAGCTTTAAATATGAAGTTGTAATTGAAAGTCAAATATTTTTAAGGTAATTTCGGTTAGTGAATGAATGAATATCTGTTTTATTGTGAAGAGAACAATTCAGTGTTTTTATTACATTCTCTAATGGAATATTTAAATATCTAAATGTTTAAATATGGGATTTAAAAATGTAAACATTAAGAATTAACTTCATAAAGAAGTTGATTCCGAAACATATTTAGCTCAGGACAAATAAGCATGTTTTTTCAACTTGAATTTTACTGCCTTATCCTTATTCAATTAATTAGAAACCAAAAGAATTTTCAACTTGAATTTTACTGCCTTATCCTTATTCAATTAATTAGAAACCAAAAGAATTTTCAACTTGAATTTTACTGCCTTATCCTTATTCAATTAATTAGAAACCAAAAGAATTTTCAACTTGAATTTTACTGCCTTATCCTTATTTAGTTAATTAGAAACCAAAAGAATTTTCAACTTGAATTTTACTGCCTTATCCTTATTCAATTAATTAGAAACCAAAAGAATTTTCAACTTGAATTTTACTGCCTTATCCTTATTCAATTAATTAGAAACCAAAAGAATTTTCAACTTGAATTTTACTGCCTTATCCTTATTCAATTAATTAGAAACCAAAAGAATTTTCAACTTGAATTTTACTGCCTTATCCTTATTTAGTTAATTAGAAACCAAAAGAATTTTCAATTTGAATTTTATTTCCTAATCCTTATTTAGTTAATTAGAAACTAAAAGAATTTTTCAACTTGAATTTTACTGCCTTATCCTTATTTAGTTAATTAGAAACCAAAAGAATTTTCAACTTGAATTTTACTGTCTTATCCTTATTTAGTTAATTAGAAACCAAAAGAATTTTCAACTTGAATTTTACTGCCTTATCCTTATTCAATTAATTAGAAACCAAAAGAATTGTAAACTTGAATTTTACTGCCTTATCCTTATTTAGTTAATTAGAAACCAAAAGAATTTTCAACTTGAATTTTACTGCCTTATCCTTATTCAATTAATTAGAAACCAAAAGAATTTTCAACTTGAATTTTACTGCCTTATCCTTATTTAGTTAATTAGAAACCAAAAGAATTTTCAATTTGAATTTTATTTCCTAATCCTTATTTAGTTAATTAGAAACTAAAAGAATTTTTCAACTTGAATTTTACTGCCTTATCCTTATTTAGTTAATTAGAAACCAAAGAATTTTTAACTTGAATTTTACTGCCTTATCCTTATTTAGTTAATTAGAAACCAAAAGAATTTTCAATTTGAATTTTATTTCCTAATCCTTATTTAGTTAATTAGAAACTAAAAGAATTTTTCAACTTGAATTTTACTGCCTTATCCTTATTTAGTTAATTAGAAACCAAAAGAATTTTCATCTTGAATTTTACTGCCTTATCCTTATTTAGTTAATTAGAAACCAAAAGAATTTTCAACTTGAATTTTACTGCCTTATCCTTATTCAATTAATTAGAAACCAAAAGAATTTTCAACTTGAATTTTACTGTCTTATCCTTATTTAGTTAATTAGAAACCAAAAGAATTTTCAACTTGAATTTTACTGTCTTATCCTTATTTAGTTAATTAGAAACCAAAAGAATTTTCAACTTGAATTTTACTGCCTTATCCTTATTTAGTTAATTAGAAACCAAAGAATTTTTAACTTGAATTTTACTGCCTTATCCTTATTTAGTTAATTAGAAACCAAAAGAATTTTCAACTTGAATTTTACTGTCTTATCCTTATTTAGTTAATTAGAAACCAAAAGAATTTTCATCTTGAATTTTACTGCCTTATCCTTATTTAGTTAATTAGAAACCAAAAGAATTTTCAACTTGAATTTTACTGCCTTATCCTTATTCAATTAATTAGAAACCAAAAGAATTGTAAACTTGAATTTTACTGCCTTATCCTTATTTAGTTAATTAGAAACCAAAAGAATTTTCAACTTGAATTTTACTGCCTTATCCTTATTCAATTAATTAGAAACCAAAAGAATTTTCAACTTGAATTTTACTGCCTTATCCTTATTTAGTTAATTAGAAACCAAAAGAATTTTCAACTTGAATTTTACTGCCTTATCCTTATTCAATTAATTAGAAACCAAAAGAATTTTCAACTTGAATTTTACTGCCTTATCCTTATTTAGTTAATTAGAAACCAAAAGAATTTTCAACTTGAATTTTACTGCCTTATCCTTATTCAATTAATTAGAAACCAAAAGAATTTTCAACTTGAATTTTACTGCCTTATCCTTATTTAGTTAATTAGAAACCAAAAGAATTTTCAATTTGAATTTTATTTCCTAATCCTTATTTAGTTAATTAGAAACTAAAAGAATTTTTCAACTTGAATTTTACTGTCTTATCCTTATTTAGTTAATTAGAAACCAAAAGAATTTTCAACTTGAATTTTACTGCCTTATCCTTATTCAATTAATTAGAAACCAAAAGAATTGTAAACTTGAATTTTACTGCCTTATCCTTATTCAATTAATTAGAAACCAAAAGAATTTTCAACTTGAATTTTACTGCCTTATCCTTATTCAATTAATTAGAAACCAAAAGAATTTTCAACTTGAATTTTACTGTCTTATCCTTATTTAGTTAATTAGAAACCAAAAGAATTTTCATCTTGAATTTTACTGCCTTATCCTTATTTAGTTAATTAGAAACCAAAAGAATTTTCAACTTGAATTTTACTGCCTTATCCTTATTCAATTAATTAGAAACCAAAAGAATTGTAAACTTGAATTTTACTGCCTTATCCTTATTTAGTTAATTAGAAACCAAAAGAATTTTCAACTTGAATTTTACTGCCTTATCCTTATTCAATTAATTAGAAACCAAAAGAATTGTAAACTTGAATTTTACTGCCTTATCCTTATTTAGTTAATTAGAAACCAAAAGAATTTTCAACTTGAATTTTACTGCCTTATCCTTATTCAATTAATTAGAAACCAAAAGTATTGTAAACTTGAATTTTACTGCCTTATCCTTATTTAGTTAATTAGAAACCAAAAGAATTTTCAATTTGAATTTTATTTCCTAATCCTTATTTAGTTAATTAGAAACTAAAAGAATTTTTCAACTTGAATTTTACTGTCTTATCCTTATTTAGTTAATTAGAAACCAAAAGAATTTTCAACTTGAATTTTACTGCCTTATCCTTATTCAATTAATTAGAAACCAAAAGAATTGTAAACTTGAATTTTACTGCCTTATCCTTATTCAATTAATTAGAAACCAAAAGAATTTTCAACTTGAATTTTACTGCCTTATCCTTATTTAGTTAATTAGAAACCAAAAGAATTTTCATCTTGAATTTTACTGCCTTATCCTTATTTAGTTAATTAGAAACCAAAAGAATTTTCAACTTGAATTTTACTGTCTTATCCTTATTTAGTTAATTAGAAACCAAAAGAATTTTCAACTTGAATTTTACTGCCTTATCCTTATTCAATTAATTAGAAACCAAAAGAATTTTCAACTTGAATTTTACTGCCTTATCCTTATTTAGTTAATTAGAAACCAAAAGAATTTTCAACTTGAATTTTACTGCCTTATCCTTATTCAATTAATTAGAAACCAAAAGAATTTTCAACTTGAATTTTACTGCCTTATCCTTATTCAATTAATTAGAAACCAAAAGAATTTTCAACTTGAATTTTACTGCCTTATCCTTATTCAATTAATTAGAAACCAAAAGAATTTTCAACTTGAATTTTACTGCCTTATCCTTATTTAGTTAATTAGAAACCAAAAGAATTTTCATCTTGAATTTTACTGCCTTATCCTTATTTAGTTAATTAGAAACCAAAAGAATTTTCAACTTGAATTTTACTGCCTTATCCTTATTCAATTAATTAGAAACCAAAAGAATTTTCAACTTGAATTTTACTGCCTTATCCTTATTTAGTTAATTAGAAACCAAAAGAATTTTCAATTTGAATTTTATTTCCTAATCCTTATTTAGTTAATTAGAAACTAAAAGAATTTTTCAACTTGAATTTTACTGCCTTATCCTTATTTAGTTAATTAGAAACCAAAAGAATTTTCAACTTGAATTTTACTGCCTTATCCTTATTTAGTTAATTAGAAACCAAAAGAATTTTCATCTTGAATTTTACTGCCTTATCCTTATTTAGTTAATTAGAAACCAAAAGAATTTTCATCTTGAATTTTACTGCCTTATCCTTATTTAGTTAATTAGAAACCAAAAGAATTTTCATCTTGAATTTTACTGCCTTATCCTTATTCAATTAATTAGAAACCAAAAGAATTTTCAACTTGAATTTTACTGCCTTATCCTTATTTAGTTAATTAGAAACTAAAAGAATTTTTCAACTTGAATTTTACTGCCTTATCCTTATTTAGTTAATTAGAAACCAAAAGAATTTTCATCTTGAATTTTACTGCCTTATCCTTATTTAGTTAATTAGAAACCAAAAGAATTTTCATCTTGAATTTTACTGCCTTATCCTTATTCAATTAATTAGAAACCAAAAGAATTTTCAACTTGAATTTTACTGCCTTATCCTTATTTAGTTAATTAGAAACCAAAAGAATTTTCAATTTGAATTTTATTTCCTAATCCTTATTTAGTTAATTAGAAACTAAAAGAATTTTTCAACTTGAATTTTACTGCCTTATCCTTATTTAGTTAATTAGAAACCAAAAGAATTTTTCAACTTGAATTTTACTGCCTTATCCTTATTTAGTTAATTAGAAACCAAAAGAATTTTCATCTTGAATTTTACTGCCTTATCCTTATTTAGTTAATTAGAAACTAAAAGAATTTTTAACTTGAATTTTACTGCCTTATCCTTATTTAGTTAATTAGAAACCAAAAGAATTTTCAACTTGAATTTTACTGCCTTATCCTTATTTAGTTAATTAGAAACCAAAAGAATTTTCAATTTGAATTTTATTTCCTAATCCTTATTTAGTTAATTAGAAACTAAAAGAATTTTTCAACTTGAATTTTACTGCCTTATCCTTATTTAGTTAATTAGAAACCAAAGAATTTTTCAACTTGAATTTTACTGCCTTATCCTTATTCAATTAATTAGAAACCAAAAGAATTGTAAACTTGAATTTTACTGCCTTATCCTTATTCAATTAATTAGAAACCAAAAGAATTTTCAACTTGAATTTTACTGCCTTATCCTTATTTAGTTAATTAGAAACCAAAAGAATTTTCAACTTGAATTTTACTGCCTTATCCTTATTTAGTTAATTAGAAACCAAAAGAATTGTAAACTTGAATTTTACTGCCTTATCCTTATTTAGTTAATTAGAAACCAAAAGAATTTTCAACTTGAATTTTACTGCCTTATCCTTATTCAATTAATTAAAAACCAAAAGAATTGTAAACTTGAATTTTACTGCCTTATCCTTATTTAGTTAATTAGAAACCAAAAGAATTTTCAACTTGAATTTTACTGCCTTATCCTTATTTAATTAATTAGAAACCAAAAGAATTTTCAACTTGAATTTTACTGCCTTATCCTTATTTAGTTAATTAGAAACCAAAAGAATTTTCATCTTGAATTTTACTGCCTTATCCTTATTTAGTTAATTAGAAACCAAAAGAATTTTCAACTTGAATTTTACTGCCTTATCCTTATTCAATTAATTAGAAACCAAAAGAATTTTCAACTTGAATTTTACTGCCTTATCCTTATTTAGTTAATTAGAAACCAAAAGAATTTTCAATTTGAATTTTATTTCCTAATCCTTATTTAATTAATTAGAAACCAAAAGAATTTTCAACTTGAATTTTACTGCCTTATCCTTATTTAGTTAATTAGAAACCAAAAGAATTTTCAACTTGAATTTTACTGCCTTATCCTTATTTAGTTAATTAGAAACCAAAAGAATTTTCAACTTGAATTTTACTGCCTTATCCTTATTTAGTTAATTAGAAACCAAAAGAATTTTCAACTTGAATTTTACTGCCTTATCCTTATTTAGTTAATTAGAAACCAAAAGAATTTTCAACTTGAATTTTACTGCCTTATCCTTATTTAGTTAATTAGAAACCAAAAGAATTTTCATCTTGAATTTTACTGCCTTATCCTTATTCAATTAATTAGAAACCAAAAGAATTTTCAACTTGAATTTTACTGCCTTATCCTTATTCAATTAATTAGAAACCAAAAGAATTTTCAACTTGAATTTTACTGCCTTATCCTTATTTAATTAATTAGAAACCAAAAGAATTTTCAACTTGAATTTTACTGCCTTATCCTTATTTAGTTAATTAGAAACCAAAAGAATTTTCATCTTGAATTTTACTGCCTTATCCTTATTCAATTAATTAGAAACCAAAAGAATTTTCAACTTGAATTTTACTGCCTTATCCTTATTCAATTAATTAGAAACCAAAAGAATTTTCAACTTGAATTTTACTGCCTTATCCTTATTTAGTTAATTAGAAACCAAAGAATTTTTCAACTTGAATTTTACTGCCTTATCCTTATTTAGTTAATTAGAAACCAAAGAATTTTTAACTTGAATTTTACTGCCTTATCCTTATTCAATTAATTAGAAACCAAAGAATTTTTAACTTGAATTTTACTGCCTTATCCTTATTTAGTTAATTAGAAACCAAAGAATTTTTCAACTTGAATTTTACTGCCTTATCCTTATTTAGTTAATTAGAAACCAAAGAATTTTTAACTTGAATTTTACTGCCTTATCCTTATTTAGTTAATTAGAAACCAAAGAATTTTTTAACTTGAATTTTACTGCCTTATCCTTATTTAATTAATTAGAAACCAGAAGAATTTTCAACTTGAATTTTACTGCCTTATCCTTATTTAATTAATTAGAAACCTAAAGAATTTTAAACTTGAATTTTATGCCTTGTCCTTATTTAATTAATTAACAAACCAAGAGAATTTTAAACTTGAATTTTATGCTTTATCCTTATTTAGTTAATTAAAAAACCAAGAGAATTTTGAACTTGAATTTTATGCCTTATCCTTATTTAATTAATTAAAAAACCAAGAGAATTTTGAACTTGAATTTCACTGGCTTATTTCACTTTAGTGTGTTAGAAACCTTAGGTAACTCAACATCTTTCTCCAATGAACTTTTTTCCTCCATATTTTTACATTACTGAAGACAGCAATTGAAACTTTACTTCCTTTATTTATTTTTACAGAAACCTCTGAGTTAATCTTCTCTTACCTTATTCTTTCTACTCTATTGAAAATAAACTAACTGACGATTCTTTCTCATTTCGTTAGGGTCTTAAACTAAAGTCCAACCTAGGTTGGATAGCTAGGTTGGTAACGTCGCGGGCTTCTGTTTCAGAGGTCCCGAATTCGCGTTCCCGCTAAGGCGCGAATAGTGTGAGACCTTCTGCCTGGGGGTACTCCCAAGGGTGGCGCATAGGGGGGAGGTTAGAGGGGGCTAATGATAGTCCCAGCTGGTCCATGGTCACCCGAGGAGATGATGAAGGTCGTCTCAGGGGAGACCTAAAACCCGCAACTTTAACTTTAACTTTTATATAAGGTCTCTAGGGCAATGTCCTGCTTGATAGGGCAATGTCACTGTCCCTTGCCACTGTCATTCATGAGCGACCTTTAAACCTTTAAATGCAAACTAAGTAAACACTTGACTTTTATTTAAACCCAAGGTAAATTAACCTTCCTTTACTTTTCAGATCAGGTGAGTGATAACAGACCATTTTGACGTGGATTTTGCATCGGATCGGACAAGGTCAAATTTCCTCCAGATGTGATCTATTTCTATTTCAAGGTGATTAGTAGCAGTTCTCTATTTTTATTCTGATTACATTGTAATCAAAATAAAATAAAAGATATTTATCAATATCTTTTATTTTATTAATATCTTGTATTTTTATCAATATTTTAAATTTTTGTCAATATCTTGTATTTTAATATTTTGTATTTTTACTAATATTTTGCATTTTTTATTAATATCTTGTATTTTTATCAATATTTATCTTAGGTGCAAGTTTTTACGGCTTTTTTGTGTGCTAGTGATTTAGGTAATCGCTCATATATCAATACTATCTTTATGATTCAATAATATTGCTTTATTTATATGTTTGTTCTTGTTATTGCAATGTTTCTTTTATATTAGTGTTTGGTTTGGTTGCACTATTGATATTGATGGTACTAATGGTTACCAATGTTGGTGGGAGTAGTCTACAGAAATACTGAAATCGCAGGAGAATTATATTTTGAAAGATTTGAAAGAGATAGTATTTTACGCAAAAATTTGAGAGATAGTATTTTACACAAAAATTTGAAAGAGATAGTATTTTACGCAAAGATTTGAATGAAATAGTATTTTACGCAAAGATTTGAATGGAATAGTATTCTACGCAAAGATTTGAATGAAATAGTATTCTACGCAAAGATTTGAATGAAATAGTATTCTACGCAAAGATTTGAATGACATAGTATTTTACTCAAAGATTTGAGTGACATAGAACTTTACGCAAAGATTTGAATAAAATAGTATTTTACGCAAAAATTTGAATACGCAAAGATTTGAATGAAATGGTATTTGACGTAATCGTATCGAAAAATTATTTAAATTAATATGCGCCGGCTCAGCTTACCCTTGCATAAGCATCGACGGGTGAATAGATTTTTGTGATACGTGAAAAGTGTAATTATTTCGGTGATTTTTAAGAGTTGTCGGTTATGTACATAGTTTTAAAATCCGGAGATCACAGAGTGAATGATTAGCTATTGAAGAGTATTTCTTTATGTAATTGAATATTTGTTTCTGGTTCCTTGTTAAAGGTAAATGAGAGCTATATGAGGTCTAAATGCTGAGTTATCAGCAGCCATTGCCTGGCCCTCCTTGGTCCTAGCTTGGGTGGAGAGGGGGCTTGGGCGCTGATCATATGTATATATGGTCAGTCTCTAGGGCATTGTCCTGCTTGATAGGGCAATGTGACTGTCCCTTGCCTCTACCATTCATGAGTGGCCTTTCCTGATCCTCCTTGGTCCTAGCTTGGGTGGAGAGGGGTCTTGTGCGCTGATCGATAGGTATATATGGTGAGTCTCTAGGGCATTGTCCTGCTCGATAGGGCAATATCAGTTTCCCTTACAAATTTTGGAAGAGTCTAGAAACAAGAATTTTGAAGCACGACTTGACAAAAGACAATGTCTTTAATACAAGCCTGTTCCATCTCCATTTGCTGCCCAAATTTGGAATTCTATTCCTACTCCCGTTTTCCCCGACTTCTACCGCCCTCTAGCTTTTGATTGAAATAATTGTTTAATTTTTTTTTCGGGTTTCAGTACTTTAATTATTTTCTTCCATTTTCCCTAACTTTAATGTCCCTCTATCCTACTACAGGTAACATTATCTATCCCGTATTATCTATCTATCTATATGACAGGCAGCATTATCTTTCTATCTATCTACCTATACTACAGGCAGCATTATCTATCTATCTATCTATCTATCTATCTATCTATACTACCGGCA
>NC_090741.1:61628815-61643815 GCF_036898095.1 Palaemon carinicauda
ATAACTTACAATCAGGGTATTAGACTGGGGAATCATTTCGTGCTTATGCCATCTATTCGTGTATATTTTCAGGAAAAATTATAGGAGAATTCATTTTGGGAAAATAGGTATATCATGGTTTTATGACAAAATTTCTGAAAATTGTCGTTCTGAGACTATGATTTGTCAATAAAACAAATTTTTTAAACCCTTTGCCAGAATGTGATAGCATCCTCATCTACCTCAATTTACGTTATTTTCGATACGAAATAATAAATTCTGATTGTATTCAAGGTGCTTTGCAGTCATCAGTATCTATTATATCCATCATCGATTATCTATTATGCAAAGTTAATACTTAAATTTCGTTACTTATCGACCTTCCATCAACAGCAGCTATTTTATTCTACTGCTGCTATCTTTTACAAATCAACTAATAATGAATTAGGTTAGCCAAATTTGCTAGAACATTGATGGGTATCAAATAAATCTCAGGCAATGATACAATATCTTACAGGCTGTATCATGAGTCTACAAGCAGCCTGTCTCCACAACCCCTAAAACAGAAATGACTCTCCTATTTGCTCAGTTTCGGAATGGCCGGGGCAGGGGGGTTGAAGGAGAACTTCACTTCCCTGGAAAGTGTCTACTTGGTCCCTCTTACGAAAAAAGTAGCAATTGAAAAATAATTGTATATATATATATATATATATATATATATATATATATATATATATGTGTGTGTGTGTGTGTGTCTGTGTGTTTTGTACTTTTATTGAAAAGTTGAGACGTCAAATGATTATACAGAATTGAAATATGGCAACTCGATTTGTAACATTTGTATACTTTTGATAACAAAGAGAGCCCTTTACTGTCTGATTCGCTAAGGTTTAAGAATGCTCTGCCCATTTCTTAGAAGTTGTAAGAAGTGCAACTCCTTGTCCGTTTTGTCATGAGAACACTAGAGACATCTGACGAAAGATTTCCCTTGAGTGCCGGCGTTCTTTTGATTCTAACTGTACTTCTCCCATCAAGTCTTACATTCATCACCTTCTTTAGCAGACAGCCATTTTCCATTCTCTCAACATGGCCAAACCACCTCAACACATTCATATCCACTCTAGCTATTAACTCATTTCTTACACCCGTTCTCACCCTCTTTACTTCGTTTCTAACCCTATCTTCTCGAGATACACCAGCCATACTCCTTAGCCACTTCATCTCAAAAACATTCAATTTCTGTTTCTCCGTCACTTTCATTCCCCACAACTCCGATCCATACATCAAAGTTGGTACAATCACTTTTTCATACAGAACTCTCTTTACATTCATAACCAACCCTCTATTTTTTACTACTCCCTTTACTGCCCCCAACACTTTGCATCCTTCATTTACTCTCTGACGTACATCTGCTTCCACTCCACCATTTACTGCAACAACAGACCCCAAGTACTTAAACTGATCCACCTCCTCAAGTAACTCCATTCAACATGACATTCAACCTCTCACCACCTTCCCTTCTCGTACATCTCATAACCTTACTCTTACCCACATTAACTCTCAACTTCCTTCTCTCACACACCAAATTCTGTCACTAATCGCCCAAGCTTCTCTTCTGCGTCTGCAACCAATACAGTATCATCTGCAAACAACAACTGATTTACCTCCCATTCATGGTCATTCTCGTCTACTACTCATATATATATATATATATATATATATATATATATATATATATTTATATATGTATATACTGTACAGTATATATATATAAATATATGCATAATCCCTTAATCATACAAAAACTTTTATTTATTAGGAAAAATTAAGTATTATTTATAGATTTTCTTCAGTTATTATTATTATTATTATTATTATTATTATTATTATTATTATTATTACTACTAGCTAAGCTACAACCCTAGTTGGAAAAGCAAGATGCTATGAGCCCAATGGCTCCAACAGGGAAAAATAGGCCAGTGAGGAAAGGAAATAATGAAATAGATAAACGATGTGAGACAGGATGAACAATTAAGATAAACTATTTAAGAATAGTAGCAATATTAAAACATATTTCATATATATACTATATAAAGACTTATACCAGCCTGTTCAACATAAAAATCATTTGCTGCAAGTTTGAACTTTTGAAATTTTGCCGATTCAACTACCAGATTATGAAGATCATACTACTACTACTACTACTACTACTACTACTACTACTACTACTAGATTGCTTACCTGAGAGGCATCGGGTCCAAGCGTCCATTGGGCTGTATCCCAGTCAATGACGTCACCGGGAATTCTACTTTGACATCCCGAGATTGCGGCCATTTCTTGGTCGCTCAGGAGACGCGACCATAGGTTGACGTCAGCGACCGCTCCGCTGTGGTGGCGTCGTTGGGATTGGTAGGACGTCAAGCATTCGTGTCAGGAGTGACATCGTTAGTGATGTCAGCGTTGGCGTCAGCAGCGTTTTGAAGGGATTGGGAAAGAAATTGCAATATTTAGAATGATGATGATAATAATTGTTATTATTATTATCTCCCATATATAATGAAGAACATGTCTGACAAACACATATATACCTGGATACATATATATATATATATATATATATAGATATATATATATATATATATATATATATATATCATCTCCTTCTACGCCGATTGACCCAAAGGGCCTCGGTTAGATTTCGCCAGTCGTCACTTGTCTTGAGCTTTTAATTCAATACTTCTCCATTCATCATCTCCTACTTCGCGCTTTATAGTCCTAAGCCATGTAGGCCTGGGTCTTCCAACTCTTCTAGTGCCTTGTGGAGCCCAGTTAAACGTTTGGTGAGCTAAAATCTCTTGGGGAGTGCAAAGAGCATGCTTAAACCATCTCCATCTACCCCTCATCATGATCTCATCCACATATGGTACTTGAGTAATCTCTCTTATAGTTTCATTTCTAATCCTGTCCTGCCATTTAACTCCCAATATCCTTCTGGGGGCTTTATTCTCATATCTACTAAATGTATTGGAGATTGTTTCATTGTCATACCATGACTCATGTCCATAGAGTGACACCGATCTCACTAAACTGAATTGGAAACCACACACTTCCACAAATTGCCGAACCACTGGGTTGTATTTACGAAATGGGGTTGGGGTGGGAAGGGTTAACTTTGTGTGTTTGTGCGTGTGCGCATTTAGACGTCATTTTTGACGACTCGGGTACACTAGTAATAATAATAATAATAATAATAGTAGTAGTAGTAGTAGTAGTAGTATTAATCGTGTAACATAAGGTCTGGTGAAGCTTTGAGACTTGTCATAATATGATGCCATTTGATAATACTAATCGAAAACTAAAATATTTATATATACCACCTAAGTGGTTCCATAAAAAACTAATTTCCTAATGGTGCGTAAGTCAATTAGACATATACATCACGCTTCGCCTCTTACCTCTTCATTATTATTATTATTATTATTAGTAGTAGTAGTAGTAGTAGTAGTAGTAGTACCTCCACCGAATGTAGGAGGTTATGTTTCACCTTCTGTTTGTGTGTGTGTGTGTTTGTTTGTGAACATCTTCCTGACCACAATTTTAATCGGAGAGTAATGAAACTTGCAGGGATAAACTGTTATGTCAAAAGCTGGAATTAATTAAATTTTAGAACGTTAAGGTCAAAGGTCAAGGTCATGGTCAAGCAGAAGGTCGATAAATAAGCTGCCGCGGCGTAGGTTTGCGCTCTATTGCGTGCCCTTCTTCTTATTATTATTAACCAAGCTGCAACCCTAGTTGGAAAAAGCAGGCTGGTACAAACACAAGGGCTCCAAAAGGGGAAAACAGCTCAGTGAGGAAGGGAAAAATGGAAATAAACTACATGAGATGTAATGGATAATTATTATGTTATATTTTTAAGATCAGTTATTTATTGAATAGTAACTTATATATAAAGTGATGAAAATAATAACGAAAGTTTTTAAGGGAAAGAAGACTGAAGTTCTCCTTGCTTCTTAAGCTGAAAAAAAAAAAAAACTAAAAAGAAATTTGTAGTAAAGTTTGAATGGGAATTTAACGGACCAGTTTTGGGGTATCTTAACTCAAATGAATGGTAATTCAACTGACAAATTAATGGGTATCTAACTCAAATGAATGGGAATTTAACTGACAAGTAAATGGGTATCTATCTCAATTTAATGGGAATTTAACGGACAAGTAATTGGGTATCTATCTCAATCTAATGGGAATTTAACGGACAAATTTTGGGGTATCTTAGCTCAAATGAATGGGAATTCAACTGACAAATTAATGGGTATCTAACTCAAATTAATGGGAATTTAACTGACAAATAAATGGGTATATATCAAATGAATGGGAATTTAATGGACGAATTTTGGGGTATGTAACTCAAATGAATGGGAATTCAACTGTCAAATTAATGGGTTTCTAACCTAAATGAATGTGAATTTAACTAACAACTTTTGGGGTATCTTACTCAAATTAATGGGAATTCAACTGAAAAGTTAATGGGTATCTAACTCATATCATTTGGAATTTAACTGACAAATTAATGGGCATCTAACTCAAATGAATGGGAATTTAACTGACAATTTCCATGGTAATTTCTATGGTATCTTACCCAAATTAATGGAAATTTAACTAACAGATTAATGAGAAACTAAATAGCAAAGTATTTGACAAATTAATGGAAAACTTGAGTGACAGATGATTGCGATCTAGGAATGTACACTGTTAGAAAAACTGTAATTTTAATCTGAAATTCTCCGTAAGTATAAATTGTGGTCAAATATATTTCAGTAAATTTCAGGCGACCGTAATTTTACCTTACTATGCTATTATATTTTACGGGTTGGTGACCGCAATATCACTCTTTTACGTTAATATATCTGTTTTTCAAACGGTAAAAATCCTGGAATAAATATTGCCAGACATTTACGGGTTTTTAATGCAAATTTTTAACAGTGTAGGTAATAGTAAAATTTGTAGAGAAAGGGAGTTATGACACTGAATCAATGTTTTCTGTATAATTAGGTATTTCTTAGAGATGAAACTTGATTTACATTTTTGTACAGTACATACATAGTCGCATACTTATATTTTACTAAGAAACTCTTGCAAACATCACACTTAGAAATAAGAAACAACAAAAAAATTTAGATATTATCACATCAACACTTAAAAATTTGCCGTTGAAACAGTAAAATCCTGGAATAAATGTTGCCAGACATTTATCGTTTTAAAAACGGATATATTGACGTATAGGGGTGATATTACTGTCACCAATACGTAAAAGATAACATGGTAGGGTAAAATTACGGTCGCCTGTATTTTACTGAAATACGGCTGAGAGCGGTATATTTTTACGGAGAATTTCAGATTAAAATTACGGTGTTTTGTTAACAGTGAACGAGATTTATCAAAATAAAGAATAGATAAGCTTACACAGATTTTACTAATACGGAAAAAAACATGTCTCTTAATGTGACAAAAACCACCGGTTTTTATTACCCCAAGAATAAATTATGAAATAGCAGTGTAAAGTATAAATAAGATTACACAGATTTTACTAAAACTGAGAGAGAGAGAGAGAGAGAGAGAGAGAGAGAGAGAGAGAGAGAGAGAGAGAGAGAGAAAAGTCTCTTAATGTGACAATAACCACCTGTTTTTATTACCTCAAGAATAAATTATGAAATATATAACTGGAACAAGGAGCTACAAAATTACATAGTCCGTTTACACCTTTAAGTGCCTTTTTTTTCACCCCCTCTTCGGTTACTACGGCGCTGAGTACTGCCACGTTCATACTTTTAATAGTTGTATGACACCACCGTCTTACTCTTATCAAAGTTGTCACGAAAGAAGAAATGACAGGTAGAACTTTCTTGTAACCTACATCGGACCTTGTCGTATATTTATTGGACTGGTGTCATGGGCGGAGCATATTGCCAAGAGTGATATGATATTGTGACATGAACTTGATTATTCGTTGTTATAAAAACAAACACAATTTCATGTGGAATGTGTGGAAGTTGTCAGAGAAGGTCGAGTATGATTTGTTGGATATATCACTTGTAGTTTGCTATAAACACAGCTGCTACTCTCTCTCTCTCTCTCTCTCTCTCTCTCTCTCTCTCTCTCTCAGCACAAATCAACCCGGAGGTAACGGATACAAACTGAAATTGAATAGGTACAACACCACTCGATGTGGCAATTTCTTCACCTACAAAATAGCAAATACTTGGAATAGACTTCCAGCGGATGTAGTAAACAGTAACACGGTAAACGAGTTCAAGAATAAGTTAGACAAGATCATAAGAATTATCTAAATGATTAAACTAAATCGCTCTACCAAAAAGCAAATGGAGTCGCCGTGAGACATCCAAAATCCTTGTAACGGTAACTCCCGCCATGAATTGGTCTTTGCTCCGCTGTGGCTCTCTTCGGAAATAAACATTATTTCGTTGCTCCGTTGTTCTGGCAAGTGGCACATGGCAGCGCTTCGCCTGCCAGCCATGTGGGTCACTATTCAAAGTATTATTACCAATAATCTGTAATGTTATTGTTATGTTTACATAAATCAGCTGTGGTATGTTGACGGCCAATCACAATGCTTGTGGGTGGAGCAAGTTAAAGATTCTGGGCTGGATTTAGTCCTTACCTGAAGGACTGCGTTGCATCGAAATCTGACAGAGGGGCATCCTGGTCCTGGCCAAGGACGATGGTTCCTCCTTCCCTCATCAGGACTTCGCCCTCCGGGGTGAAAGTGCCATCCCCTGTGGGTTCGATTGGGCTCTCCTCGACTTCACTTGTTTTATACGAGTTATCCTCCGTCGGGATCTGTAGGAGGGAGAACATTAAAGGGTTTAAAGGTCGCTCATGAATGGCTGAGGGGAGGGATAAGTTATAGTGTCCTAGAGACTGATCATATAGTATTATTATTATTATTATTATTATTATTATTATTATTATTATTATTATTATTAGTTGCTAAGCTACAACCCTAGTTGGAAAAGCAGGATGATATAAGCCTGAGGACTCCAAGAGGGAAAATAGCTCAGTGAGGAAAGGATATAAGGGAATTACAAGAGAATTTATTAACCATTAAAATGAAATATTTTAGGAACAGCAAGATCACAAAAAAATCTTTCACATATAAACTATGAAAACTTTAAGAAAAACAAAAGGAAGAGAAATATGATATAATAGTGTGCCTGAGTGTACCCTCAAGCAAGAGAACTCTACCCCAAGACTGTGAAAGACCATGCTATGATCATATAATCAGCGCCCAAGGCCCCTCTCCATCAAGCTAGGACCAGGGAAGGCCAGGCAATGGCTGCTGATGAATCAGCAGGTAGATCTATAGGTTCTTCCAAACCCCCATCCTTAGCTCAGAAGGATGGTGAGGTTGCAGACACAACAAGAAACTATCAGGCTTGAGCTGGTCTCGAACTTCCAACAGTTTGCCACGGAGAGTAATGTCATATTTTTCATGAAATAATTATTTAACATTAATGGATTGATTGATTGAATGGCTGTCTGTTGTCGTGATGATTAAGTAAGAAACGAGATCATAATGGTTTTCACATTTAATTAATGTATGCATCATTTTATATTTTTATTAATTTTTTCAAATTTTATTTATTCAACTGTTTTCTTCGTTATTATTCTTTCAATATATATTTTTTAATTAGTTCAATGCATAGTACCGATTACAAACAATTTTATTTGTGCCATGACAAGGTTAAAGGTAGTATGATGAAAAAGGAAAGAAGATAATTCATTTTGCCTAATGCCAAAGGAAACGGAAATATGAAAGCTATTGATAATGTTTGAGATAGGAAATCTAGAGCCAGATCAACATTGAAAAATACAGATGCAGGAAGTAACCTACTTTAGGTTGTAGGTTGGCCAGGGCACCAGTCACCCTTTAAGATACTACCGCTAGAGGGTTATGGGGTCCTTTGACTGGTCACACAGTACTACATTGGATCCTTTTCTCTGGTTACGGTTCACAATACCTTTTCCTACACATACACCGAATAGTCTGGCATATTCTTTACAGATTCTCCTCTGTCCTCATACACCTGACAACACTTGAGATTACAAAACAGTTCTCTCAAGTGGTTAACTACTGCAATGTAATTCAGCGGCCATTCTCCTCTTGCCAAGGGAAGAAGAAAGTCTGTAGCTATGGTAAGCAGCTCTTCTAGGAGAAGGACACTCCAAAATCAAACCATTGTTCTCTAGTCTTGGGTAGTGCCATAGGCTCTGTACCATGGCCTTCCGCTGTCTTGGATTTGAGTTCTCTTGCTTGAGGGTACACTCGGGCACGTTGTTCTGTCCTGTTTCTCTTCCTCTTGTTTTGTTGGAGTGTTTTATAGTTTATATAGGAAATATTTATTTTCATGTTATTGTTCTTAAAATATGTTATTTTTCCCTGTTTCCTTTCCTCACTGGGCTATCTTCCCTGTTGGGCCCCTGGTCTTATAGTATCCTGATTTTCCAACTAGGTTTGTAGCTTAGCAAGTCATAATAATAATGAACTTTTAGTGGATATCAATGAAGATCTGGCACATATAGGTTTTACGGCGCCAAGTCGCCAAATCTTGATGAACCCACATGACATAAAACCTCTGGTCATGAATGACGTCACTAAATTTCGCTCTGATGACGTCACTGAATTTTGCTCGGATCCTAGCTGCCTCGCTTTCCTGCCTAAAGAGAGACACTAAAATAAGCAATATTATAACAGGTAATAAACTTGATATTCTTCGATACGTTTTCCTTGTTGGTCCATATGCGCAATTTCTTTCTAATAAATGAATTCTTCTCCTTCTTCTTTTGATTTCAGCCTTTCCCATTTTAATTGTTCATTGCTTCTTTCCTTGTTTATTTGTATCCTTATTTTCTTTCCACACTGGGCTATTCTCCCCTGTTGGAACACTTGGGCTTATAGCATCCTGCTTAGCAAGTAATAATAATAATAATAATAATAATAATGATATGGGGTCGCTGTTTGTAGTCAGCCTTCTCCATCTTTCTCTGTCCTGTACATCGTGTTCTCGTGTAAACCTTGGTTGATAGACAATCTACAGGAATTGAAGGAAAAGAAGTGATAATGTACCATGGCATTTATTGCATCTGGCACTTCATGAAATACTCATCACTCCTATTAACTTTGGAAGGTGCTTCGTGTCTAGACTCTCTCTCTCTCTCTCTCTCTCTCTCTCTCTCTCTCTCTCTCTCTCTCTCTCTCTCTCTCTCTCTCTCTCTCTCTCTCTTGTAATAAACGCTGCGTCTGTTTCATTTTCTGTGTGTCTTTTGTAGTTTACTCATGAATAATTCATTCGTCAAACGCACCAGTTGAATATGTTTGGGCATAATATGATCTTTTTATTACCTTCGACAGCTTCGTGGCGTGTATTTATTGGTTTGTATGTCTGTCTGTGTGTTTGATTGGATTTTCGGAGTGCTTGAGGGTACACTCGGGCACACTATTCTATCTAATTTCTCTTCCTCTTGTTTTGTTAAATTGTTTATAGTTTATATAGGAAATATTTATTTTAATGTTACTATTCTTAAGATATTTTATTTTTCCTTGTTTCCTTTCCTCACTGGGCTATATTCCCTGTTGGGGCCTTTGGGCTTATAGCATCCGGCTTTTCCAACTAGGGTTGTAGCTTAGCAATTAATAATAATAATAATAATAATAATAATAATAATAATAATGAATGTCCGTGTGTTTGTGATTCGCATAACTCAAAAACTATTTGACCGAATCTCATGAAATTTGGTTGGATAATTGCCCATGATCCAAAGACAATTTAGATTGGATTTTCGTAGTGGTTGGGTCAAAAGTCAAGGCCAAGGTCACGGAAAGGTAAAAATAAACGTTGTTTTGCCATATTGTGGCTAATTTTTATCCGATTTGCATGAAACTAGTGCCAAAATCTGCGTAATTTAATTGCCTATCTTGTGATATACAGTATGACATGTTCTCAAATCCAACATCATCAGTTTTCTTAGGGACAAAAGTGGCGGTGGCGAAGGTATGCGCTCTACCAAGTCCCCGTTCTTGTTTTAGTATTTTCATGTATGATTCTTGGTTAATAGTTTATACTTACTTTGTATATTCGTCAAAATGTTTCTGTGAAATTATTTATGGGCGTTTTTCTTTGGCCATGATTTATAGTTTTTTTTTTTTTTTTTTTTGACTGGCCAATTGTTTAAATGAATGATTAATGTGTGAATGTTTAAATGAATGATTAATGTGTGAATTTTATATTGATTTGGTAATTTTGTTTAGTATTACCGAATTTATTTAATTTTATTTATCGGTTGAAAATTTCTCATATTATTACCTTTTGCATATATTTTTATTATTATTATTATTATTATTATTATTATTATTATTATTATTATTATCATTACTAGCTAAGCTACAACCCTAGTTGGAAAAGCAAGATGCTATATGCCCAAGGGCTCCAACAAGGAAAAATATCCCAATGAGAAAAGGAAATAAGGAAATAGATAAACGATCCGAGCAATAATGAACAATTGAAATAAAACATTTTAAAAACAGTAACAACATCGAAACAGATATTTCATATATATACTATAAAAAGACTTACGTCAGCTAGTACAAAATAAAAAAAACATTTGCTGCAAGTTTTAAACTTTGAAGTTCAGATTCTTGATTAGAATTTAGAAAAATTAATTACCCCAACTCCCAATTTTTTTTAATTGCAATTACGTACTGTCCCCTTCAATTACAATTTGGTTATATTTCAAAATCCAGTGTAATTTTACCTCTTATTCCATTGCGTGATCGCAGTGAGGGAGCTTGAATGGATTAGAAGCGAAGTTATTTTTTATTATAGCAATTATACTCTGGAGCACATGTTTCTCAGTTAATAGAGGGTGAAATGACGAAATAATTTGCAAATATCACTAACTTGTTCTATGTGGTAAGTGGTATGTATGTTGGTTTGAAATTAACATTTATCTATACGGTATATACATTTTTTTTTCATTTTTTTTTTCAAATTCATGGTTTATACCTTCATGCTTATAGAATTCTAATTTTCTTGCTAGGGTTGCAGCTTGGCTAATGATGATTATAACAGCATGATAGGGTATTGCATTACAACCTCCCTTGAAAATCAAATACAAAACAAAAGAAAAAAAAAACAGTCTTGAATGCTTTTATTATTATTATTACTAAATTTATTATTATTATTATTATTATTTTTTTTTTTTTCAAATTAATTGTTTATACCTTCTTGCTTATAGAAATCTACTTTTCCTGCTATGGTTGCAGTATTTTTTATTATAGCAATTATACTATTGAGCAATTTCTTTTCTCAGTTAATAGAGCGTGAAATGACAAATAATTTGCAAATATCACTAACTTGTTTTATGTGGTATGTTGTATGTAGGTTTGAAATGAACACTTATCTATACGGTATATGACGGACTAAATCCATAAAGGATTCATTGGTTATATACATAAAAGGATACGGTATATACCTTTGATTTTTTTCTTTTTCAAATTCATCTTTTATACCTTCCTGCTTATAGAATTCTAATTTCCCTGCTAGGGTTGCAGCTTGGCTAGTGATTATAACAGCATGGTAGGGCATTGTATTACAACTTCCCTTGAAAAAAAGCCCTCTTAAATGTTTGTTATTATTATTATTATTATTATTATTATCATTATTATTATTAACAACTGAATGCGTATCCCAGTAGTTACCTTTGAACACCATAGGCAATTAGTTGAGTTCATACCTCCGCCAAGGACACTCAAATTACATGTAGCTTGATTTAAAGCATCTAAACTAACTAGAATTCCTCAAGAACTGGGAGGCAATAATTGATGAAACTTACCAGATATATACATCGATAACCTCGGTTCCCTTTTGGGAGAAATCTACTCTAGTTCAAATGGTCTACTTGGCAATAGAGCTTCATATTTCTGAAGTTTTAATCATCTCGAGAAGTTCATTAAAAGTTTCAAGCTCTTGTGCGAGGGGCCAGTTAGGTGATAACTGAGGGGTGAGGTAAATGCAACTAATTATTATTATTGTTATTATTATTATTTTCATTTTTATTATTATTATTATTATTATTATTATTTTTGTTATTATTATTATTATTATTGTTATTATTATCACCGTGTTATTATTATCACCGTATTATTATTATTATTATTATTATTATTATTATTATTATTATTATTATTATTATTATTGTCACCGTATTATTATTATTATTATTATATTAATATTTTTATTAATATTATTATTGTTATTATTATTATCACCGTATTATTATTATTATTATTATTATTATTTTTATTTTTATTTTTATTATTTGCTAAGCTGCAACCCAAGTTGGAAAAGCAGGATGCTATAAACCTAGGGGCTTTAACAAGGAAAATAGCCCAGTGAGGAAAGGAAACAAGGAAAAAATAAAATATTTTGACAAGAGTAACAGCATTAAAATAGATATCTTCTATATAAACTATGAAAACTTAAACAAAACACGAGGAAGAGAAATAAGATAGAATAGTGTGGCCGAATGTACCCTCAACCAAGAGAACTCTAACCCAAGACAGTGAAAGATCATGGTCCAATCATCGAGTTTATATACAGCGACTTCCGAGGAAGAACGTCACAAACATTGAAACATGATAAAGCATCAGCTAGTATGATAACACGGGATGGTCTATTAACATTTAAGGGAAGAGGGAGTGATAAGATAAAAAATCAAAACCGTTATAGTGTATGAAAGTGTATGTAACATCCTGTTAATGGACACATACATAAACAACGATAAATTTTGCACATTTGGACGTTGTTTTTTTTTTTTTCATATTCAAATAAGCCATATATTATACTACCTTAATATCTGGTTTCTCTCTTTACCTTGGGATCAGAGACCCATTGGGGAATCAACTCGAAGATAATAGCTTCTGGTCGGGCGGGGAATCGAACCTTGGTCCGAGAAACTGGCACGACAGTGACATACCATATAGCCACGAAGAGAGAGTATAAAATATGGCTTATTTGAATCCAGGTTTTCTCTAGAACTTTCATATCGAAAGGGGTTAACTAGTGCACTGCAATTGTTCAGTGGCTACTTCCCTCTAGGTAAGGGTAGAAGAGAGACTTTAGTTATGGTAAGCAGTTCTTCTAAGAAAAGGACGCTCCAAAATCAAGCCTTTGTTCTCAAGTCTTGGGTAGTGCCATAGCCTCGGTATCGTGTTCTTCCACTGTCTTGGGTTAGAGTTCTCTTACTTGAGGGTACACTCGGCCACACTATTCTATCTAACTTCTCTTCATCTTAAAAGTTTTATGTAGTTTATATAGGAAATATTTATTTTAATGTTACTGTTCTTAAAATATTGTATTTTTCCTTGTTTCCATTCATCACTGGACTATTTTTTCCTATTGGAGCCCTTGGGCTTATAACATCCTGCTTTTCCAACAAGGGTTGTAGCTTAGCAAGTAATAATAATAATAATAATAATAATAATAATAATAATAATAATAATAATAAGATTTGTACGTGATTACCTGGCGCTTCTTCCATTTCTCTCCATTGAAGAACAGAGCAAACTGTGCCATTCTCGCGTCGAATCCAAGGCAGAAGGACGACCAGTGCATGAGAGGTGTTATGATTCCAGTGTCCACTCTGTAGTTGTGTCCCGATAAGAGGACTTGCATCCCGATTCGGTTGTGGTCTGTTAAGGAAGAAGATTAGCTGGGAGATAAGAGGATAAAACTTGTTTTTGGGAGGTTGCAGTCATGGTATATATCTTCAAGGAACACTAGATATTTTAATTAATCTCCTAAGTGCTCAGTGCTTTAACCCACTGTATTTTACTAACGACCTGATACATTATTCAGAATTTTGTTTAATTATTATAATTACTTGCTAAGCTACAATGCTAATTGGAAAAGCAAGATGCTAGAAGCTAGATGCTCCAACAGGGAAAGTAGCCCAGTGAGGGAAGGGAATAGGGAAATGCAAAAATGAAAAGTAATTAACAACTAAAATTAGATATTTCGAAAACAGTAACAATATTGAAACAAATCTTTCATTTAGAAGCTATTAAGGTAATTGTTTACAATACCACGCTCTCCATTTACTCCAAAATAATGCAATCCTGCAGTTTTCATCTTCTTGCACAGTAATTAGGTGGTTATTTAAATACTGGGAAAGCAATAATTAGCAAGATATGTTGAGGAGGGGGTGGGGGGGAGAAGGGGTTATAAAAAGAAAATAGCTCGGTTTCCTCACTAAACGACTTGGAACTGACATGTCAACATAGTCAACCAAACAGAATTCGTGATGCCAGCGTACATAAACAGAAGTTCATGATACCAGCGTACATTTGATATACCGTATATTCAAAATATACTTAATTAAAAATGGATTAATTACTCAAAAGTGTCCATAAAATATGCAATTTACATATAGTGACACTTTTGAGTAATCACTCAATTTTTTATTAAGTATATTTTGAATATACAGTATATCAAATGTACGCTGGCATTACGAATTCTGTTTGGTTGACTATGTTGACATGTCAGTTCCAAGTCATTTAGTGAGGAAACCGAGCTATTTTTCTTTTTATAACCCCTTCCCCCTTCCTCAACATATCTTGCTAATTATTGCTTTCCCGGAATTTGAATAACCACCTAATTACTGTGCAAGAAGATGAGAACTGCAGGATTGCCTTATTTTGGAGTAAATGGAGAGCGTGGTGTTGTGAACTATTACCGCTATTAAAACTTTTAAAAAAACAAGAGGAAGTTAAATAAGATGGAATAGTGTGGCCAAGTGTACCCTTAAGCAAGAGAACTCTAACCCAAGACAGTGGAAGATCATGGTACAGAGGCTATGGGACTGCCTAAGACTAGAGAACAATGGTTTGATTTTGGAGTGTCTTTCTCCTAGAAGAGCTGCTTACCATAGCTAAAGAGTCTCTTCTAC
>NC_090741.1:61656315-61673815 GCF_036898095.1 Palaemon carinicauda
GCTGTCCCCATAGACGTCGAGTTTGTAGATAAAATAAGTTAGGGTTGTGATGGCCTTTGTGGTAACGTCCCTGACTGGGGATCGAGTCCCGCTCAAACTCGTTAGTTCTTTTGGTTGCGACAACCTCACCATTCTTGTGAGCTAAGGAAAGGGTGTTTGCGTGGAGCCTACAGGTTTTTCTGCCGAGTTATCAGCAGCCATTGCCTAGCTCTCATGGGTCCTAGCTTGGGTAGAGAGGGGGCTTGGTCGTTGATCATATGTGTATGTGGTCACTTTCTAGGGCATTGTTCTGCGTGATAAGGCAATGTCACTGTCCCTTGCCTCTGCCATTCATGAGCAGCCTTTAGACCATTAAACGTTCCATTCTCCATTTATATTCAGTGCAAAGCTGTACCTTATAAATATTACAATCTCGAGTGTAGACTGATATAATATTCAAAGGTTTTACTCGTCAGCCATTTGTGTTTATGGAAAAAAATGTTTGGATATACGAAAGGTTGTCGCTCTAATGTTTTCACTAACTCTTCCTAATTTATAAAAAGGTTATTGCAATGGCGTTTTTTATATTGTTTTCAGACCTTTTCAAAAGAGAATGTTAGGTTAGGTGGGTAGTTTAGGGTAGTGTTTTTCTATGTCCGTCTCTTCTACTCACTGTTGGCAATTGTGGATATTAAGTGACTATTATTTTAGCATTCCCTATACTTTGTCATATGACTGTTATAGGCTAACGTTAACATAACTTATGTACTGAAGTTGTACCTAGGAAATTACTTTCTGTCGTCTTTTCCTTTAACTTTTCGCGTGGTGCGGCACTCTCGAGTCTGTCATTATGCCAAAGCTAATTATTACACCAAAAACACCTACCTAACGAGACGGAATACATTACGCTGTCGAGTAATAAAAGAACAAATTAGAGTATTTTTTTTTCTTTTCAGAACATTTTGCGACGTTTATTATTCTTGCAGCAGACATGAACACGTGATTCACGGCACTCTTATTTGGCGATTTTTTTACACGAAGGAAATAAAAGGTTTAATGGTGAGAGATAACGAACGTTTTGGCGTTTCAGTCACAGTCTCTTCCTTCTGCTGTCCGCTTCACAATTCTCTTTATTCTGATCAAAGGAGTATAGAACGAGCCGGTTGAAATAGATAACTGGGGAAGGTTTATTGAGGGACAAATCCGAGTAAAGAACCAGGGAGGGTTTAATAAGTAGCAAACCCAAATAGATAACTGGGGAAGGTTTACTGAGGGGCAAATCCGAGTAAAGAACCAGGGAGGGTTTACTAAGTAGCAAACCCAAATAGATAACTGGGGAAAGTTTACTGAGGGACAAATCCGAGTGAAGAACCAGGGAGGGTTTACTAAGTAGCAAACTCAAATAGATAACTGGGAAAGGTCTACTAAAGGGGCAAATCCGAGTAAAGAACCAGGGAGGGTTTACTAAGTAGCAAACTCAAATAGATAACTGGGAAAGGTCTACTAAAGGGGCAAATCCGAGTAAAGAACCAGGGAGGGTTTACTAAGTAGCAAACTCAAATAGATAACTGGGAAAGGTCTACTAAAGGGGCAAATCCGAGTAAAGAACCAGGGAGGGTTTACTAAGTAGCAAACTCAAATAGATAACTGGGAAAGGTCTACTAAAGGGGCAAATCCGAGTAAAGAACCAGGGAGGGTTTACTAAGTAGCAAACCCAAATAGATAACTGGGGAAGGTTTACTGAGGGGCAAATCCGAGTGAAGAACCATGGAGGGTTTACTAAGTAGCAAACCCAAATAGATAACTGGGGAAAGTTTACTGAGGGACAAATCCGAGTGAAGAACCAGGGAGGGTTTACTAAGTAGCAAACTCAAATAGATAACTGGGAAAGGTCTACTAAAGGGGCAAATCCGAGTAAAGAACCAGGGAGGGTTTACTAAGTAGCAAACCCAAATAGATAACTGGGGAAGGTTTACTGAGGGGCAAATCCGAGTGAAGAACCAGGGAGGGTTTACTAAGTAGCAAACTCAAATAGATAACTGGGAAAGGTCTACTAAAGGGGCAAATCCGAGTAAAGAACCAGGGAGGGTTTACTAAGTAGCAAACCCAAATAGATAACTGGGGAAAGTTTACTGAGGGACAAATCCGAGTGAAGAACCAGGGAGGGTTTACTAAGTAGCAAACTCAAATAGATAACTGGGAAAGGTCTACTAAAGGGGCAAATCCGAGTAAAGAACCAGGGAGGGTTTACTAAGTAGCAAACCCAAATAGATAACTGGGGAAGGTTTACTGAGGGGCAAATCCGAGTGAAGAACCATGGAGGGTTTACTAAGTAGCAAACCCAAATAGATAACTGGGGAAAGTTTACTGAGGGGCAAATCCGAGTGAAGAACCATGGAGGGTTTACTAAGTAGCAAACCCAAATAGATAACTGGGGAAAGTTTACTGAGGGGCAAATCCGAGTGAAGAACCATGGAGGGTTTACTAAGTAGCAAACCCAAATAGATAACTGGGGAAAGTTTACTGAGGGGCAAATCCGAGTGAAGAACCATGGAGGGTTTACTAAGTAGCAAACCCAAATAGATAACTGGGGAAAGTTTACTGAGGGGCAAATCCGAGTGAAGAACCATGGAGGGTTTACTAAGTAGCAAACTCAAATAGATAACTGGGAAAGGTCTACTAAAGGGGCAAATCCGAGTAAAGAACCAGGGAGGGTTTACTAAGTAGCAAACCCAAATAGATAACTGGGGAAGGTTTACTGAGGGACAAATCCGAGTGAAGAACCAGGGAGGGTTTACTAAGTAGCAAACCCAAATAGATAACTGGGGAAGGTTTACTGAGGGACAAATCCGAGTGAAGAACCAGGGAGGGTTTACTAAGTAGCAAACTCAAATAGATAACTGGGAAAGGTCTACTAAAGGGGCAAATCCGAGTAAAGAACCAGGGAGGGTTTACTAAGTAGCAAACCCAAATAGATAACTGGGGAAGGTTTACTGAGGGACAAATCCGAGTGAAGAACCAGGGAGGGTTTACTAAGTAGCAAACTCAAATAGATAACTGGGAAAGGTCTACTAAAGGGGCAAATCCGAGTAAAGAACCAGGGAGGGTTTACTAAGTAGTAAACCCAAATAGATAACTGGGGAAAGTTTACTGAGGGAAATATCCGAATAAAGAATCAGCGAGGGTTTACTAAGTAGCAAACCCAAATAGACAACTGGGGAAGGTTTACTAAAGGTGCCTTTTTATCTCATGGACCCGAAAAAAAACTATAAAATGGAAAGAGAAGGAAAAAGGAGAGTTGGGACTTGAGAACAAGGGGAGATGATATTCCAAACCTTGGTTGTAGAAGGAAAGAAAATAACTGCGCCTTGGAATCTGAAGACTGGCATTCTTTGTAAAGTCCTTGATGTTATGATTTATTCATCATCATCAGCTCTGTGTCAAGTAAATTCCCAAAATTCCTTGATGGAAGGGGACTTCGGGTGCTGATCATATGTATATATGGTCAGTCTCTGTGGCATTGTCCTGTCCCTTACCATCTGCCATTATTGAGTAACCTTTAAAACCTTTAAATTTTTATCCTTTGCCACATTCTTTATGCTTTATCTTCTTTCCTACCATTATCCCTAGGACATTAAGGGGTCGGCTGCCTGATTTGCCCTCTCCTTTGCCTTCTATCAAAGGCATCCTCTTCCACCAAACCTCTTCTCTCCATATCATCTTTCACCTTATCTCGCCATCTAATTCTCTGCTTCCCTCTTGATCTTTCCCCCTAACAGGCTCTTCCAAAGCCCTCCTCACTCCCATCTATCTTCCATCCTCAATTCATACCCGCACCATCTCAGTCGCGACGCTTATCACCGCTGTAATTTTTACTATGCCTGCCATTCTTATTTCAATATTTTTCAATCTTTCAAGGAGTAACATTAGCATAATCCACCTTAGCATTCTCATGTTCTCTCAAGCTTTGCTTCCTCTTTTCGTCTTATAGCTAAAGTTTCTGATCTTAACAATAACATTAGTCATATTACTGTGCTATAGATCTTGACATTTAGTTTGATTGGCATTTTCTTATCACAGAACACTCTTGCTACCTCCATCCGCTTCCGCTTTTATCCTATTCTCAACTTCAGACTCACATCCTCACTCCTGACTTATACCAGATCCAAAGTATCTAAATTGTTCAACCTGACTTATAACCGAGCCTCTACTTTGGTGCATAGCTATTTTGTCCATACCTTCCTTACTGATTATCATAGCTTCAGTCTTATCCACAATTACTCTCCAGCTATCCCTCTCCAAAGTCGCTTGCCAATCTACAACCCTTTTCTGTAAGTCTCTTTGATTTTCAGAAACTCTTCATTTCTGATCACTACACTTAACACATCCATGATCACCACAAATAGAAATTGGCTTGATGCTGACCCCTGGTGTAATCCAACACTAACTTCGAAGGTTTCTGTTTCCCCAACAGCTGTTATTACTTTTGTCCTTTTTCTTTTATACATCATCTCTACCATTCTAACCAACCTCTCTGGGTCTTTCCTCTTCATCAAGCACAAAAACCTCACTTCTCTTGGAATTCTATGATAAGCCTTCTCTAGATCTACAAAAGCACAGGAGAACTTTTTGTTTCTCCCTAGGTTCTATTCCTGTAGCTGTCTTACTATATATAAAGATAGCTTCCACTTTCCCTCTCCCCTTAATGAATCCAGATTCTGTAGATACTCCGCTAAGGAAACTCCTATCATAAGACATGCTCATGGCATTTATATTGAAAATCGCTACGAAATTGGCATTCGTGTCTGTGTTTTCAGACGAAAATTATGGCAGAGTTGTTTACACTATAATCGCATCTTCAACTTTTCATCAAAAGGAAAAGAAGTTAGTCTGGGATCAATATGAGATGTGTAAGAACTTAGTAATACTTTCAATATGCATATTGTTTTCCATCAGTTATAAATTTTCGTTATATTAATCCTTAAAAAGTTCAGGACACATTTGAGGTTCCTATTTCCCTTTAAGAATGCAAATCCAATTGAATTCCTTATTTACCAGTAGTTTACTAATAGCAGAGGTCCATTTTAATCCTGGAAGTTCGATTTTCCAATTCCAATAGGAATGAGACGACTCGTCTGTAATTCCTTAATTTCTTGAAAAATATGAATCCTTTTGATAATTTTTCCTTGTAGGCTATCATATCCTTAAACCTTAGTCCCTAAAAGGTTTATTTTGCATTATATGCATTAGGTCTCGATGTTTACCCAAAGGTTCTTCCCCATGAAGGGCAAATTTAGGCCAGACACTGATTTGCTTGTAATTCTTATGCTTTGAAACAGTGTTACCAGATCAAACAGTCCAATGCAGTCAGATTTCATATGCTTTGAAACAGTGTTACCAGATCAAAAAGTCCAAGGTAATCCGTGGGCACAGACAGGCGAACGTATGTCATTGGGCCAGGCATAGGGCAGAGTGCAGTCTTACCATAGTCAGGCGCCTATCCAGTATCTGAACAACGGGTACGGGCACTTCGATGGTTTGCCCGTCATCTACACTCGTGATCGTTACCCATACAGCAAAATTGGTAACAGTGTCTGCCCGCCGTGCACTTTCCCCTCGTGTGGAAGAGCTTTAAGACGAGCGCCATTCATAAATCTCCCCTAAAATTATAATAAAAACTATTCGTTATTTCTTCTGAGAAAAATATATCTTTATGGATGTTTGGTTGGATTTCGAAGCTTTAGCTGGAAATATTTTTTTCCCCTTTAAATCGAAGCTTTTTTTTTGAGGTACGACTAATTATCGTAGTTTTTTCCTAAAATCTTTAGTAAAGAAGAACTTAACACTTTACCTTGGTTACTCATTTTTCCTTCAATATTTAGATATTTAGAAATATTCCTTATTAAAAAAATCTCATTCCTAAACGCCCTTTAAAAAGAGTAGATTGCCTTATTTTCTATAAGAGATAATAATCTCCTACCAGATCCACTTAATACTCGAGGTCTTATAAATAAAAATTTCTAGCGATATCCAACTAATACTCGAAGGTCTTAGAAATAAATTTTTTTAGGGATGTCGACCTAATACTCGAACATAGAAATAAAAATCTCAGCGAGGTCCACACAATACTCGAATGTCTTGAAAATAGAAATTTCAAGTGTGGTCTATCTAATACTCGAGTGTCATAGAAATAAAAATCTCCAGCATGGTCCACCTAATACTCGAATGTGTTAGAAATAAAAAATTCTAGCGAGATCCACCTAATACTCTAATATCTTAGAAATAAAAATCTCCCACGAGATCCACCTAATACTTTAACGTCTTCTAAATAAAAAATTCTAGCGAGGTCAACCTAATAATCGAAGGTCTTAGAAATGAAAAAATTCTAGTCAGGTCCACCAAATACTCGAAGGTCATAGAAATAAGAATTTCCACCTAATACTCGAATGTCTTAGAAATGAAAATATTCTAGTCAGGTCCACCAAATACTCGAAGGTCTTAGAAATAAAAAAATTCTAGTGAGGTCCACCTAATACTCGAAGGTCTTAGAAATAAGAATTTCTAGCAACGTCCACCTAATACTCGAATATCTTAAAAATGAAAAATTCTAGTGAGGTACACCCATTTCTCGAAAGTCTCAGAAATAAAAATGTCTTGCAAGGTCCACCTAATACTCGAACGTGTTAGAGTAATTAAGACTTGAGTAATTAAAATTCTTTTCTTTTCTTGAAGCCTCTCACATGCTCACCTTTGTAAAGTCCGAGGACGAAGGCGAAGTTGTGCTTGTGCCACAAAGGCTACGACTTTACTGGCTGATGGATGGACGGTCAATTATTTCCTATCACGTTACTTCTCTTTGCCTGCGCCAAGCTCTCTCTCTCTCTCTCTCTCTCTCTCTCTCTCTCTCTCTCTCTCTCTCTCTCTCTCTCTCTCTCTTAATAAATAATGGAGTCTCAGGAGTTTTCCCCACTTTTTGCAGTTAGTGGTTGAATGGCCTCCTGAAACTCAACGCTGGGCTAATGCCCCGAATAAATTAATTCACACAAATTGGGGGTATGTATATATATATATATATACATATATATATATATATATATACACATACATAATATATATATATATATATATATATATATATATATATATATATATATATATATATATATATATATATATATATATATATATATATATATATATATATATATATATATATATATATATATACACACACACACACTGTTAACCAACTCATCATACTTTTAACTTTTGTTAAAAGCAACTTTTGACACGAGCTCGTCAAGATATGATTAGACCTAACACGACGACTGATAGTGGACATTACTGCGTTATTTATACATGCATGCTTTTTATTTTTATTTTATGAAAGGCCATTATATATCAACTTGCTAGCTTCCTTGTTATCTGTCCCTTTTTAAATTGTTAACCTCCTTGTTACACCCTCTTTTGAACTTGTTAACCTCCTTGTTACCTCTCCCTTTTTTACATTGTTAACATCCTTGTTTCACCCTCTTTTGGTATTATCAGCTTCCTTGTTACCTCTCCCTTTTTAAATTGTTAACCTTTTTGTTACACCCTCTTTTAGACTTGTTAACTTCCTTGGTACCTCTCCCTTTTTAAATTGTTAACCTTTTTGTTACACCCTCTTTTAGACTTGTTAACTTCCTTGGTACCTCTCCCTTTTTAAATTGTTAACCTTTTTGTTACACCCTCTTTTAGACTTGTTAACTTCCTTGGTACCTCTCCCTTTTTAAATTGTTAACCTTTTTGTTACACCCTCTTTTAGACTTGTTAACTTCCTTGGTACCTCTCCCTTTTTAAATGGTTAACCTTTTTGTTACACCCTCTTTTAGACTTGTTAACTTCCTTGGTACCTCTCCCTTTTTAAATTGTTAACCTTTTTGTTACACCCTCTTTTAGACTTGTTAACTTCCTTGGTACCTCTCCCTTTTTTACATTGTTAACATCCTTGTTTCACCCTCTTTTGGTATTATCAGCTTCCTTGTTACCTCTCCCTTTTTAAATTGTTAACCTTTTTGTTACACCCTCTTTTAGACTTGTTAACTTCCTTGGTACCTCTCCCTTTTTAAATTGTTAACCTTTTTGTTACACCCTCTTTTAGACTTGTTAACTTCCTTGGTACCTCTCCCTTTTTAAATTGTTAACCTTTTTGTTACACCCTCTTTTAGACTTGTTAACTTCCTTGGTACCTCTCCCTTTTTAAATTGTTAACCTTTTTGTTACACCCTCTTTTAGACTTGTTAACTTCCTTGGTACCTCTCCCTTTTTAAATGGTTAACCTTTTTGTTACACCCTCTTTTAGACTTGTTAACTTCCTTGGTACCTCTCCCTTTTTAAATTGTTAACCTTTTTGTTACACCCTCTTTTAGACTTGTTAACTTCCTTGGTACCTCTCCCTTTTTAAATTGTTAACCGTTTTGTTACACCCTCTTTTAGACTTGTTAACTTCCTTGGTATCTCTCCCTTTTTAAATTGTTAACCTTTTTGTTACACCCTCTTTTAGACTTGTTAACTTCCTTGGTACCTCTCCCTTTTTAAATTGTTAACCTTTTTGTTACACCCTCTTTTAGACTTGTTAACTTCCTTGGTACCTCTCCCTTTTTAAATTGTTAACCTCCTTGTTACGCCCTCGTTTGGACTTGTTAACTTCCTTGTTACCTCCCCCTTTTTAAATTTTTACCCTCCTTGTTACACCCTCTTTTAGACTTAATTTCCCTGTTACCTCTCTCTTTTTACATTGCTAACCTTCTTGTTACACCCTCTTTTGGACTTGTTAACATCCTTGTTACCTCTCCCTTTTTAAACTGGTAACATCATTGTTATACCTTATTTTGGACAGGTTAACTTCCTTGTTACCTCTCCCTTTTTGCATTGTTAATTTCCTTGTTACCTCTCCCTTTTTGGATTGTTAACGTTCTTGTTACCTCTCCCTTTTTGCATTGTTAGTATCTTTGTTACCTCTCCCTTTTTAAACTGGTAACATCCTGGTTATACCTTCTTTTGGACAGGTTAACTTCCTTGTTACCTCTCCCTTTTAGGATTGTTAACATCCTTGTTACCTCTCCCTTTTAGGATTGTTAACATCCTTGTTACCTCTCCCTTTTAGGATTGTTAACATCCTTGTTACCTCTCCCTTTTTAAACTGGTAACATCCTTGTTATACCTTCTTTTGGACAGGTTAACTTCCTTGTTACCTCTCCCATTTTGCTTTGTTAACATACTTTTTACCTCTCCCTTTTTGGATTGTTAACATCCTTGTTACCTCTCCCTTTTTGCATTGTTAACATCCTTGTTACCTTTCCCTTCTTGCATTGTTAACATCCTTGTTACCTCTCCCTTTTTAAAATGGTAACCTCCTTGTTATACCTTCTTTTGGACAGGTTAACTTCCTTGTTACCTCTCCCTTTTAGGATTGTTAACATCCTTGTTACCTCTCCCTTTTTGCATTGTTAACATCCTTGTTACCTCTCCCTTTTAGGATTGTTAACATCCTTGTTACCTCTCCCTTTTTAAACTGGTAACATCCTTGTTATACCTTCTGTTGGACAGGTTAACTTCCTTGTTACCTCTCCCATTTTGCTTTGTTAACATACTTGTTACCTCTCACTTTTTGGATTGTTAACATCCTTGTTACCTCTCACTTTTTGGATTGTTAACATCCTTGTTACCTCTCCCTTTTTGCATTGTTAACATCCTTGTTACCTCTCCCTTTTTAAACTGTTAACATCTTTGTTACCTCTCCCTTTTTAAACTGGTAACCTCCTTGTTATACCTTCTTTTGGACAGGTTAACTTCCTTGTTACCTCTCCCTTTTTGGATTGTTAACATCCTTGTTACCTCTCCCTTTTTGCATTGTTAACATCCTTGTTACCTCTCCCTTTTTGCATTGTTAACATCCTTGTTACCTCTCCCTTTTTAAACTGGTAACCTCCTTGTTATACCTTCTTTTGGACAGGTTAACATCCTTGTTACCTCTCCCTTTTTGCATTGTTAACATCCTTGTTACCTCTCCCTTTTTGCATTGTTAACATCCTTGTTACCTCTCCCTTTTTGCATTGTTAACATCCTTGTTACCTCTCCCTTTTTGCATTGTTAACATCCTTGTTATACCTCTCCCTTTTTGCATTGTTAACATCCTTGTTACCTCTCCCTTTTTAAACTGGTAACCTCCTTGTTATACCTTCTTTTGGACAGGTTAACTTCCTTGTTACCTCTCCCTTTTTGGATTGTTAACATCCTTGTTACCTCTCCCTTTTTGCATTGTTAACATCCTTGTTACCTTTCCCTTTTTGCATTGTTAACATCCTTGTTACCTCTCCCTTTTTAAACTGGTAACCTCCTTGTTATACCTTCTTTTGGACAGGTTAACATCCTTGTTACCTCTCCCTTTTTGCATTGTTAACATCCTTGTTACCTCTCCCTTTTTGCATTGTTAACATCCTTGTTACCTCTCCCTTTTTGCATTGTTAACATCCTTGTTACCTCTCCCTTTTTGCATTGTTAACATCCTTGTTACCTCTCCCTTTTTGCATTGTTAACATCCTTGTTACCTCTCCCTTTTTGCATTGTTAACATCCTTGTTACCTCTCCCTTTTTAAACTGGTAACATTCTTGTTACAACTTCTTTTGGACTTTTTAACTTCCTGGTTACCTCTCTCTTTGTACATTGTTAACATTCTTGTTATACTCTCTTTTGGTATTATTAACTTCCTTGTTATATCCCCCTTTATAAATTTTTAACTTCCTTGTTACACCCTCTTTTAGACTTAACTTCCTTGTTATCTGTCCCTTTTTAAATTGTTAACCTCCTTGTTACACCCTCTTTTGGACTTGTTAACTTCCTTGTTACCTCTCCCTTTTTAACTTATCCTCCTTGTTATCCTTTGCTTTTACTTTTTAGTTTTCATTTTACATCTCATTTTGACTTATTAACTTTATTGCTAACCTCCAGTTTTAACTTTTTAACCTCCTTATTGAGCCTCTTTTTTCCATTCTAATTTCATTATTAAACCTCATTTTGCCTTGTTAACCCCCATGTTACCCCTTTTGACTTGTTATCTTTCCTCGTTACCACCCATATTGTCTTTAATTTCCTTGTTACCCCTCATTTTACATTGTTAACTTTCTTGTTAACATATTTTGTTTACCCCCTTTTGTCTTGCTAGCTTCCTTGCCATCCCATTTTGGCTTTTTGAATTGTTACCCCCCCCCCCTTTGACTCGTCAACCACCTTGTTGACCTCTAATTGGACTTTTTAACTTCTTTGTTCCCTCATTTAAACATTTTAACTTCATTGTCTCCCCATTTTAACATTTTAATCTCCTTATTGTGAAATAGTGATAGTGATGTAATGGTTAGAAAAAGTGCAAATTCTTTGATATCAGATTTGTAATTCTTCTTATTTGTTATTTGGAATTATATTGTAACTTATTTCACATATCAGCTATTTAATTGTTTATTTTTTGTTTGTTAGATTTGTTAAATTTACCAATGAACCGCTAATAGATGCAGGTGATGAAGTTGACCTGGATTGTATAAGTATAACTCTGGGAAGGTAAACAGACCTGAATATATTATTATTATTATTATTATTATTATTATTATTATTATTATTAGTTAAGCTACAACCTTAGTTGGAAAAGCAGGATGCTATAAGTCCTAGGGCTCAAACAGGGTAAAAAGAGCCCATTGAGGAAAGGAAATATAGAAATAAATAAACTAAAAGAGAACTAAGGAGCTATTTATATAAAATATGTTAAGAAAAGTAAAATTATTAAGACAAATCTTTCACATATAAACTATAGAAACCTAAAAAAAAAGAGGAACAGGAATAGGAATAGTGTGCCCTCAAGCAAGAGGCTATGGCACTACCCAAGACTAGAGAACAATGGTTTGATTTTGGAGTGTTCTCTGAGAAAAGTGACTTACCATAGCTAAAGAGTCTCTTCTACCCTTACCAAGAGGAAAGTAACCAATGAACGATTTCAGTGTTGTCAGGTGTATGAGGATAGAGAAGAATGAGGAAAGAATAGGTCAGACTATTCGGTGTATGCGCAGGCAAAGGAAAAATGAGCCATAACCAGAGAGGGATCTAATGTAGTACTGTCTGCCCACTTAGGCCCAATAACTCTCTAATATCAATATAAGTAATATAACTTTACCGAGGCAGCTTATAAGTTAAGTGCAGTGGTTAATGCTCATATCATTAAGTGTATTAAGAGGACACATGCATCCCATAAAACCATTTGATTATAGTATTTAGGGCAACCTTTGGGAAATTAGAGGTATGTGATCTGAAATTACCCTGTTTGATGAGGCATTTGGACGGTGCAAAAAAGTTTTTCACTAGAGATTTTGCGTAAAATTGTGAAGTTCACCATTCGATCTGTTTCTTTGGGTATATCTCTCTTTTTGGAGAAAATGGGAGTAGGCTTCATTATTAATATTAAAGGATAATTAATCAAATACCCAGAAAGGTGTATAGATGTTTAGGGTGTTGTGTAAAGATTTCAAGATTGTGATTAGACGTTTCACGACTGAGATGGCATGGGCATGTGGTGAGTATAGATGGTAGGGAGTGAGTAAGGAGAGCACAGTAATAAGACCCGTGTTAATGTATGTATCAGAAATTTGGGCTTTTAAGACGAAAAGCGGAAGCAAAGATTGAGAGAACAGAGATGATAATGTTGAGGTTGATTATAGGAATATCATGGTTTGAAAGAGTGGAAAAGGATGAAATAAGAAGAATGGCAGGTATATTAAAGATTAGAGAGATGATAAGAGTGTCACGACTCAGATGGTGTGGCCACGTGTTGAGTATGGATGATAGGGAGTGAGTGAGGAGAGCTTTCGAGGAACCTGGTAGTGGGTAGAAGATCGAGAGGGAGGCAGAGAATTAGATGGTGAGACAAGGTGAAGGATGATATGGAGAGAAGAGGTTTGGTGGAAGAGGATACCTTTGATCAAAGGCATTAGAGAGGGCGCATCAGGCAACCGACCCCCTAATGTAGGGATATCGATGGGAAAGATGAGATCCTTAGGATATTGAACCAGTGGATACTTGACGAAAATAAGCCATAATTTGGGTGTTTACTCTATCAGAAAGTATTTGCAAGAGGTGTGACTGAAAAAAGCAGAATTTTATATCGATGTATTTATTATAAAACTAGTGTACGCGATCCGTGAAAAATGACGGCTAAATATTTAGATAGATATGCACAGATTCAACCCTTTACACACCCTCCCCCTTTCTTAACTACAACATGGCAGTTGTGGTTTCCGAGTGTACCTCTTGGGGTAACCCCCATCTCACCAGGGTATGATTACTCCTCTCCTGCCATCTGAGGGACAGAGAGAGACCGAATATGTCTGGCAATGCCACTGAGCGTGATCGAAAATATATATATATATATATATATATATATATATATATATATATATATATATATATATATATAATATATATACACTTTTTATATTTTTATATATAACCAGACACCTGCTCTTAATTATATAAGGTAGATGTATTGGTCTCTATTATTCCAATTTGATGTAATAACTGATGAGCCAAGCAAAGGGGTCTGCCCCCTTCTTAATACTCCTACTTCCTCCATCCTTCCCCAACCTTTACCTTCCCCCACTCCCCCAACTGAGGCCTCATGACTCCAGATATAAGATAGAAGTAAATTGACTATAGTAAAAGTTGCTGATATCCTTTATCCGTTATCCGCAACCCTCACCCAATCCTACAATAAAAGTTGCTGATTATCCTTAACCTATCCTTATACCATATCCCCCCCCCTCCCCCTCTAACTCCTACTTGTCTATCAGTGAATAACTGTTGAGGTGTAATACTGTAATATGTTATTTTCAGATCTCTGGATAATTCTATCCTGTTCGTAATACTAGGCAGGCAGTTAATTTTAACAGCCAGGCCTTCTCCATCATTAGGCTCAATACTACACAGTATTCTAGAAGTTTTATTCCAGCTGTTACCAAGTTGTGGAATGATCTTCCTAATGGGGTAGTTGAATCAGTAGAACTTCAAAAGTTCAAGGTTGGAGCAAATGTTTTTATGTTGACCAGGCTGACACGAGTCTTTTTATAGTTTGTGTATGACATATCTGTTTTGACGTTGTTGTTGTTTTTAGAATTATTGTTAATTTATTCTCATTTATTTATATCCTTACTTCCTTTCCTCACTGGGTTATTTTTCCATATTGGAGCCCTTGGGCGTAAAGCATCTTGCTTTTCCAACTAGGGTTGTAGCTTAGCTTGTAATAATATTAATAATAGACGGGGAAAAAATTCACCTGAGGTTCATGTCGATTGTTGGTCCTCTTGCCCAGAACCAAAACAAGGGGTGATGCCCCCATTTTTTCTTATGTACTTCACATTTACCCTTCTTTGTTATTCGTTAATCTAGTTATTACACCCCCTCTTCGATTTATTAACCTACGTCGTCACGCCCCTTTGTGATTTGTATTTACCACCCCTCTGACATAACCTTATTAGCCCACCCCCCTTTTTTTCTCACATTACCATCCCTCCCTTTTTTTCTCATTACCATCCCCTCTTTTTTTCTCTCATTACCATCCCCCCCTTTTTTTCTCTCATTACTATCCCCCCCTTTTTTTCTCTCATTACCATCCCCCCTTAAGCCATTTTGCATACCTACAGTTGAAAACTTTAAGAGTAGCATTACAGCACTTTTCTAATTTGGAAGCACTCTGCCCCCCCCCCCCTCCCACAAGAGCAAATATTCCCCCTTACCCCGCCAGGCTGGACACCCACTTACACACTTACTACACAGCTGTTTGGTGGAAGCCATATATCTAGAAACGTCATATTTATGTGGTTAGGTGGGTCCCCATATCTCGTAACTGCACGAAGGTGTGGAGCCATGTAAACACACTAAGCCATTAAATCTTTTCAGATTCATAGGGTAATTACATAAGTGTGTTTATTCCTCAAATTTCCCAGACCACTAAGAGGTTAATTTATTAACCATCCACTTTTAATAGCCGTTCTTAAGATCCCAGCGTTGCCACCTCGACCAAGCTCAGTGTGGGGGGAAAGCAGTGTTGCCATTGTGGCAGCATAGAATTTCCAGGCGACACTTGTTATTTCCTTCAGTTTTTATACATAATTGAAATCTTATTCAAGGATCAGATATAAAAGATATGCTTTATTAATGACATTTTGCTTTCATTATCAAAGCTTAATAACCAAAATTGAGAATAATGTTATAAAGTTTTTTTTTTCTTTACCAAGAAATGCCGTTTCAGCATAACCGCAGAGAGATGCCAGATATGGCTATTTGACCACATTTTGAGATAAAACACGAAACATAAAGAGGGACTTGAGTATAATGGATACAGAGGGAATTTAACTCTTGTGGGAAAACATAAGCTCGAAAGAGAGTTCCGAAAACTGGCAACAGTGGGAATGAAGCAATCACCGGTATTTGCAAACCCAACATTGTCGAATAGGAAAGCTAATATGGGTGAAATTCACTGTATTGAAACTTATTGAAGGGAATTTTCTGTTGTTATTATTATTGTTAATAAATGATAATAATAATAATAATAATAATAATAATAATAATAATAATAATAATAATAATAATAATAATTTGTAGTTTTTTCAGGCCTTTGGGATAAGAACGTTTAATTTGAATAGAAGTATCAGTAATAAAAATTTGGAAATAAAGAAGAGGATCATAAAGTTTTATGCTTAATATCAAAGTTGGAATGTATCTTTTCATAGAGTATCTTGGAAATAACCAACCATAACCTGGATCATCTAAACTGCCCTGATATCCAAGACTATCCTGGTAAAAAGGAGGAGGCCATTTAGCACATGAGCGCAAAATCATCCCCCTGTGTGATGTATTTAGTAAAGCTATTTCCACTCGAACTATTTACTAAACTACGAGATCCAAAGGCCCTATAAACGAGTGCCATAGGTACACACATGTAATTTTAGAGGTTCGAAGGTCCGGGTCGTGGAGAATTGTAAATAGAAGAAGATGTGCAGCCTTCTCATTGGTGCTGATTAATTACACTTGGGTAACTAGAACGTGTCATTATGTGCGAGATTTATGGAGCTTGTTTGGAAATGGTAATTCGAGACGTAGCCTCTATTTAATAGGAATTGAGGTAGGTTCTGGGGTTTAGTTCTTTACATATGTGCATGCATATATATATATATATATATATATATATATATATATATATATATATATATATATATATTTCCTTACTTCCTTTCCTCACTGGGCTATTTTCCCCTATTGGAGCCCTTGGGCTTATAACATCTTGCTTTTCCAACTAGGGTTTTAGCTTGGCTAGTAATAATAATAATAATAATAATAATAATAATAATAATGTCATTTTTTTTATTATTGTCGATAACAGTATATGAATAGTTTTTCATTTCTTTTTTTATTTCTTATATATATATATATATATACATATATATATATATATATATATATATATATATATATATATATATATATATATATATATATATATATATATTACTAGCTAAATTACAACCCTTGTTGAAAGAGCAGGATACTGCAAGGGCTCCAACAGGGGAAATAACCCAGTTAGGAAAAGAGATAAGGAAACATAAATATGTGCCTGATCGTATCCTCAAGTGTATATATATATATATATATATATATATATATATATATATATATATATGTGTGTGTGTGTGTGTGTGTGTGTGTGTGTGTATGTATGTATGTATGCATGTATGTATGCATTTATATTTTTTGGGTATATATATATATATATATGTGTGTGTGTGTGTGTTTGTATTTGTGTACCACACCAATTTCCATAAAATCTACCAAGGAGATTGTGCAGACTCATACAAGATGTCCGTCATTGGTGCTTATATCGGAAGGGCCTTTTTCCACTGCAGCTGTCTTTGAAGAATTGAAACATATGAGACAGATGTTAACGAACAATAGATATCAGAGCAACATCATTGAGTAAATAAGGAAGAAAATGAACGATTTCTGCAACAGGCCCTTGACTTAAATAAACACTATAAAAATATGATTATCATAATATGGACTTTTCAATAGCAAGAGACGAGAAGGCACAATTTGGAAAAGTATTGCTGAGAGAGTATAGCAACCCAATCTTGGTAACTGGCCTCATGCCTCATGACTATACAAGGAGTCTATGACCATTGTAGTTTTTAAATTCAAATGCTCGGAAGGGCAGTGTATGCCCATCAATATATGCTACATTGGCCATCAGGAAGAGATTTCCAGTTTACGCAATAATGGGGCTATACATCAGCATTTCCTTGAATCACACTAAGATATCTGTTAAATGGGACACAGGAGTATGACTATGGGAGGCTGGTGATTGCTGAAGCAGTGGGCATCAAAATGTAGCTGCTTGTGTTGAGCCTACAAGTTTCTTCAGACTGTATTGCGTCATGTTTGAGAGAG
>NC_090741.1:61678815-61691315 GCF_036898095.1 Palaemon carinicauda
AGGGTAGAAGAGACTCTTTAGTTATGGTAAGCAGCTCTTCTAGGAGAAGGATACTCCAAAATCAAACCATTGTTCTCTAATCTTGGGTAGTGCCATAGCCTCTGTACCATGGTCTTCCACTGTTTTGGGTTAGAGTTCTCTTGCTTGAGGGTACACTCTGTCATACTACTCTATCTCATTTCTCTTCATCTTGTTATGTTAAAGTTTTTATAGTTTATATAAGGAAATACTTACTTTAATCTTGTTGCTCTTAAAATATTTAATTTTTCTTTGTTTCCTTTCCTCACTGAGCTCTTTATCCCTGTTGTAGCCCACTGGGCTTATAGCATCCTGCTTTTCCAATTAGGGTTGTAGCTTAGCAAGTAATAATAATAATAATTACTGTTGAAGAGAGGAAGGGCTACGTGAGGAATGAGTGGAGATAAAGGAGTTCAGAAGGGAAAATCATGACTTGCTGCTGGAGAAAGAAAGGGCTACGAGAGGACTGAGAGGAGATAAAGGAGTTCAGAAGGGAAGACCGGGACTTCCATCTGGAGAAAGGAAGGGCTACGAGAGGACTGAGAGGAGATAAAGGAGTTCAGAAGAGAAAATCATGACTTGCTGGTGGAGAAAGAAAGGGCTTCGAGAGGACTGAGAGGAGATAAAGGAGTTCAGAAGGGAAAATCATGACTTGCTGCCGGAGAAAGAAAGGGCTACGAGAGGACTGAGAGGAGATAAAGGAGTTCAGAAGGGAAGACCGGGACTTCCATCTGGAGAAAGGAAGGGCTACGAGAGGACTGAGAGGAGATAAAGGAGTTCAGAAGGGAAAATCATGACTTGCTGCTGGAGAAAGAAAGGGCTACGAGAGGACTGAGAGGAGATAAAGGAGTTCAGAAGGGAAGACCGGGACTTCCATCTGGAGAAAGGAAGGGCTACGAGAGGACTGAGAGGAGATAAAGGAGTTCAGAAGAGAAAATCATGACTTGCTGCTGGAGAAAGAAAGGGCTACGAGAGGACTGAGAGGAGATAAAGGAGTTCAGAAGGGAAGATCGAGCCGTGCTGGAGAACGGAAGGGCTACTAGAGGACTGAGTGGAGATAAAGGAGTTCAGAAGGGAAGACCGGGACTTCCATCTGGAGAAAGGAAGGGCTACGAGAGGACTGAGAGGAGATAAAGGAGTTCAGAAGAGAAAATCATGACATGCTGCTGGAGAAAGAAAGGGCTACGAGAGGACTGAGAGGAGATAAAGGAGTTCAGAAGGGAAGACCGGGACTTCCATCTGGAGAAAGGAAGGGCTACGAGAGGACTGAGAGGAGATAAAGGAGTTCAGAAGAGAAAATCATGACTTGCTGGTGGAGAAAGAAAGGGCTACGAGAGGACTGAGAGGAGATAAAGGAGTTCAGAAGGGAAAATCATGACTTGCTGCCGGAGAAAGAAAGGGCTACGAGAGGACTGAGAGGAGATAAAGGAGTTCAGAAGGGAAGACCGGGACTTCCATCTGGAGAAAGGAAGGGCTACGAGAGGACTGAGAGGAGATAAAGGAGTTCAGAAGGGAAAATCATGACTTGCTGCTGGAGAAAGAAAGGGCTACGAGAGGACTGAGAGGAGATAAAGGAGTTCAGAAGGGAAGACCGGGACTTCCATCTGGAGAAAGGAAGGGCTACGAGAGGACTGAGAGGAGATAAAGGAGTTCAGAAGAGAAAATCATGACTTGCTGCTGGAGAAAGAAAGGGCTACGAGAGGACTGAGAGGAGATAAAGGAGTTCAGAAGGGAAGACCGGGACTTCCATCTGGAGAAAGGAAGGGCTACGAGAGGACTGAGAGGAGATAAAGGAGTTCAGAAGAGAAAATCATGACTTGCTGGTGGAGAAAGAAAGGGCTACGAGAGGACTGAGAGGAGATAAAGGAGTTCAGAAGGGCAAATCATGACTTGCTGCCGGAGAAAGGAAGGGCATCGACAGGACTGAGAGGAGACGTAGATAAGAGTAAAATCTGAAGACAGGCAAGAATAAATATACTTGACTACCTTTTAGATAAATTTTACTATTGTCAGTATTTGTACTCATTTACAAATTTGTGACTATTCTATTTGAATACTCATGGTCACTATCTTTGAATTTCAAAATGCAAATAATTATTTTCTTTAGGTAAACTTGATACATATCTTCAAGTACAATTACTCATTTGATTACCGTTTTAGTTAATTCATGTTTTAGTTATATAGATTACTGTCTTTTAATACACTCGTTAGTTATTTTCAAGTGTACTTGACAACTATTATGGCACAATCTTTGTTGTCTTGAAATATATTTTATTTTCTAAATACATCTGCCATTGTGTTTAGATAAAACTCACAAAATCCAAAATCACATTTGATCACGTAAATGCTGGTTTCAATATATTTTTACATCATCAAAACATATTTGACCCCCGTGTTAAAACTCTAAAACTACATCTGATTACTATCTCTGAGGTGGTAAGAGATCTTTGAAGAACTTTGGCACCTCATACCCAAATAGGAGAAAATCAAGCCTATAAAGATTTAAGATCTTCTTGATTAGGTCCTTGGGTATATCTCTGAAGTGATCTTCGTAGGTCTTGTTCGATTTGGCGAAGCTGTTTGATTTGAGGCTGACCTTGACCTCGGTTATATTTAACTTGTCAGTCAGGTACTGGAGATCCTCATCAAACGTCTCCTGCTTGATTATGTAGTCGTAGGGGACAGAACAGGCATAGCACAGGTTGTACTGAGGTCTCCAGTGATTGTTGATTTTTTTAAGTCCTTTGGTCTGTAAGAAGTTATTGAGGCAATTAGGAACACTTAATATTTAAGACCTTGGTTATGTAAGAGGTGATAGAAATACAAATTTAAAGAATATTTTGAAATTTTAAGACTAATTGGTTATTGGCTTCTTCTAGGCTCTTTTCCAGGAGAGCTCGAAATTAAAAGAAATGGAATTTGTTTAGGTCGCACAGGAGTTCGCATCGCTGTAGAATGGTATGGAGCTGAATTATCGCCAATGGTCATCTGATGGTGTTTTGTCCCGGATCTGCTCTCTGACTAGCAGCACTTTATGGTCCCAAAGGTAGACATGGAATACCTAATTAACACATTGTGCCCACAAGTGGTCACTTTTTTAGCTAACTATAGTTCGTCGACTGTGTCTACAACTAGTCACATTTTAGCTAATGATAGTTCGCTGACTGTCCAAGACTATTAGCATTCGATCTTATTATGATTTGCCATCTGTGGTTACGACTAAGCTGCATCCTAGCTCATTATAGTTTACTGACGGTGACTACGACTATCAGTATCCTAGCTCATTATAGTTTACTGACGGTGTCTACGACTAGCAGCATTCTAACTCATTATAGTTCGCCCTGTGTGTCCACAACTAAATGCATTCTAGCTAATTATAGTACAACGACTGTGTCCACGACTAGTCACGTTCTAGCTCATTATAGTTTTCCAACTGTGTCCACAACTAATCGCAGTCTAGCTCATTGTAGTTCTCCAACTGTGTCCACAACTAGTCGCATTCTAACAAATTATAGTACGTCAACAGTGTCCACGACTAGTCACGTTCTAGCTCATTATAGTTTGCTGACTGTGTCCACGACTAGTCACATTCTAGATCATTATATTTCGCTGACTATCCACGACTATTTGCATTCTAGCTCATTCTAGTTTACCATCTGTGTCCACAACCTGTCACGTTCTACCTCATAATAGTTCAACGACGGCATCCACGACTTGTTGCATTCTAGCTCATTATAGTTTACCAACTGTCCACAACTAGTTACATTCTAGCTAATTATAGTTCGGTAACTGCGTCCACAACTAGTTTCATTCTAGCGAATAATAGTATGTCGACTCTGTCCATGCCTAGTCGCGTTCTAGCTCATTATAGATTGCCGACTGTGCCCACGACTAGTCACCTTCTAGCTCAAAGTTCGTTCATTGTATCTACTACTAGTCACATTCTAGCTCATTATAGTTTGCCAACTGTGTCTACGACTAGTTGCATTCTAGCTCATATTTCACCGACTGTATCTACGACTAGTTGCATTCTAGCTCATTATATTTCACCGACTGTATCCAGGACTAGTCGCATTCTAGCTCATTATAGTTTGCCAACTTTGTCCGTGACTAATCGCATCCTAGCTCATTATAGTTCACCAACTGTATCCACTCCTAGTTGCATTCTAGCTCATTGTAGTTTGCCAACTGTGTCCACAACTAATCGTATTCTAGGTAATTATAGTTTGCCGACTGTGTCCATGACTAGTAGCATGCTAGCTCACTATAATTCACTGACTGTGCCCACAACTAGTCACTATCTAGCTGATTATAGATTGCTGACTGTCCAAGACTAATATTATTCTAGCTCATTATACTTCTCTGTGTCCTCAACTTATCCAATTTTAGCTAATTATAGTTAGCCGACTGTGTCTACGACTAGTCGGATTTTAGCTAATGAAAGTTTGCAGACTACTGGTCACACGACCTGTCACAGGTAGATTGTGATTGATGATACCCAGCCACAGACTACTAAGCATAATGGAAGATTTATATAGTCACTTGAACCTATTTAATGCCTAGCATTTAATTTCTGACCCTAGCTAGGGTATTTGACTTATAAAATGGAATTAAAATTGAATTTTGTTCTCTCATTTTAGACCTTTTCCACATCTTCCGAATTAATGTAATTCTCTCTCTCTCTCTCTCTCTCTCTCTCTCTCTCTCTCTCTCTCTCTCTCTCTCTCTCTCTCTCTCTCTGAAGACATGACTATACAGAATATAGACAAACATTTCAAAAGGAACATTGTACTTGCTACATTTACGCGTGCATACTTATTCTATGCATTTCAAAGCCAGAAAAAGTATTTAGATGTAGATGTTAGCTCGCAGAATAAATATTAGGTAATTAAAAGCTGAAAAGCTAAAACATTATCTCAAGAAAATAACCTTTTGGTAGAGAATCAAGTTGATGAACTGCCGGAAGGTGACCATCACTGGCTGATCCTCATGAAACTCGGTGCCTTCCATCTCCATGATAGATTTTATGTATGGGATCCTGAGGGAGAGAAGTTTTAGATTTGAATTGGCTGTTCTTCAAATAAGGTTGTACTTTCAATTTGATAGCATTGATGATAAAGACAATAAGTAGTGGACTGTATTGGTCTAGCAGGTGTTCAAGTAATACATCTGCTGTTTCCTATGTCATAAAGTGGGAAACTAAATTAAAATTACTCAGCTCCTGTGCCCATAACCCTCAAAGAGACAGGCAGTTGATATATAAAAAATGGACTGACAAAATAAGAGAGAGAGAGAGAGAGAGAGAGAGAGAGAGAGAGAGAGAGAGAGAGAGAGAGAGAGAGAGAGCTGTTCCTAATAATGACGTCACTACTAGGACAATATTGGTGTGATTTGGTCATAAGCCCTGCTCACCTGCGTCAGCAATGAGTGGTGATTTGACCTTTTATATTCTTTTGACCTTGTTCTGTATATGCGTTTCATTTTTAAAGAAATTAGGGGTTTGTTAACCATCCAGTTGTAAGCGAGTCCTTGGGCTTGATTTTGGAATTCCTTTCTCCCCGATCCACCGGGACTGTCGACCTACCACAGGTGACTGATCGTTGTGTGTATATATATATATATATATATATATATATATATATATATATATATATATATATATATATATATATACACTGTTTGAATATATGTGTATATATATGTATATATATATGTATATATATGTATGTATATATGTATGTATATATGTATGTATATATATATATATATATATATATATATATATATAATTCCACTTATCAACATTTCGAGATTCCATTCCTATCATCAGGGCTACGCCAAATACGAAATTATTTTTACATTAGAAATTAATGATATAATTTTTGTTTATAGTTTCCCAAAATTACATTTTAGACAAGTATACTAGTAAACACCGAAGGACCACATCGACTCCGGGAGGGTGTCTTTGAACCTGAAAAGTCTGCCAATATTTAAATTTTGTTTTTTTAAATATAAACTTAGAATTGACATATGGATACAGAGTGCCGAGGGCTGTGGTAAGCTCGGTATGTTTTTCATATGGCAATGATACATACACTAGTTATTTGGGAACATCAGGACATTCATATTCAGGCTGAAAAATATCATAAAGAAATTTATTATTAATTTTGTCATCAAGGTGTGAATGATAACAATCATATGTAAAATAGCCTTATAAAAATGAAACTTCCTAATGGAAGTTATGCCAGTTCGAACATAAGGAATATGCTCTAAATAAAAGTGTTTGAATAGACTTAATCTTGGTTAACTATTTGTAAATTAAATATTTTTTATTGACATTGTGAATTATGGTAAGGAGGGAGAATGAAAATTCTTTTGTAGTAGGCTTTCTTCACATAAATTCATAGAGGTCATTCCTACCATTTAAACCTCTTATGTATTTACTAGATTGGCTCCTCAATAAGGTCATCAGTGCAAACGAGGTGATTAATTGGTTTGGTTAGGTGCTTCCAGCCAAATGATGAAATGGAAGCATGTAAAGAAAATTGATTACCAAATTACCAAAATTTGTATTGCAATCATCACTAGAGATTGGTGAAAATGTTCTTATACAAAATCAACGAAAGCTATCAGAAAAGACCAAAAACATAATGAAGAAAAGACTGGAAATGAGGGTAAAATCCAAGAGATGAAATAGAATTGGCAGAACTTTCCAAAACAATAAACAAACTAAAAGACTTAAGACTTACAGATGACATAGTAGTTCTATTTAGTGAATCATGGGAGGAATTACAAAAGATGATAGAAGACTTGAATAGAGAAAGCAGAACTGTAGGATTGAAAATGGATGAGTAAAACTAAGATGACGTACATTGAAAATGCAGTGACATCAAACAAGACATATGGACACACCTCTAGAGATTGTTAATGAATATACATACTTAGGACAGACAGTAAGTGTTTCCCCGGGACACGAGACCGAAATTAAAAGAAGGATAAGCATGGTATGTAGATTATTTGGTAAACAAAATTATATGAAAATTAAAATGCCACTTTTTCTAAAAAGAAAACTATTTAGTCATATGGTTCTACCGGTATTAATTTATGCATCAGAAACTCGGAGCGTTACTGCAGCCTTAGAACATTAGCTTGTAACAGCTGAAAGAACTATAGAAAAACTAATGATGGGAATGACACTAAGAGCCAGTAAAAGAACATGGTCACGAGAACAAACTAAAGTAGAGGATGTTCTAACAATATGTAAGAAAAAGAAATGGACATGGGCAGGACATGTAATGAGGATGACAACGAATAGATTGACATTAAGAATAACAGAAGTGGTCCCTAAAGTTTGCTAACGAAGCAGGGGAAGAAAGTGAAGGCAATGGATTGATGAGGTAGGAAAATTTGTGTGGATAGACTGTCATAGAAAGACCATAAACAGACGTGTGTGGAGGGATATGGCTCCTGAGGCCTTGTCCTGCAGTGGACTAACAACGTCTAAGGACGGCGTGAATGTATGTATATATGTGTATATATATATATATATATATATATATATATATATATATATATATGTATATATATATATATATATATATATATATATATATATATATATATATATATGTGTGTGTGTGTGTGTGTGTGTGTTGTGAGTTTTTTCCATTTAGTTCAGTGTAGTGCATGTCGAAGAGATTTATAATTAAACCATGCCCCATTAAATTGCTGAAATAAATAATAATAGCCAAAGATGATACAAAAGACTGAAATATTCTGTCAATCATAACAAATCAACTAATATCACGTTACCCATCTATAAAAATAAATCTCAAGCATACTTTATTATAAGTCACCCAGGGTAATACCATCAGTATACAACATTAAATCAGTCTATAAATCAAGGAACTTACGTCCCACCCAAGCCCTTACTGGGCACATGAACCCGTCCGTAGTCAAACTTGTTGTTGTAGGCGGAGATCATACGGCTTATTGGGTGGCGGACAGAGATAAATCTGGTGATTGACGGCGAATTCAGTACTTCGGCGACTTGTTGACGTTGTAAGACTTGCCTGGAAGTCAACAAAAAGTACTGGAGATATTATGTTTATCTTTCCCCTCTACTTTTCATTATTATTATTATTATTATTATTATTATTATTATTATTATTATTATTATTATTATTATAAGCTAAGCTATAACCCTAGTTGGAAAAGCAAGATGCTATAAGCCCAAGAGCTTCAACAAGGAAAAATAGCACAGTGAGGAAAGGAAACGAGGACATAGACAAACTACAAGAGAAGCTATAAACAATAAAAAAAAAATCATTTAAAGAATAGTAACAACATTAAATATCTTTCAAATGTAAACTATAAAAACTTAAAAAAACAAGATGAAGAAAAATATGATAGAATAGCATGGCCGAGTGTACCCTTAGGCAAGAGAAATCTAATCCAAGACAATGGAAGGCCATGGTACAGAGGCTATGGCACTACCCAAGACTAGGGAACAATGCTTTGATTTTGCAGTATCCTTCTAGAAGAGCTACTTAGTACATATTTGTAGAAAATGGCAAAGTATTATATTATGTACCCTAAGGGTACTGACTGTCGCTCACCTAGCTCTCACCAATCTGTGGGCCCATTCCGTGTGTGGATTCTCTATGGGTTTAGTGTATCCATTCATCCTTAGGAAGTGCGTCTTCCACGTGCTGGCTCCTGCCTGTGAAATAGAAAGGTTGAAGAGTACGATTAAGTAAAGTTCACATCAAAAAGTCTTTAACTCGCTTTAGGTAATTTTATGGTGAAATAGAAAGGTTGAAGAGTATGATTAAATAAAGTTAACATCAAGAAGTCTTTAACTCGCCGTACGCAATATTATGGAGAATTAGAAAGGTTGAAGAGTACGATTAAGTGAAGTTGACATCAAGAAGTCTTTAACTCGCTTTACGCAATATTGTCGTGAAATAGAAAGGTTGAAAAGTATGATTAAGTAAAGTTGACATCAAGAAGTCTTTAACTCGCTTTACGCAATATTATGGTGAAATAGAAAGATTTAAGAGTACGATTAAGTGAAGTTGACATCAAGAAGTCTTTAACTCGCTTTACCCAATATTATGGTGGAATAGAAAGGTTGAATAGTACGATTGAGTAAAGTTAACATCAAGAAGTCTTTAACTCGCTTTACGCAATATTATGGTGAAATAGAAAGATTGAAGAGTATAATTGAGTAAAGTTGACATCAAGAAGTCTTCAACTCGCTTTACGCAATATTATGGTGAATTTGATAGGTTGAAGATTACGATTAAGTGAAGCTTACATCAAAAAGTCTTCAACTCGCTTTACACGATATTAGGGGGAAATAGAAAGGTTGAAGAGTACGATTAAGTGAAGTTGATATCAAGAAGTCTTTAACTCGCTTTACGCAGTATTATGGTTAAGTAGAAAGGTTGAAGAGTATGATTAAGTAAAGTTAACATCAAGAAGTCTGCAACTCGCTTTACGCAATATTATGGTGAAATAGAAAGGTTGAACAGTACGATTAAGTAAAGTTAACAACTAGAAGTCTTTAGCTTGCTTTACGCAATATTATGGTGAAATAGAAAGGTTGAAGAGTATGATTAAGTAAAGTTAACATCAAGAAGTCTTTAACTCGCTTTACGCAGTATTATGGTTAAGTAGAAAGGTTGAAGAGTATGATTAAGTAAAGTTAACATCAAGAAGTCTTTAACTCGCTTTACGCAATATTGTCGTGAAATAGAAAGGTTGAAAATTATGATTAAGTAAAGTTGACATCAAGAAGTCTTTAACTCGCTTTACGCAATATTATGGTGAATTAGAAAGGTTGAAGAGTACGATTAAGTGAAGTTGACATCAAGAAGTCTTTAACTCGCTTTACCCAATATTATGGTGGAATAGAAAGGTTGAATAGTACGATTGAGTAAAGTTAACATCAAGAAGTCTTTAACTCGCTTTACGCAATATTTTGGTGAAATAGAAAGATTGAAGAGTATAATTGAGTAAAGTTGACATGAAGAGTCTTTAACTCGCTTTACGCAATATTATGGTGAATTAGAAAGGTTTAAGAGTACGATTAAGTGAAGTTAACATCAAGAAGTCTTCAACTTGCTTTACACGATTTTAGGGGGAAATAGAAAGGTTGAAAAGTACGATTAAGTGAAGTTGACATCAAGAGTCTTTAACTCGCTTTACGCAGTATTGTGGTTAAGTAGAAAGGTTGAAGAGTACGATTAAGTAAAGTTAACATCAAGAAGTCTGCAACTCGCTTTACGCAATATTATGGTGAAATAGAAAGGTTGAAGAGTATGATTAAGTGAAGTTGACATTAAGAAGTCTTTAACTCGCTTTACCCAATATTATGGTCAAGTAGAAAGGTTGAAGAGTACCATTAAGTAAAGTTAACATCAAGAAGTCTGCAACTCGCTTTACGCAATATTATGGTTAAGTAGAAAGGTTGAAGAGTACGATTAAGCAAAGTTAACATCAAGAAGACTTTAACTTGCTTTACGCAATATTATCGTGAATTAGAAAGGTTGAAGAGTACGATTAAGTGAAGTTGACATCAAGAAGTCTTCAACTCGCTTCACACGATATTATGGGGAAATAGAAAGGTTGAAGAGTACGATTAAGTGAAGTTGACATCAAGAAGTCTTTAACTCGCTTTACGCAATATTATGGTTAAGTAGAAAGGTTGAAGAGTACGATTAAGTAAAGTTAACATCAAGAAGTCTGCAACTTGCTTTACGCAATATTATGGTGAAATAGAAAGGTTGAAGAGTATGATTAAGTAAAGATAACATTAAGAAGTCTTTAACTCGCTTTATGCAATATTATGGTGAATTAGAAAGGTTGAAGAGTACGATTAAATAAAGTTGACATCAAGAAATCTTTAACTCGCTTTATGCAATATTATGGTGAAATAGAAAGGTTGAAGAGTACGATTAAGTAAAGTTAACATCAAGAAGTCTTTAGCTCGCTTTTTGCAATGTTATGGTGACGTCTGCAATTGTTAGATGTCAATATTTAGCAAATATTTTTTGAAATTACACTTTGACATACAACTGTAATTCACCGTGTGGTGTGGTTGTTTGGACACCACTTCTGAACTATACATTTTGCAAGAAGTGACCATAAGAATAAATGATTCCTGGTAAATTGACTTGTTAAATCAAAAGCTGGTTGCATTGCTTGTAACTTATGACAGCTGCAATGGTGTGTGGGTCGTCATAAAAACTTGAGTGGGGCAGAGACCTCTCGAATACTGGTAAAACTGAGGTTATAGTGTCTGGCAAGTAAGGAGGTGACAGGCTATTTATAAAAGAGAGAAGAAGCATATGTTAAAACTGGTAGGCAGTTTCAAATATTGAGATCTAGTTTTAAGCTAGAGTGAGAGTGAAGAGCTGAGGGTGAAAGTGGTCTGGAATCCTTGGGAGAAATGGTTACTAGTGGTAAGTGTAGTATGTGGCGAAAAGAAAGTCAAATACTGAAAACGATTTATGTTCTACAGTTAAACCGGTTGGCATAAGTCTTTTTATAGTTTTGATATGACATATCTATTGTTTTTAAAATATTCTTTTGTTAGTTTTTTCTCAAATCGTTTATTTATTTCCTTATTTCTTTTTATATTATTATTATTATTTTTATTATTATTATTATTATTACTTGCTAAGCTATAACCCCAGTTGGAAAAGCAGAATGCTATAAGCCCAAGGGCTCCAACAGGGAAAATAGCCAAGTGAGGAAAGGAAAAAGGAAAAGAAAATAGTGTAAGAAAAGTGCTCGAGTGTACTCTCAAGCAAGTGAACTCTATCTCAAGACAACGGAAGACCATGGTACAGAGGCTATTGCACTACCCAAGACTAGAGAACAATGGTTTGATTTTGGAGTGTCCTTCTCCTAGATCTGCTTACCGTAAGTAAAGAGGAAAGTAGCCACTGAACAATTACAGTGCAGTAGTTAACCCCTCGGGTGAAGAAGATCTGTTTGGTAATCTGTGTTGTCAGGTGTGAGGACAGAGGATAATATATAAAGAATAGGCCAGACTATTCAGTGTGCGTGTGGGGGGGGGGATGATCTGTAACCAGAGAGAAGGATCCCATATAGTATTGTCTGGCCAGTCGAAAGACCTCATAACTCTCTAGCGGTAGTATCTCAACTGGTGGCTGTTGCCCTAGCCAAACTACTATCTACTATAGCATCTTGCTTTTCCAACTATGGTTGTAGCTTGGCTAGCAATAATGATAACATTAATAATAATGATGTTAAGAGAGTTAACGTTGAGATAATATGGACAAATATTAAGATCTGGTGTTGGGGAGTGACTGAAGAGTGAGTATGTGGAACCCGTTTGGGGTCAAAAGGTCAAAAAGGAGGTTAAGGGTCACATGGTATGGATGAGTTGGAGGAAGATGTGGAGAAATAGCTGGAGATGTTTCATCAAGGCAACCGACCCTTTAACTTAG
>NC_090741.1:61693815-61696315 GCF_036898095.1 Palaemon carinicauda
CCTCTGCTGTGACAGCTTATTTCTCTTTCCCTGCATCTAAGACTCTTAAGTACATCATCATTCGCAAGTAAAATAGTAGGTAAGTTAACGATGCATTACAAGCATGCTCAGTACCTTAGCGGAAACGCAGCCGAGGACCTTGTACTTGGCGTTGTAATAAGAAAGCTTTGGCAACGCCCGTAGACCCTCTCCTCCTACGCGATATCCTGAAGTTGTGTGACATTTCTCCTTCAGCAACTCCTTCCGGAGTTCGTATCTGTTTCTTACCATTTCTTCCTTCTCGGAAGTCCATGCGGATAGTGTCACCGAGTGGGACGTGTTTGACGAGATACCGGTGGTGCTTTGGTGGTCCAGTGAGCTTCCTTGGCTCGTCAAAGCCAAAGATGCATTTGACACAACACTAGAAGGGATAGATGACGAAACAGTTCTGGTTGTGTTCGACGAGATGTTGGTTGTGCTCTGTCTGGATTCGACGTGCTTGTTATGATGAGGCTTAGTTCTCGGTTTCTTAATATTAGAGGCATGAAAAGGGTTAGACGAGATGTTAGTGATGCCGGGGTACTCCTTGGATGGTATGATGACGGGCACAATCGAATGCTCGTCCTGCAGAAATGCACAGATCAGCGCAACGGCGATGCAAGTGGCCGCGGTCAGGGTCAACACTATGTACTTGAGGAGACGCATGTTATTTAGGAGGTTAAAAAGCAACGAGGCAAGACTTAAAGCGCGGCACACATCCCACCATGTTCAGCAATGTTCCATCCACAACTGTGTTGACTGGGACAAGTGGCTGCTTGCCTTGCCCATTAGATAACTTTCTCCTCCTCCTCCCTCCTGCTTCTCCCTAACTTGAGGCTTCATCCTCCCCCCTCCCCCTCCCTTATATACCACTTCAAGATTCCCTCTCAATTACTTCTTCCCCTTCCCTCAATCCCAAATATTGCTTGCAGGATCAGTGTGTGGCGGGATGTTGCAAAAACAACCCCCACACCCTTGAATCTTACTTACTTACAATGGTCTCCACAAAACAAACTTTCCCCTTACGTTATCAGCAGCGGGACTCTTGGACAAAAGGACAACAATCAAAACAAAACATATCCTTAACACTATATTTCTTACAAACTAAACAAATCACCACTCAAAATTCTGCATTCAAAATATAGATAAATATGCATTAATAAATTTTCCCCAGTAATATCCTTAAAGTAACATCCTTACAACTACACCAAAAACTCAAACCAAATTAACATTAACAAAAAAAACCGAAAATAGAGATATATATATTATAGTACTGTAAATGTACAACCACTGACACGTTGTTACCCACACTAGACAAACGTCTTTAAACAGTCAATGTAAATATCACCCTCAACACCAAATTCCAAATATATCAATACACCCTCGGTTCTTTAAGCCGAAACACTAAAATCGGCAGTTTCACCACAAATCCGTGGCCTGACGAGAAATAAATCACCACAATCGACCCAGCAGTCAATACCACCATCTGGTATGGTTACAAGCCATGGTAATCCTCGTTATCTCATCTATTCAAGAACAATCCAATTCGCGGTTTCTTTATGCAGCATGGGTCGTCAACACAGGTCAATATGCCAAGAGCATTCTAATCGAGTGCTTTATCGTAAACAATGTCAGTTGCAATCAAACCCACTTTCAAATAATCAGCAGGCCAAAGAAGTAGGTCTCTCTAAGGAGGAATCACAGCCTGCCAAAATAAAAAAAGAAAAACACTTACGAACACTTCTAGCTAACTGAACTATCGCACTATAATCAAAGATAAATAATAAATTGTTCCTATCATTCACAATCACGACAAGCAAAGATAAACAAAACTGTACTTACTCAGAAAATCAAAACACTTCCACGCTGGTCAAAAAATAATAATGATATAATCCAGCTCTCACACAACTGCCTTAAGCTGCAGTCAAATAAAAAAAGCATTCGCTCCGAAACATTCACCACTGTCGTAACCTTACTAAAAAAATGTAAACAAACAATCTCATTTATACCAACAGTCTTTCTCACCACAAACGATCGTTAACCTAACTACTTTCGCTCGCTAACACAATATCTCTCTCTCTCTCTCTCTCTCTCTCTCTCTCTCTCTCTCACAGGATTTGGCAAAACCAAAAATAAAATAAAACAAAAAATAAATCCTCCACAAGTGGTCCTTCACAAGGTCTCTTCATTCTTCGCGTTCTTCTGACTACAATATCATATTCCTCACTTTTATTATTACTCAGATCCTTTTTCCCCAGTTCTCTTTCTCCCTCAACACTACACAGTGTTCTAGAAGTTTTTTTCCAGCTGTCACCAAGTTGTGGAATGATCTTCCTAATCGTGTAGTTGAATCGGTAGAACTTCAAAAGTTGAAAGTTGCAGCAAATGTTTTTCATGTTGAACAGGCTGACGTAACTCGTTTTATAGTCTTTATATTAACTAGCTGTTTTGATGTTGTTAACATGTTTTAAATATTTTATTT
>NC_090741.1:61701315-61721315 GCF_036898095.1 Palaemon carinicauda
GAAAGGAAGGGCTACGAGAGGACTGAGAGGAGATGAAGGAGTTCAGAAGGGAAAAATCCTGACTTGCTGCTGGAGAAAGGAAGGGTTACGAGAGGACTGAGAGGAGATAAAGGAGTTCAAAAGGGAAAAATCCTGACTTGCTGCTGGAGAAAGGAAGGGTTACGAGAGGACTGAGAGGAGATGAAGGAGTTCAGACGGGAATAATCCTGACTTGCTGCTAGAGAAAGGAAGGGTTACGAGAGGACTGAGAGGAGATGAAGGAGTTCAGAAGGGAATAATTCTGACTTGCTGCTAGAGAAAGGAAGGGTTACGAGAGGACTGAAAGGAGATGAAGGAGTTCAGAAGGGAAAAATCCTGACTTGCTGCTAGAGAAAGGAAGGGTTACGAGAGGACTGAGAGGAAATAAAGGAGTTCAGAAGGGAATAATCATGACTTGCTGCTGGATTAAGGAAGGGTTACGAGAGGACTGAGAGGAGATAAAGGAGTTCAGAAGGGAAAGTCATGACTTGCTTCTGGAGAAAGGAAGGGTTACGAGAAGACTGACAGGAGATAAAGGAGTTCAGAAGGGGAGACCGGGACTTCCTTTTGGAGAGAGAAAGGGCTACGAGTTGACTGAGTGGAGATAAAGGAGTTCATAAGGGTAGTTTTGGACTTACTGTTGAAGAAAGGAAGAGCTACGAAAGGAATGAGAGGAGATAAAGGAGTTCAGAAGGAAAAATCATGACTTGCTTCTGGAGAAAGGAAGGGTTACGAGAGGAGATAAAGGAGTTCAGAAGGGAATAATCCTGACTTGCTGCTAGAGAAAGGAAGGGTTACGAGAGAACTGAGAGGAGATAAAGGAGTTCAGAAGGGAAAATCCTGACTTGCCCTGGAGAAAGGAAGGGTTACGAGAGGACTGAGAGGAGATAAAGGAGTTCAGAAGGGAAAAATCCTGACTTGCTGCTGTAGAAAGGAAGGGTTACGAGAGGACTGAGAGGACATAAAGGAGTTCAGAAGGGAAAATCATGAATTGCTTCTAAAGAAAGGAAGGGTTACGAGAGGACTGAGAGGAGATAAAGGAGTTCAGAAGGGAAAATCATGACTTGCTTCTGGAGAAAGGAAGGGTTACGAGAAGACTGAGAGGAGATAAAGGAGTTCAGAAGGGAAAAATCCTGACTTGCTGCTGGAGAAAGGAAGGGTTACGAGAGGACTGAGAGGACATAAAAGAGTTCAGAAGGGAAAAATCCTGACTTGCTGCTGGAGAATGGAAGGCCTACGAGAGGACTGAGAGGAGATAAAGGAGTTCAGAAGGGAAAATCATGACTTGCCTTTGGAGAAAGGAAGGGTTACGAGAGGACTGAGAGGAGATAAAGGAGTTCAGAAGGGAAAAATCCTCACTTGCTGCTGGAGAAAGGAAGGGTTACGAGAGGACTGAGAGGAGATAAAGGAGTTCAGAAGGGAAAAATCATGACTTGCTGCTGGAGAATGGAAGGCCTACGAGAGGACTGAGAGGAGATGAAGGAGTTCAGAAGGGAAAAACATGACTTGCCTCTGGAGAAAGAAAGGGCTACGAGAGGACTGAGAGGAGATAAAGGAGTTCAGAAGGGAAAATCGTGACTTTCCTTGCCGCTGGAGAATGAAAGGCCTACGAGAGGACTGAGTAGATTAAGCAGTTCAGAAGGGAAAATCATGACTTGCTGCTTGAGAAAGGAAGGGCTACGAGAGGACTGAGAGGAGATAAAGGAGTTCAGAAGGGAAAATCATGACTTGCTGCTGGAGAATGGAAGGCCTACGAGAGGACTGAGAGGAGATTAAGAGTTCAGAAGGGAAAATCATGACTTGCTGCTGGAGAATGGAAGGCCTACGAGAGGACTGAGAGGAGATGAAGGAGTTCAGAAGGGAAAATCATGACTTGCCTCTGGAGAAAGGAAGGGCTACGAGAGGACTGAGAGTAAACAAAGGAGTTCAGAAGGGAAAATCATGACTTGCCTCTGGAGAAAGGAAGGCCTACTAGAGGACTGAGAGGAGATGCAGGAGTTCAGAAGGGAAAATCATGACTTGCCTCTGGACAATGGAAGGCCTACGAGAGGACTGAGAGGAGATAAAGAGTTCAGAAGGGAAAATCATGACTTGCTGCTGGAGAAAGGAAGGGCTACGAGAGGACTGAGAGAAGATAAAGGAGTTCAGAAGGGAAAGTCATGACTTGCTGCTGGAGAATGGAAGGCCTACGAGAGGACTGAGAGGAGATAAAGGAGTTCAGAAGGGAAAATCATGACTTGCTGCTGGAGAATGGAAGGCCTACGAGAGGACTGAGAGGAGATAAAGGAGTTCAGAAGGGAGAATCATGACTTGCTGCTGGAGAATGGAAGGCCTACGAGAGGACTGAGAGGAGATAAAGGAGTTCAGAAGGGAAAATCATGACCTTCTCCTGGAGAATGGAAGGGCTACGAGAGGACTGAGAGGAGATAAAGAGTTCAGAAGGGAAAATCTTGCCTTGCCGCTGGAGAATGGAAGGGCTACGAGAGGACTGAGAGGAGATAAAGGAGTTCAGAAGGGAAAATCTTGCCTTGCCTTGCCGCTGCAGAATGGAAGGCCCACGAGAGGACTGAGAGGAGATAAAGGAGTTCAGAAGGGAAAATCGTGCCTTGCCTTGCCGCTGCAGAATGGAAGGCCTACGAGAGGACTGAGAGGAGATAAAGGAGTTCAGAAGGGAAAATCGTGCCTTGCCTTGCCGCTGCAGAATGGAAGGCCTACGAGAGGACTGAGAGGAGATAAAGGAGTTCAGAAGGGAAAATCGTTACTTTCCCTGCCGTTGCAGAATGGAAGGCCTACGAGAGGACTGAGAGGAAATAAAGGAGTTTAGAAGGGAAAATCGTGACTTTCCCTGCCGCTGCAGAATGGAAGGCCTACGAGAGGGCTGAGAGGAGATAAAGGAGTTCATAAGGGAAAATCGTGACTTTCTCTGCCGCTGGAGAAAGGAAGGGCTACGAGACGACTGAGATGAGATAAAGGAGTTCAGAAGGGAAAATCGTGACTTTCTACTGAGAGTAGATAAAGGAGTTCAGAAGGGAAAATCGGGACTTGCCGCTAGGGAATGAAAGGCCTACGAGAGGACTGAGAGGAGATAAAGGAGATCAGAAGGGAAAATCGTAACTTGCCGCTGGGGAATGGAAGGCTTACGAGAGGACTGAGAGGAGATAAAGGAGATCAGAAGGGAAAATTGTGCCTCTCCGCCGGGGAATGGAAGGCCTACGAAAGAACTGAGAGGAGATAAAGGAGTTCAGAAGGGAAAATCGGGACTTGCCCCTGGGGAATGGAAGGCCTACGAGAGGACTGAGAGGAGATAAAGGAGTTCAGAAGGGAAAATCGTGACTTGCCCCAGGGTAAAGGAAGGCCTACGCGAGGACTGAGAGGAGATAAAGGAGTTCAGAAGGGAAAATCGTGACTTGCCGCCGGGGAATGGAGGGCGTGCGAGAGGACTGAGAGGAGATAAAGGAGTTCAGAAGGGAAAATCCTGACTTGCTGCTGGAGAAAGGAAGGGCAACGACAGGACTGAGAGGAGACGTAGATAGAAGTAAAATCTGAAGACAGGCAAAAATAAATATACTTGACTACCTTTTAGATAAATTTTACTATTGTCAGTATTTGTACCCATATACAAATTCCTGACTATTCTCTTTGAATACTCATGGTCACTATCTTTGAATTTCAAAATGCAGATCATTATTTTTTTTAGGTAAACTTGATACATATCTTCAAGTACAATTGCTCATTTGATTACCGGTGCAGTAAGTTCATGTTTTAGTTATATCGATTACTGTCTTTTAATACACTCGTTAGTTATTTTCAAGTATACTTGACAACTATTATGGCACAATCTTTGCGGTCTTGAAATATATTTAATTTTCTAAATACATCTGCCATTGTGTTTAGATAAAATTCACAAAATCCAAAATCACATTTGATCACATAAATGCTGGTTTCAATATATTTTTGCATCATCAAAAATCATATTTAATCCCCATGTTGAAACTATGAAACTACTGTACATTTGAACACTATCTCTGAGGTGACAAGAGATCTTTGAAGAATTTTGGCACCTTATAACCAAATAGGAGAAAATCAAGCCTATAAAGATTTAAGATTTTCTTGATTAGGTCCTTGGGTATATCTCTGAAGTGATCTTCGTAGGTCTTGTTCGATTGGCCGAAGCTGTTTGATTTGAGGCTGACCTTGACCTCGGTTATATTTAGCTTGTCAGTCAGGTACTGGAGATCCTCATCAAACGTCTCCTGCTTGATTATATAGTCGTAGGGGACAGAACAGGCATAGCACAGGTGGTACTGAGGTCTCCAGTGATTGTTGATTTTTTTAATTCCTTTTGTCTGTAAGAAGTTATTGAGGCAATTAGGAACACTTAATATTTAAGACCTTGGTTATGTAAGAGGTGATTTGAATACAAATTTAAAGAATATTTTGAAATTTTAAGACTAATTGGTTATTGGCTTCTTCTAGGCTCTTTTCCAGGAGAGCTCGAAATTAAAAGAAAGGGAATTTGTTTAGGTCGCAATGGAGTTCGCATCGCTGTAAAATCGTATGGAGCTGAATTATTGCCAATGGTCATCTGATGGTGTTTTTTCCCGGATCTGCTCTTTGACTAGCAGCACAATATGGTCACAAAGGTAGACATGGAATACCTAATTAACACATTGTGCCCACAAGTGGTCACTTTTTTTTATCTAACTATAGTTCGCCAACTGTGTCTACAACTAGTCACATTCTAGCTAATGATAGTTCGCTAACTATCCAAGACTATTAGCATTCGATCTTATTATGGTTAGCCATCTGTGTTTATGACTAAGCTGCATCCTAGCTCATTATAGTTTACTGACGGTGACTATGACTAGCAGCATTCTAGCTCATTATAGTTCGCCCAATGTGTCCACAACTAGATGCATTCTTGCTAATTATAGTACAACGACTGTGTCCACGACTAGTCACGTTCTAGCTCATTATAATTCTCCAACTGTGTCCACAACTAGTCGCATTCTAGCTAATTGTAGTACGTTGATTGTGTCCACGACTATTTGCATTCCAGCTAATTATAGTTTTCCAACTGTGTCCACAACTAGTCTCATTCTAACAAATTATAGTACGTCAACAGTGTCCACGACTAGTCACGTTCTAGCTCAGTGGTGCTTAAACTTTTTTCCTTGCGCCCCCCTTCTGCATTAAGCATAGATCCCATGCCCCCCTCCCCACCCTTGAAATTTCTGCCAAAGTAGAAAGTATTGTTTTAATAAAATAAACATTGTTCATAGAAAATGGGTAAAATAAATATATTATGATGAAACAAAATTTTATCATAATCTTTTTTCAAACTGTTTTAGCATTATACAGATTACAATTATTTCATTGATAGAAAATACTGGAAAAAATACAAATTACTGCAAAAGTAAACAATTTTTACTCTTAATACAATCATTCATGGATCATGACCACATCAAAAAATATTACACATCCTCCTTAGTAATTGATTTATCCATATTTATGTAGTATTGCAACTACTTGCGCCCCCCTTGAAATCTCCTGGCGCGCCCCCTAGTTTAAGAATCACTGTTCTAGCTCATTATAGTTTGCTGACTGTGTCCACGACTAGTCACATTCTAGATCATTATATTTCGCTGACCATCCACGATTATTTGCATTCTAGCTCATTATAGTTTACCATATGTGTCCACAACCTGTCACATTCTACCTCATAATAGTTCAACGACGGCATCCATGACTTGTTGCATTCTAGCTCATTATAGTTTGTCAACTGTCCACGATTAATTGCATACTAGCTCATTATAGTTTACCAACTGTGTCCACGGCTAGTCACATTCTACCTTATAATAGTTCCCCAACTGTCCACAACTAGTTACATTCTAGCTAATTATAGTTCGCTAACTGCGTCCACAACTAGTCTCATTCTAGCGAATTGTAGTATATCGACTGTGTCCATGCCTAGTTGCGTTCTAGCTCATTATAGATTGCCGACTGTGCCCACGACTAGTCACCTTCTAGCTCATAGTTCGTTCATTGTATCTACTACTAGTCACATTCTAGCTCATTATAGTTTGCCAACTGTGTCTACGACTAGTTGCATTCTAGCTCATTATATCTCACCGACTGTGTCTACGACTCGTTGCATTCTAGCTCATTATAGTTCACCGACTATATCCACTCCTAGTTGCATTCTAGCTCATTGTAGTTTGCCAATTGTGTCCACAACTAATCGTATTCTAGGTAATTATAGTTTGCGGACTGTGTCCATGACTAGTAGGTGCTAGCTCACTATAATTCACTGACTGTGCCCACAACTAGTCACGATCTAGCTAATTATAGATTGCTGACTGTCCAAGACTAATATTATTCTAGCTCATTATACTTCTGTGTGTCCTCAACTTATCCAATTTTAGCTAACTATAGTTAGCCGACTGTGTCTACGACTAGTCGTATTTTAGCTAATAAAAGTTTGCGGACTGCTGGTCACACGACCTGTCACAGGTAGTTTGTGATTGATAATACCCAGCCACAGACTGCTAAGCATAATGGAAGATTTATATAGTCACTTGAATCTATTGAATGCCTAGCCTTTAATTTCTGACCCTAGCTAGGGTAGCCTATTTGACTTATAAAATGGAATTAAAATTGAAATCTATTCTCTCATTTTAGACCTTTTCCACATCTTCTGAATTAAGGTAATTCTCTCTCTCTCTCTCTCTCTCTCTCTCTCTCTCTCTCTCAAGACATGACTATACAGAATATAGACAAACATTTCAAAAGGAACATTGTACTTGCTACGTTTACGCGTGCATACTTATTCTATGCATTCAAAGCCAGAAAAAGTATTTAGATGTAGATGTTAGCTCGCAGAATAAGTATTAGGTAATTAAAAGCTGAAAAGCTAAAACATTATCTCAAGAAAATAACCTTTTGGTAGAGAATCAAGTTGATGAACTGCCGGAAGGTGACCATCACTGGCTGATCCTCATGAAATTCGGTGCCTTCCATCTCCATTATATATTTTATGAATTGAGACCTGAGGGAGAGAAGTTTTGGATTTGAATTGTCTGTTCTTCAAATAAGGCTGTACTTTCATTTTGATAGCATTGATGATAAAGACAATAAGTAGTGGACTGTATTGGTCTAGCAGGTGTTCAAGTAATATATCTACGGTTTCCTATGTCATGAAGTGGGAAACTAAAGTCAAATTACTCAACTCCTGTGCCCATAACCCTCAAAGACACAGGCAGTTGAGATATATATAATGGACTGACAAAATGAAAGAGAGAAAGAGAGAGAGAGAGAGCTGTCCCTAACAATGACGTCACTACTAGGACGATATTGGTGTGGTTTGGTCATAAGCCCTGCTCACCTGCATCAGCAATGAGTGGGGATTTGACCTTTTATATTCGTTTGACCTTGTTCTGTATATGCGTTTCATTTTTAAAGATATTAGGGGTTTGTTAACCATCCAGTTCTAAGCAAGTTTTTGGGCTTGATTTTGGAATTCCTCTCTCTCCAATCCACCGGGACTGTCAACCTACCACAGGTGACATCGTTGTGTGTGTGTATATATATATATATATATATATATATATATATATATATATATATATATATATATATATATATATATATATATATGTAAATATCACCCACGAATGGCATTTAATACCGAATTCTATCTTGGGAATATATATCCACTTGGAATTAATTTTATGGTAACAGCTTCTGGCCGGGTGGGGATTCGAACCATCACCTGTACGGCTGGAAACCATGCTGGCAGGGACCTTACCGACTGAGCTATCAAGAGAGACTAAAAGTTTATGACAAGTCCCCCTTCCTATTCCTGCAAGCTCACGATTCAGCTATCATGGTGGAGATGGGTTTATTTCAAGTCTATGAACAGATTCCTGAATTCGACAGGAATATGAAGGGGGACTTGTCATAAACTTTTAGTCTCTCTTGATAGCTCAGTCGGTAAGGTCCCTGCCAGCATGGTTTCCAGCCGTACAGGTGGTGGTTCGAATCCCCACCCGGCCAGAAGCTGTTACCATGAAATGAATTCCAAGTGGATATATATTCCCAAGATAGAATTCGGTATTAAATGCCATTCGTGGGTGATATTTACATTAATTAAAATCACGTGTGCTTGTGATATATGTTCATATATATATTCGAGATTCCATTCCCATCATCAGGGCTACGCCAAATACGAAATTATTTTTACATTAGAAATTAATGATATAATTTTTGTTTATAGTTTCCAAAATTACACTTTTAGACAAGTATACTAGTAAACACCGAAGGACCACATCGACTCCGGGAGGGTGTCTTTGAACCTGAAAAGTCTGCCAATATTCAAAGTTTTTTTTTTTAATATAAACTTAAAATTGACATATGGATACGGAGTGCTGAGGGCTGTGGTAAGCTCGGTATGTTTTTCATATGGCAATGATACATACAGTGACTAGTTATTTGGGAACATCAGGACATTTACATTCAGGCTGAAAAATATCATAAAGAAATTTATTATCAATTTTGTCATCAAGGTGTGAAGGATAACAATCATATGTAAAATAGCCTTATAAAAATGAAACTTCCCAATGGAAGCTATGCCAGTTCAAACATAAGGAATTTACTCTAAATAAAAGTGTTTGAATAGACTTAATCTTGATTAACTCTATTTGTAAATTAAACATTTTTTTATTGACATTGTGAATTATGGTAAGTAGGGAGAAGAAAAATTGTTTTGTAGTAGGCTTTCTTCACATAAATTCATAGAGGTCATTCCTACCATTTAAAACTCTTATGTATTTATGTATTTACTTGATTGGCTCCTCAATGAGGTCATCAGTGCAAACGAGGTGATTAATCGTTTTGTTCAGCCAAATGATGAAATGGAAGCAAGTAAAGAAGAAATGACCAGTTAATTACCAAAATTTGTATTGGAATCATCACTAGAGATTGGAGAAAAAGTTCCTAAACAAGATCAAGGAAAGCTATCAGAAGACCAAAAACATAATGAAGAAAAGATTGGAAATGAAGGTAAAATCCAAGAGAGATGAAATAGAATTGGCAGAACTTTCCAAAACAATAAACAAACTAAAAGACTTAAGTCTTACAGATGACATAGTTCTATTTAGTGAATCATGGGAGGAATTACAAAAGATGATAGAAGACTTGAATAGAGAAAGCAGAAGTGTAGGATTGAAAATGAATATGAGTAAAACTAAGATGACGTACATTGAAAATGCAGTGACATCAAACAAGACATATGGACACACCTCTAGTGATTGTTAATGAATATACATACTTAGGACAGACAGTAAGTGTTTCCCCGGGACACGAGACCGAAATTAAAAAAAGGACAAGCATGGTATGTAGATCCTTTGGTAAACAAAATGATATTATGAAAATTAAAATGCCACTTTCTCTAAAAAGAAAACTATTTAGTCATATGGTCGTACCGGTATTGATTTATGCATCAGAAACTTGGAGCGTTACTGCAGCCTTAGAACATTAGCTTGTAACAGCTGAAAGAACTATAGAAAAACTAATGATGGGAATGACACTAAGAGCCAGTAAAAGAACATGGTCACGAAAACAAACTAAAGTAGAGGATGTTCTAACAATATGTAAGAAAAAGAAATGGACATGGGGAGGACATATAATGAGGATGACAACCAATAGATTGACATTAAGAATAACAGAAGTGGTCCCTAAAGTTTGCTAACGAAGCAGGGCAAGAAAGTGAAGGCAATGGATTAATGAGGTAGGAAAATTTTGTGTGGATAGACTGTCATAGAAAGACCATAAACAGACGTGTGTGGAGGGATATGGCTTCTGAGGCCTTGTCCTGCAGTGGACTAACAATGTCTAAGGACGGCGTGAATGTATATATATATATATATATATATATATATATGTGTGTGTGTGTGTGTGTGTGTGTGTGTGTGTGTGTGTTTGTGTGTGTGTGTGTGTGTGTTGTGAGTTTTTTCCATTTAGTTCAGTGTAGTGCATGTCGAAAAAATTTATAATTTAGACCATGCCCCATTAAATTGCTGAAACAAATAATAATAGCCAAAGATGTTACAATAGACTGAAATATTCTGTCAATCATAACAAATCAACTAGCATCACGTTACCCATCTATTAAGATAAATCTCAAGCATACTTTATTATAAGTCACCCAGGGTAATACCATCAGTATACAACATTAAATCAGTCTATAAATCAAGGAACTTACGTCCCACCCAAGCCCCTACTGGGCACATGAACCCGTCCGTAGTCAAACTTGTTGTTGTAGGCGGAGATCATACGGCTTATTGGGTGGCGGACAGAGATAAATCTGGTGATTGACGGCGAATTCAGTACTTCGGCGACTTGTTGACGTTGTAAGACTTGCCTGGAAGTCAACAAAAAGTACTGGAGATATTATGTTTATCTTTCCCCTCTACTTTTCATTATTATTATTATTATTATTATTATTATTATTATAAGCTAAGCTATAACCCTAGTTGGAAAAGCAAGATGCTATAAGCCCAAGAGCTTCAACAAGGAAAAATAGCACAGTGAGGAAAGGAAACGAGGACATAGACAAACTACAAGAGAAGCTATAAACAATAAAAAAAAAATCATTTAAAGAATAGTAACAACATTAAATATCTTTCAAATGTAAACTATAAAAACTTAAAAAAAAAAGATGAAGAAAATATGATAGAATAGCATGGCCGAGTGTACCCTTAGGCAAGAGAAATCTAATCCAAGACAATGGAAGGCCATGGTACAGAGGCTATGGCACTACCCAAGACTAGGGAACAATGCTTTGATTTTGCAGTATCCTTCTAGAAGAGCTACTTAGTACATATTTGTAGAAAATGGCAAAGTATTATATTATGTACCCTAAGGGTACTGACTGTCGCTCACCTAGCTCTCACCAATCTGTGGGCCCATTCCGTGTGTGGATTCTCTATGGGTTTAGTGTATCCATTCATCCTTAGGAAGTGCGTCTTCCACGTGCTGGCTCCTGCCTGTGAAATAGAAAGGTTGAAGAGTACGATTAAGTAAAGTTCACATCAAAAAGTCTTTAACTCGCTTTAGGTAATTTTATGGTGAAATAGAAAGGTTGAAGAGTATGATTAAATAAAGTTAACATCAAGAAGTCTTTAACTCGCCGTACGCAATATTATGGTGAATTAGAAAGGTTGAAGAGTACGATTAAGTGAAGTTGACATCAAGAAGTCTTTAACTCGCTTTACGCAATATTGTCGTGAAATAGAAAGGTTGAAAAGTATGATTAAGTAAAGTTGACATCAAGAAGTCTTTAACTCGCTTTACGCAATATTATGGTGAATTAGAAAGATTTAAGAGTACGATTAAGTGAAGTTGACATCAAGAAGTCTTTAACTCGCTTTACCCAATATTATGGTGGAATAGAAAGGTTGAATAGTACGATTGAGTAAAGTTAACATCAAGAAGTCTTTAACTCGCTTTACGCAATATTATGGTGAAATAGAAAGATTGAAGAGTATAATTGAGTAAAGTTGACATCAAGAAGTCTTCAACTCGCTTTACGCAATATTATGGTGAATTTGATAGGTTGAAGATTACGATTAAGTGAAGCTTACATCAAAAAGTCTTCAACTCGCTTTACACGATATTAGGGGGAAATAGAAAGGTTGAAGAGTACGATTAAGTGAAGTTGATATCAAGAAGTCTTTAACTCGCTTTACGCAGTATTATGGTTAAGTAGAAAGGTTGAAGAGTATGATTAAGTAAAGTTAACATCAAGAAGTCTGCAACTCGCTTTACGCAATATTATGGTGAAATAGAAAGGTTGAACAGTACGATTAAGTAAAGTTAACAACTAGAAGTCTGTAGCTTGCTTTACGCAATATTATGGTGAAATAGAAAGGTTGAAGAGTATGATTAAGTAAAGTTAACATCAAGAAGTCTTTAACTCGCTTTACGCAATATTGTCGTGAAATAGAAAGGTTGAAAATTATGATTAAGTAAAGTTGACATCAAGAAGTCTTTAACTCGCTTTACGCAATATTATGGTGAATTAGAAAGGTTGAAGAGTACGATTAAGTGAAGTTGACATCAAGAAGTCTTTTAACTCGCTTTACCCAATATTATGGTGGAATAGAAAGGTTGAATAGTACGATTGAGTAAAGTTAACATCAAGAAGTCTTTAACTCGCTTTACGCAATATTTTGGTGAAATAGAAAGATTGAAGAGTATAATTGAGTAAAGTTGACATCAAGAGTCTTTAACTCGCTTTACGCAATATTATGGTGAATTAGAAAGGTTTAAGAGTACGATTAAGTGAAGTTAACATCAAGAAGTCTTCAACTTGCTTTACACGATTTTAGGGGGAAATAGAAAGGTTGAAAAGTACGATTAAGTGAAGTTGACATCAAGAGTCTTTAACTCGCTTTACGCAGTATTGTGGTTAAGTAGAAAGGTTGAAGAGTACGATTAAGTAAAGTTAACATCAAGAAGTCTGCAACTCGCTTTACGCAATATTATGGTGAAATAGAAAGGTTGAAGAGTATGATTAAGTGAAGTTGACATTAAGAAGTCTTTAACTCGCTTTACCCAATATTATGGTCAAGTAGAAAGGTTGAAGAGTACCATTAAGTAAAGTTAACATCAAGAAGTCTGCAACTCGCTTTACGCAATATTATGGTTAAGTAGAAAGGTTGAAGAGTACGATTAAGCAAAGTTAACATCAAGAAGACTTTAACTTGCTTTACGCAATATTATCGTGAATTAGAAAGGTTGAAGAGTACGATTAAGTGAAGTTGACATCAAGAAGTCTTCAACTCGCTTCACACGATATTATGGGGAAATAGAAAGGTTGAAGAGTACGATTAAGTGAAGTTGACATCAAGAAGTCTTTAACTCGCTTTACGCAATATTATGGTTAAGTAGAAAGGTTGAAGAATACCATTAAGTAAAGTTAACATCAAGAAGTCTGCAACTCGCTTTACGCAATATTATGGTTAAGTAGAAAGGTTGAAGAGTACGATTAAGCAAAGTTAACATCAAGAAGTCTTTAACTTGCTTTACGCAATATTATCGTGAATTAGAAAGGTTGAAGAGTACGATTAAGTGAAGTTGACATCAAGAAGTCTTTAAATCGCTTTACGCAATATTATGGTTAAGTAGAAAGGTTGAAGAGTACGATTAAGTAAAGTTAACATCAAGAAGTCTGCAACTTGCTTTACGCAATATTATGGTGAAATAGAAAGGTTGAAGAGTATGATTAAGTAAAGATAACATTAAGAAGTCTTTAACTCGCTTTATGCAATATTATGGTGAATTAGAAAGGTTGAAGAGTACGATTAAATAAAGTTGACATCAAGAAATCTTTAACTCGCTTTTTGCAATGTTATGGTGACGTCTGCAATTGTTAGATGTCAATATTTAGCAAATATTTTTTGAAATTACACTTTGACATACAACTGTAATTCACCGTGTGGTGTGGTTGTTTGGACACCACTTCTGAACTATACATTTTGCAAGAAGTGACCATAAGAATAAATGATTCCTGGTAAATTGACTTGTTAAATCAAAAGCTGGTTGCATTGCTTGTAACTTATGACAGCTGCAATGGTGTGTGGGTCGTCATAAAAACTTGAGTGGGGCAGAGACCTCTCGAATACTGGTAAAACTGAGGTTATAGTGTCTGGCAAGTAAGGAGGTGACAGGCTATTTATAAAAGAGAGAAGAAGCATATGTTAAAACTGGTAGGCAGTTTCAAATATTGAGATCTAGTTTTAAGCTAGAGTGAGAGTGAAGAGCTGAGGGTGAAAGTGGTCTGGAATCCTTGGGAGAAATGGTTACTAGTGGTAAGTGTAGTATGTGGCGAAAAGAAAGTCAAATACTGAAAACGATTTATGTTCTACAGTTAAACCGGTTGGCATAAGTCTTTTTATAGTTTTGATATGACATATCTATTGTTTTTAAAATATTCTTTTGTTAGTTTTTTCTCATATCGTTTATTTATTTCCTTATTTCTTTTTATATTATTATTATTATTTTTATTATTATTATTATTATTATTATTATTACTTGCTAAGCTATAACCCCAGTTGGAAAAGCAGAATGCTATAAGCCCAAGGGCTCCAACAGGGAAAATAGCCGAGTGAGGAAAGGAAAAAGGAAAAGAAAATATTGTAAGAAATGTGCTCGAGTGTACTCTCAAGCAAGTGAACTCTATCTCAAGACAACGGAAGACCATGGTACAGAGGCTATTGCACTACCCAAGACTAGAGAACAATGGTTTGATTTTGGAGTGTCCTTCTCCTAGATCTGCTTACCGTAAGTAAAGAGGAAAGTAGCCACTGAACAATTACAGTGCAGTAGTTAACCCCTCGGGTGAAGAAGATCTGTTTGGTAATCTGTGTTGTCAGGTGTGAGGACAGAGGATAATATATAAAGAATAGGCCAGACTATTCAGTGTGCGTGTGGGGGGGGGGGATGATCTGTAACCAGAGAGAAGGATCCCATATAGTATTGTCTGGCCAGTCGAAAGACCTCATAACTCTCTAGCGGTAGTATCTCAACTGGTGGCTGTTGCCCTAGCCAAACTACTATCTACTATAGCATCTTGCTTTTCCAACTATGGTTGTAGCTTGGCTAGCAATAATGATAACATTAATAATAATGATGTTAAGAGAGTTAACGTTGAGATAATATGGACAAATATTAAGATCTGGTGTTGGGGAGTGACTGAAGAGTGAGTATGTGGAACCCGTTTGGGGTCAAAAGGTCAAAAAGGAGGTTAAGGGTCACATGGTATGGATGAGTTGGAGGAAGATGTGGAGAAATAGCTGGAGATGTTTCATCAAGGCAACCGACCCTTTAACTTAGAATTCAGTATATGAAATTTATTGAGATATAGTTCTTGCATTTGGTGTTAAAGTGGTTGAGTATTTTTAGTTAACCATAATGAAGATGATGACATAGTTTGAAAAATTTCTCTCCTAAAATTACATAAAGAATATTAAGTACATGGTGTTGGAGACATTGAACAGCAATGTGAAATTATTCTGGAAGTGCAGAGGAAGGGCGAAAATTCCACAGGTTCAGCTAGATTTTATGTACAAGGACGACGTTACCCTAATTAATGAATTAGAATTATTATATGGAGATAAACCACCTCAATGTGACCCACTGTGGCTCCCACCAATCTTCTAGGACTCATTAAGTTTTTGTTACGGATTTTGCTAGCTGTTAACATTGCTTCCACGCTTTTGTTTGGCTTAGCATCGGTAGAAGAGCGTGTTTTTCTATAAGAAATGACCCCATTCTCGTTTCCCTGACTCGTGCTATGACAGCTTGTGAATAGTAATTAGCCGTAATTGACTCATTAAGGCCAGAGGAAAGAGCATATCAGAAATCGGAAGTGAATACCTGGCACATTTGAAATATCTTTTTCCTTGCTCATTTTTTTGTTAATATTTCTTACGTATTCAATTTTTACCTACCCACCCCAGCCCCAACCCCCTTTTAGGGGGGGGGCGGGGGGAGATGGATTTCAAGCCCCCTTAGTCGAAAAATTGCCAGGTATATAATCCATTGGGTAGACCAACACAGACGAAATTAATGTTTGTTGCTTTAAATAATTCAAAGTAATAGCAAAGTAACATGTGCCTTGAATTTCCCTTACACATAGGACATATTTGAACTAGAAACAATATTTTTTTTTTACATAAAGTACTGACCCATAGTGAAGAAAAGGGAGTCTTTATTACGGATATTAGTATCAAGACCAGTGGCGAGAGAGGATGGACGATGGGAAGCGGTAATGTGGAGTTTGTACAGTCCCGCAGACTTGACTTTAGTCATTGGAAAATAAATACATCTGTATTCTCTCTCTCTCTCTCTCTCTCTCTCTCTCTCTCTCTCTCTCTCTCTCTCTCTCTCTCTCTAGCCATTGGAAAACAAATACATCTTTGAATACATATTTTTTCTCTCTCTCTCTCTCTCTCTCTTCTCTCTCTCTCCTCTCTCTCTCTCTCTCTCTCTCCTCTCTCTCTCTCTCTCTCTCTCTCGCCATTGGAAAAGAAATACGTCTTTGAATACATGTACTCTCTCTCTCTCTCTCTCTCTCTCTCTCTCTCTCTCTCTCTCTCTCTCTCTCTCTCTCTCTCTCTCGCCATTGGAAAACAAATACGTCTGTGAATACATGTATTCTCTCTCTCTCTCTCTCTCTCTCTCTCTCTCTCTCTCTCTCTCTCTCTCCTCTCTCTCTCTCACTCTCATCTCTCTCTCTCTCTAGCCATTGGAAAACAAATACATCTGTGAATACCTGTATTCTCTCTCTCTCTCTCTCTCTCTCTCTCTCTCTCTCTCTCTCTCTCTCTCTCTCTCTCTCTCTCTCTCTCTCTCTCACAGTTATTAAAACCACGCTTGCTTCAAGGTAGAATCTAAAAAAATGAGTTCAACTTGGCCGGACCACACTATCAGTCATCACGCCAAACGAACATTAACTGAAAATAAGAAAAATAAGTCCTACATCTATCTATCTACATATCTGTCTATAAATATATAAATATATAAATATATATATATATATATATATATATATATATATACACTTATGACTCTCTCTCTCTCTCTCTCTCTTCTCTCTCTCTCTCTCTCTCCTCTCTCTCTCTCTCTTTATATATATATATATATATATATATATATATATATATATATATATATATATATATATATATATATATATATATATATGTATACACATATTACTCGAGAGTGGAATACCAATAGCCAATTACGTGGCATTTAGTTATATGGCGAAAAATATTACACGTATACTGTATCAGTGTATATACCGTATATATATATATATATATATATATATATTTATATATATATATTATATATATATATATATATATATATATATGTATATATATATATATATATATATATATATATATATATATATATATATAATATATATGTGTGTATATATATGTGTGTGTATGTGTGTGTTTGTGTGCTTGTTTATGCCAACATATGTATACAAACACACGCATATATGTATATATATATGTATGTATGTATTTATAATATAATATATATATATATATATATATATATATATATATATATATCTATATATATATATTTAAATAATTGAAATTAACCAACAATCTAGTCAAAAAAAAAAAAAAAAAAAAAAAAACTAGAGGGGCATTCAGTAGAGCGCAGACCTCTGCTGTGACAGCTTATTTCTCTTTCCCTGCATCTAAGACTCTTAAGTACATCATCATTCGCAAGTAAAATAGTAGGTAAGTTAACGATGCATTACAAGCATGCTCAGTACCTTAGCGGAAACGCAGCCGAGGACCTTGTACTTGGCGTTGTAATAAGAAAGCTTTGGCAACGCCCGTAGACCCTCTCCTCCTACGCGATATCCTGAAGTTGTGTGACATTTCTCCTTCAGCAACTCCTTCCGGAGTTCGTATCTGTTTCTTACCATTTCTTCCTTCTCGGAAGTCCATGCGGATAGTGTCACCGAGTGGGACGTGTTTGACGAGATACCGGTGGTGCTTTGGTGGTCCAGTGAGCTTCCTTGGCTCGTCAAAGCCAAAGATGCATTTGACACAACACTAGAAGGGATAGATGACGAAACAGTTCTGGTTGTGTTCGACGAGATGTTGGTTGTGCTCTGTCTGGATTCGACGTGCTTGTTATGATGAGGCTTAGTTCTCGGTTTCTTAATATTAGAGGCATGAAAAGGGTTAGACGAGATGTTAGTGATGCCGGGGTACTCCTTGGATGGTATGATGACGGGCACAATCGAATGCTCGTCCTGCAGAAATGCACAGATCAGCGCAACGGCGATGCAAGTGGCCGCGGTCAGGGTCAACACTATGTACTTGAGGAGACGCATGTTATTTAGGAGGTTAAAAAGCAACGAGGCAAGACTTAAAGCGCGGCACACATCCCACCATGTTCAGCAATGTTCCATCCACAACTGTGTTGACTGGGACAAGTGGCTGCTTGCCTTGCCCATTAGATAACTTTCTCCTCCTCCTCCCTCCTGCTTCTCCCTAACTTGAGGCTTCATCCTCCCCCCTCCCCCTCCCTTATATACCACTTCAAGATTCCCTCTCAATTACTTCTTCCCCTTCCCTCAATCCCAAATATTGCTTGCAGGATCAGTGTGTGGCGGGATGTTGCAAAAACAACCCCCACACCCTTGAATCTTACTTACTTACAATGGTCTCCACAAAACAAACTTTCCCCTTACGTTATCAGCAGCGGGACTCTTGGACAAAAGGACAACAATCAAAACAAAACATATCCTTAACACTATATTTCTTACAAACTAAACAAATCACCACTCAAAATTCTGCATTCAAAATATAGATAAATATGCATTAATAAATTTTCCCCAGTAATATCCTTAAAGTAACATCCTTACAACTACACCAAAAACTCAAACCAAATTAACATTAACAAAAAAAACCGAAAATAGAGATATATATATTATAGTACTGTAAATGTACAACCACTGACACGTTGTTACCCACACTAGACAAACGTCTTTAAACAGTCAATGTAAATATCACCCTCAACACCAAATTCCAAATATATCAATACACCCTCGGTTCTTTAAGCCGAAACACTAAAATCGGCAGTTTCACCACAAATCCGTGGCCTGACGAGAAATAAATCACCACAATCGACCCAGCAGTCAATACCACCATCTGGTATGGTTACAAGCCATGGTAATCCTCGTTATCTCATCTATTCAAGAACAATCCAATTCGCGGTTTCTTTATGCAGCATGGGTCGTCAACACAGGTCAATATGCCAAGAGCATTCTAATCGAGTGCTTTATCGTAAACAATGTCAGTTGCAATCAAACCCACTTTCAAATAATCAGCAGGCCAAAGAAGTAGGTCTCTCTAAGGAGGAATCACAGCCTGCCAAAATAAAAAAAGAAAAACACTTACGAACACTTCTAGCTAACTGAACTATCGCACTATAATCAAAGATAAATAATAAATTGTTCCTATCATTCACAATCACGACAAGCAAAGATAAACAAAACTGTACTTACTCAGAAAATCAAAACACTTCCACGCTGGTCAAAAAATAATAATGATATAATCCAGCTCTCACACAACTGCCTTAAGCTGCAGTCAAATAAAAAAAGCATTCGCTCCGAAACATTCACCACTGTCGTAACCTTACTAAAAAAATGTAAACAAACAATCTCATTTATACCAACAGTCTTTCTCACCACAAACGATCGTTAACCTAACTACTTTCGCTCGCTAACACAATATCTCTCTCTCTCTCTCTCTCTCTCTCTCTCTCTCTCTCTCTCTCTCTCTCTCTCTCTCACAGGATTTGGCAAAACCAAAAATAAAATAAAACAAAAAATAAATCCTCCACAAGTGGTCCTTCACAAGGTCTCTTCATTCTTCGCGTTCTTCTGACTACAATATCATATTCCTCACTTTTATTATTACTCAGATCCTTTTTCCCCAGTTCTCTTTCTCCCTCAACACTACACAGTGTTCTAGAAGTTTTTTTCCAGCTGTCACCAAGTTGTGGAATGATCTTCCTAATCGTGTAGTTGAATCGGTAGAACTTCAAAAGTTGAAAGTTGCAGCAAATGTTTTTCATGTTGAACAGGCTGACGTAACTCGTTTTATAGTCTTTATATTAACTAGCTGTTTTGATGTTGTTAACATGTTTTAAATATTTTATTTTAATTGCTCATTGCTTCTTATATCTTTTATTTATTTCCATGTTTCCTTTCCTCACTGGGCTATTTTTCCCGGTTGAAGCCCTTAGGGTTATAGCATCTTGCTTTTCCAACTAGGGTGTAGCTATGGTTGGATGTAGCTAAGGTAAAAATGTCTTTAATTTTATTATGAAATACACATTTACAATTCTTACAATTTATAATATATATACATTAC
>NC_090741.1:61726315-61738815 GCF_036898095.1 Palaemon carinicauda
GAGGACTGAGAGGAGATAAAGGAGTTCAGAAAGGAAAATCATGACCTGCTGCTGGAGAATGAAAGGCCTACGAAAGGACTGAGAGGAGATAAAGGAGTTCAGAAGGGAAAATCATGACTTGCTACTGGAGAATGGAAGGCCTACGAGAGGACTGAGAGGAGATAAATGAGTTCAGAAGGGAAAATCATGACTTGCTGCTGGAGAATGGAAGGCCTACGAGAGGACTGAGAGGAGATAAATGAGTTCAGAAGGGAAAATCATGACTTGCTACTGGAGAATGGAAGACCTACAAGAGGACTGAGAGGAGATAAAGGAGTTCAGAAGGGAAAATCTTGCCTTGCCTTGCCGCTGGAGAAAGGAAGGGCTACGAGAGGACTGAGAGGAGATAAAGGAGTTCAGAAGGGAAAATCATGACTTGCTTCTGGAGAATGGAAGGGCTACGAGAGGACTGAGAGTAGATAAAGGAGTTCAGAAGGGAAAATCATGACTTGCTGCTGGAGAATGGAAGGCCTACGAGAGGACTGAGATGAGATAAAGGAGTTCATAAGGGAAATTTTGGACTTGCTGCTGGAGAATGGAAGGCCTACAAGAGGACTGAGAGGAGATAAAGGAGTTCATAAGGGAAAATCTTGCCTTGCCTTGCCGCTGGAGAAAGGAAGGGCTACGAGAGGACTGAGAGGAGATAAAGGAGTTCAGAAGGGAAAATCATGACTTGCTGCTGGAGAAGGGAAGGCCTACGAGAGGACTGAGAGTATATAAAGGAGTTCAGAAGGGAAAATCATGACTTGCTGCTGGAGAATGGAAGGCCTACGAGAGGACTGAGAGGAGATGAAGGAGTTCAGAAGGGAAAATCATGACTTGCCTCTGGAGAAAGGAAGGGCTACGAGAGGACTGAGAGGAGATGAAGGAGTTCAGAAGGGAAAATCATGACTTGCCTCTGGAGAATGGAAGGCCTACGAGAGGACTGAGAGGAGGTAAAGGAGTTCAGAAGGGAAAATCATGACTTGCCGCTGGAGAATGGAAGACCTACTAGAGGACTGAGAGGAGATAAAGGATTTCTGAAGGGAAAATCATGACTTGCCGCTGGAGAATGGAAGGCCTACGAGAGGACTGAGAGGAGATAAAGGAGTTCAGAAGGGAAAATCTTGCCTTGCCTTGCCGCTGGAGAAAGGAAGGGCTACTAGAGGACTGAGAGGAGATAAAGGAGTTCAGAAGGGAAAATCATGACTTGCTGCTGGAGAATGGAAGGCCTACGAGAGGACTGAGAGGAGATATAAGGAGTTCAGAAGGGAAAATCATGACTTGCCTCTGGAGAAAGGAAGGGCTACGAGAGGACTGAGAGGAGATGAAGGAGTTCAGAAGGGAAAATCATGACTTGCCTCTGGAGAATGGAAGGCCTACGAGAGGACTGAGAGGAGGTAAAGGAGTTCAGAAGGGAAAATCATGACTTGCCGCTGGAGAATGGAAGGCCTACTAGAGGACTGAGAGGAGATAAAGGAGTTCAGAAGGGAAAATCATGACTTGCCGCTGGAGAATGGAAGGCCTACGAGAGGACTGAGAGGAGATATAAGGAGTTCAGAAGGGAAAATCATGACTTGCCGCTGGAGAAAGGAAGGGCTACGAGAGGACTGAGAGGAGATAAAGGAGTTCAGAAGGGAAAATCATGACTTGCTGCTGGAGAATGGAAGGCCTACGAGAGGACTGAGAGGAGATATAAGGAGTTCAGAAGGGAAAATCATGACTTGCCTCTGGAGAAAGGAAGGGCTACGAGAGGACTGAGAGGAGATGAAGGAGTTCAGAAGGGAAAATCATGACTTGCCTCTGGAGAATGGAAGGCCTACGAGAGGACTGAGAGGAGGTAAAGGAGTTCAGAAGGGAAAATCATGACTTGCCGCTGGAGAATGGAAGGCCTACTAGAGGACTGAGAGGAGATAAAGGAGTTCAGAAGGGAAAATCATGACTTGCCGCTGGAGAATGGAAGGCCTACGAGAGGACTGAGAGGAGATATAAGGAGTTCAGAAGGGAAAATCATGACTTGCCGCTGGAGAAAGGAAGGGCTACGAGAGGACTGAGAGGAGATAAAGGAGTTCAGAAGGGAAAATCATGACTTGCCGCTGGAGAAAGAAAGGTCTACGAGAGGATTGAGAGGAGATAAAGGAGTTCAGAAGGGAAAATCTTGCCTTGCCGCTGGAGAATGGAAAGGCTACGAGAGGACTGAGAGGAGATAAAGGAGTTCAGAAGGGAAAATCGTGCCTTTCCTTGTCGCTGGAGAATGGAAGGGCTATGAGAGGACTGAGAGGAGATAAAGGAGTTCAGAAGGGAAAATCGTGCCTTTCCTTGTCGCTGGAGAATCGAAGGCCTACGAGAGGACTGAGAGGAGATAAAGGAGTTCAGAAGGGAAAATCGTGACTTGCCCCAGGGGAATGGAAGGCCTACGAGAGGACTGAGAGGAGATAAAGGAGTTCAGAAGGGAAAATCGTGACTTGCCCCAGGGGAATGGAAGGCTTACGAGAGGACTGAGAGGAGATAAAGGAGTTCAGAAGGGAAAATCGTGACTTGCCGCTGGGGAATGGAAGGCTTACGAGAGGACTGAGAGGAGATAAAGGAGATCAGAAGGGAAAATCATGACTTGCCGCTCCGGAATATAATTCCTACGAGAGGACTGAGAGGAGATAAAGGAGTTCAGAAGGGAAAATCGTGACTTGCCCCAGGGGAATGGAAGGCCTACGAGAGGACTGAGAGGAGATAAAGGAGTTCAGAAGGGAAAATCGTGACTTGCCCCAGGGGAATGGAAGGCCTACGAGAGGACTGAGAGGAGATAAAGGAGTTCAGAAGGGAAAATCATGACTTGCCGCTGGAGAACGGAAGGCCTACGAGAGGACTGAGAGGAGATAAAGGAGTTCAGAAGGGAAAATCGTGACTTGCCCCAGGGGAATGGAAGGCCTACGAGATGAGTGAGAGGAGATAAAGGAGTTCAGAAGGGAAAATCGTGACTTGCCCCAGGGGAATGGAAGGCCTACGAGAGGACTGAGAGGAGATAAAGGAGTTCAGAAGGGAAAATCTTGACTTGCCCCAGGGGAATGGAAGGCCTACGAGAGGACTGAGAGGAGATAAAGGAGTTCAGAAGGGAAAATCGTGACTTGCCCCAGGGGAATGGAAGGCCTACAAGAGGACTGAGAGGAGATAAAGGAGTTCAGATGGGAAAATCATGACTTGCTGTTGGAGAAAGGAAGGGCAACGACAGGACTGAGAGGAGACATAGATAGAAGTAAAATCTGAAGATAGGCAAAAATAAATATACTTGACTACCTTTTAGATAAATTTTACTATTGTCAGTATTTGTACCCATTTACAAATTCGTGACTATTCTATTTGAATACTCATGATCACTATCTTTGAATTTCAAAATGCAGATCATTATTTTCTTTAGGTAAACTTGATACATATCTTCAAGTACAATTACTCATTTGATTACCGTTTCAGTAAATTCATGTTTTAGTTATATAAATTTCTGTCTTTTAATACACTCGTTAGTTATTTTCAAGTATATTGACAACTATTATATCACAATCTTTGCTGTCTTGAAATATATTTCATTTTCTAAATACATCTGCCATTGTGTTTAGATAAAATTCACAAAATCCAAAATCACATTTGATCACATAAACGCAGGTTTCAATATATTTTTACATCATCAAAAATCATATTTAATCCCCATGTTGAAACTATGAAACTACTGTACATTTGACCACTATCTCTGAGGTGACAAGAGATTTTTGAAGAACTTTGGCACCTTATAACCAAAGAGGAGAAAATCAAGCCTGTAAAAATTCAAGATTTTCTTGATTAGGTCCTTGGGTATATCTCTGAAGTGATCTTCGTAGGTCTTGTTCGATTTGGCGAAGCTGTTTGATTTGAGGCTGACCTTGACCTCGGTTATATTTAGCTTGTCAGTCAGGTACTGGAGATCCTCATCAAACGTCTCCTGCTTGATTATGTAGTCGTAGGGGACAGAACAGGCATAGCACAGGTGGTACTGAGGTCTCCAGTGATTGTTGATTTTTTTAAGTCCTTTTGTCTGTAAGAAGTTATTGAGGCAATTAGGAACACTTAATATTTAAGACCTTGGTCATGTAAGAGGTGATAGGAATACAAATTTAAAGAATATTTTGAAATTTTAAGACTAATTGGTTATTGGCTTCATCTAGGCCCTTTTCCAGGAGAGCTCGAAATTAAAAGAAATGGAATTTGCTTAGGTCGCACAGGAGTTCGCATCGCTGTAGAATCGTATGGAGCTGAATTATCGCCAATGGTCATCTGATGGTGTTTTGTCCCGGATCTGCTCTCTGACTAGCAGCACAATATGGTCACAAAGGTAGACATGGAATACCTAATTAGCACATTGTGCCCACAAGTGGTCACTTTTTTTATCTAACTATAGTTCGCCAACTGTGTCTACAACTAGTTACATTCTAGCTAATGATAGTTCGCTAACTGTCCAAGACTATTAGCATTCGATCTTATTATGGTTAGCCATCTGTGTTTATGACTAAGCTGCATCCTAGCTCATTATAGTTTACTGACGGTGTCTACGACTAGCAGCATTCTAGCTCATTATAGTTCGCCCAATGTGTCCACAACTAGATGCATTCTAGCTAATTATAGTACAACGACTGTGTCCACGACTAGTCACGTTCTAGCTCATTATAATTCTCCAACTGTGTCCACAACTAGTCGCATTCTAGCTAATTGTAGTACGTTGATTGTGTCCACGACTATTTGCATTCCAGCTAATTATAGTTCTCCAACTGTGTCCACAACTAGTCTCATTCTAACAAATTATAGTACGTCAACAGTGTCCACGACTAGTCACGTTCTAGCTCATTATAGTTTGCTGACTGTGTCCACGACTAGTCACATTCTAGATCATTATATTTAGCTGACTATCCACGACTATTTGCATTCTAGCTCATTATAGTTTACCATATGTGTCCACAACCTGTCACATTCTACCTCATAATAGTTCAACGACGGCATCCATGACTTGTTGCATTCTAGCTCATTATAGTTTGTCAACTGTCCATGATTAATTGCATACTAGCTTATTATAGTTTACCAACTGTGTCCACGGCTAGTCACATTCTACCTCATAATAGTTCCCCAACTGTCCAAAACTAGTTACATTCTAGCTAATTATAGTTCGCTAACTGCGTCCACAACTAGTCTCATTCTAGCGAATTATAGTATGTCGACTGTGTCCATGCCTAGTTGCGTTCTAGCTCGTTATAGATTGCTGACTGTCCAAGACTAATATTATTCCAGCTCATTATACTTCTCTGTGTCCTCAACTTATCCAATTTTAGCTAACTATAGTTAGCCGACTGTGTCTACGACTAGTCGGATTTTAGCTAATAAAAGTTTGCGGACTGCTGGTCACACGACCTGTCACAGGTAGTTTGTGATTGATAATACCCAGCCACAGACTGCTAAGCATAATGGAAGATTTATATAGTCACTTGAATCTATTTAATGCGTAGCCTTTAATTTCTGACCCTAGCTAGGGTATTTGACTTATGAAATGGAATTAAAATTGAAATCTGTTCTCTCATTTTAGACCTTTTCCACATCTTCTGAATTAAGGTAATTCTCTCTCTCTCTCTCTCTCTCTCTCTCTCTCTCTCTCTCTCTCTCTCTCTCTCTCTCTGAAGACATGACTATACAGCATATAGACAAACATTTCAAAAGGAACATTGTACTTGCTACGTTTATGCGTGCATACTTATTCTATGCATTCAAAGCCAGAAAAAGTATTTAGATGTAGATGTTAGCTCGCAGAATAAGTATTAGGTAATTAAAAGCTGAAAAGCTAAAACATTATCTCAAGAAAATAACCTTTTGGTAGAGAATCAAGTTGATGAACTGGCGGAAGGTGACCATCACTGGCTGATCCTCATGAAATTCGGTGCCTTCCATCTCCATGATATATTTTATGAATTGAGACCTGAGGGAGAGAAGTTTTGGATTTGAATTGGCTGTTCTTCAAATAAGGCTGTACTTTCATTTTGATAGCATTGATGATAAAGACAATAAGTAGTGGACTGTATTGGTCTAGCAGGTGTTCAAGTAATATATCTGCGGTTTCCTATGTCATAAAGTGGGAAACTAAAGTCAAATTACTCAACTCCTGTGCCCATAACCCTCAAAGACACAGGCAGTTGAGATATATATAATGGACTGACAAAATGAAAGAGAGAAAGAGAGAGAGAGAGAGAGAGCTGTTCCTAACAATGACGTCACTACTAGGACGATATTGGTGTGGTTTGGTCATAAGCCCTGCTCACCTGCATCAGCATTGAGTGGGGATTTGACCTTTTATATTCTTTTGACCTTGTTCTGTATATGCGTTTCATTTTTAAAGATATTAGGGGTTTGTTAACCATCCAGTTCTAAGCAAGTTTTTGGGCTTGATTTTGGAATTCCTCTCTCTCCAATCCACCGGGACTGTCAACCTACCACAGGTGACATCGTTGTGTGTATATATATATATATATATATATATATATATATATATATATATATATATATATATATATATATATATATATATATATATATATGTAAATATCACCCACGAATGGCATTTAATACCGAATTCTATCTTGGGAATATATATCCACTTGGAATTCATTTTATGGTAACAGCTTCTGGCCGGGTGGGGATTCGAACCACCACCTGTACGGCTGGAAACCATGCTGGCAGGGACCTTACCGACTGAGCTATCAAGAGAGACTAAAAGTTTATGACAAGTCCCCCTTCCTATTCCTGCAAGCTCACGATTCAGCTATCATGGTGGAGATGGGTTTATTTCAAGTCTATGAACAGATTCCTGAATTCGACAGGAATAAGAAGGGGGACTTGTCATAAACTTTTAGTCTCTCTTGATAGCTCAGTCGGTAAGGTCCCTGCCAGCATGGTTTCCAGCCGCACAGGTGGTGGTTCGAATCCCCACCCGACCAGAATCTGTTACCATAAAATGAATTCCAAGTGGATATATATTCCCAAGATAGAATTCGGTATTAATTGCCATTCGTGGGTGATATTTACATTAATTAAAATCACGTGTGCTTGTGATATATGTTCATATATATATTCGAGATTCCATTCCCATCATCAGGGCTACGCCAAATACGAAATTATTTTTACATTAGAAATTGATGATATAATTTTTGTTTATAGTTCCCAAAATTACATTTTAGACAAGTATACTAGTAAACACCGAAGGACCACATCGACTCCGGGAGGGTGTCTTTGAACCTGAAAAGTCTGCCAATATTCAAAGTGTTTTTTTTTAATATAAACTTAAAATTGACATATGGATACGGAGTGCTGAGGGCTGTGGTAAGCTCGGTATGTTTTTCATATGGCAATGATACATACAGTGACTAGTTATTTGGGAACATCAGGACATTTACATTCAGGCTGAAAAATATCATAAAGAAATTTATTATCAATTTTGTCATCAAGGTGTGAAGGATAACAATCATATGTAAAATAGCCTTATAAAAATGAAACTTCCTAATGGAAGTTATGCCAGTTCGAACATAAGGAATTTACTCTAAATAAAAGTGTTTGAATAGACTTAATCTTGATTAACTCTATTTGTAAATTAAATATTTTTTTTTATTGACATTGTGAATTATGGTAAGTAGGGAGAAGAAAAATTGTTTTGTAGTAGGCTTTCTTCACATAAATTCATAGAGGTCATTCCTACCATTTAAACCTCTTATGTATTTATGTATTTACTTGATTGGCTCCTCAATAAGGTCATCAGTGCAAACGAGGTGATTAATCGTTTTGTTCAGCCAAATGATGAAATGGAAGCAAGTAAAGAAGAAATGACCAGTTAATTACCAAAATTTGTATTGGAATCATCACTAGAGATTGGAGAAAAAGTTCCTAAACAAGATCAAGGAAAGCTATCAGAAGACCAAAAACATAATGAAGAAAAGATTGGAAATGAAGGTAAAATCCAAGAGAGATGAAATAGAATTGGCAGAACTTTCCAAAACAATAAACAAACTAAAAGACTTAAGTCTTACAGATGACATAGTAGTTCTATTTAGTGAATCATGGGAGGAATTACAAAAGATGATAGAAGACTTGAATAGAGAAAGCAGAAGTGTAGGATTGAAAATGAATATGAGTAAAACTAAGATGACGTACATTGAAAATGCAGTGACATCAAACAAGACATATGGACACACCTCTAGTGATTGTTAATGAATATACATACTTAGGACAGACAGTAAGTGTTTCCCCGGGACACGAGACCGAAATTAAAAAAAGGACAAGCATGGTATGTAGATCCTTTGGTAAACAAAATGATATTATGAAAATTAAAATGCCACTTTCTCTAAAAAGAAAACTATTTAGTCATATGGTCGTACCGGTATTGATTTATGCATCAGAAACTTGGAGCGTTACTGCAGCCTTAGAACATTAGCTTGTAACAGCTGAAAAAACTGTAGAAAAACTAATGATGGGAATGACACTAAGAGCCAGTAAAAGAACATGGACACGAGAACAAACTAAAGTAGAGGATGTTCTAACAATATGTAAGAAAAAGAAATGGACATGGGGAGGACATATAATGAGGATGACAACCAATAGATTGACATTAAGAATAACAGAAGTGGTCCCTAAAGTTTGCTAACGAAGCAGGGCAAGAAAGTGAAGGCAATGGATTAATGAGGTAGGAAAATTTTGTGTGGATAGACTGTCATAGAAAGACCATAAACAGACGTGTGTGGAGGGATATGGCTTCTGAGGCCTTGTCCTGCAGTGGACTAACAATGTCTAAGGACGGCGTGAATGTATATATATATATATATATATATATATATATATATATATATATATATATATATATATATATATATATATATATATATATATATATATATATATATATATATGTGTGTGTGTGTGTGTGTGTTTGTGTGTGTGTGTGTGTTGTGAGTTTTTTCCATTTAGTTCAGTGTAGTGCATGTCGAAAAAATTTATAATTTAGACCATGCCCCATTAAATTGCTGAAACAAATAATAATAGCCAAAGATGTTACAATAGACTGAAATATTCTGTCAATCATAACAAATCAACTAGCATCACGTTACCCATCTATTAAGATAAATCTCAAGCATACTTTATTATAAGTCACCCAGGGTAATACCATCAGTATACAACATTAAATCAGTCTATAAATCAAGGAACTTACGTCCCACCCAAGCCCCTACTGGGCACATGAACCCGTCCGTAGTCAAACTTGTTGTTGTAGGCGGAGATCATACGGCTTATTGGGTGGCGGACAGAGATAAATCTGGTGATTGACGGCGAATTCAGTACTTCGGCGACTTGTTGACGTTGTAAGACTTGCCTGGAAGTCAACAAAAAGTACTGGAGATATTATGTTTATCTTTCCCCTCTACTTTTCATTATTATTATTATTATTATTATTATTATTATTATTATTATAAGCTAAGCTATAACCCTAGTTGGAAAAGCAAGATGCTATAAGCCCAAGAGCTTCAACAAGGAAAAATAGCACAGTGAGGAAAGGAAACGAGGACATAGACAAACTACAAGAGAAGCTATAAACAATAAAAAAAAAATCATTTAAAGAATAGTAACAACATTAAATATCTTTCAAATGTAAACTATAAAAACTTAAAAAAAAAAAGATGAAGAAAAATATGATAGAATAGCATGGCCGAGTGTACCCTTAGGCAAGAGAAATCTAATCCAAGACAATGGAAGGCCATGGTACAGAGGCTATGGCACTACCCAAGACTAGGGAACAATGCTTTGATTTTGCAGTATCCTTCTAGAAGAGCTACTTAGTACATATTTGTAGAAAATGGCAAAGTATTATATTATGTACCCTAAGGGTACTGACTGTCGCTCACCTAGCTCTCACCAATCTGTGGGCCCATTCCGTGTGTGGATTCTCTATGGGTTTAGTGTATCCATTCATCCTTAGGAAGTGCGTCTTCCACGTGCTGGCTCCTGCCTGTGAAATAGAAAGGTTGAAGAGTACGATTAAGTAAAGTTCACATCAAAAAGTCTTTAACTCGCTTTAGGTAATTTTATGGTGAAATAGAAAGGTTGAAGAGTATGATTAAATAAAGTTAACATCAAGAAGTCTTTAACTCGCCGTACGCAATATTATGGTGAATTAGAAAGGTTGAAGAGTACGATTAAGTGAAGTTGACATCAAGAAGTCTTTAACTCGCTTTACGCAATATTGTCGTGAAATAGAAAGGTTGAAAAGTATGATTAAGTAAAGTTGACATCAAGAAGTCTTTAACTCGCTTTACGCAATATTATGGTGAATTAGAAAGATTTAAGAGTACGATTAAGTGAAGTTGACATCAAGAAGTCTTTAACTCGCTTTACCCAATATTATGGTGGAATAGAAAGGTTGAATAGTACGATTGAGTAAAGTTAACATCAAGAAGTCTTTAACTCGCTTTACGCAATATTATGGTGAAATAGAAAGATTGAAGAGTATAATTGAGTAAAGTTGACATCAAGAAGTCTTCAACTCGCTTTACGCAATATTATGGTGAATTTGATAGGTTGAAGATTACGATTAAGTGAAGCTTACATCAAAAAGTCTTCAACTCGCTTTACACGATATTAGGGGGAAATAGAAAGGTTGAAGAGTACGATTAAGTGAAGTTGATATCAAGAAGTCTTTAACTCGCTTTACGCAGTATTATGGTTAAGTAGAAAGGTTGAAGAGTATGATTAAGTAAAGTTAACATCAAGAAGTCTGCAACTCGCTTTACGCAATATTATGGTGAAATAGAAAGGTTGAACAGTACGATTAAGTAAAGTTAACAACTAGAAGTCTTTAGCTTGCTTTACGCAATATTATGGTGAAATAGAAAGGTTGAAGAGTATGATTAAGTAAAGTTAACATCAAGAAGTCTTTAACTCGCTTTACGCAATATTGTCGTGAAATAGAAAGGTTGAAAATTATGATTAAGTAAAGTTGACATCAAGAAGTCTTTAACTCGCTTTACGCAATATTATGGTGAATTAGAAAGGTTGAAGAGTACGATTAAGTGAAGTTGACATCAAGAAGTCTTTTAACTCGCTTTACCCAATATTATGGTGGAATAGAAAGGTTGAATAGTACGATTGAGTAAAGTTAACATCAAGAAGTCTTTAACTCGCTTTACGCAATATTTTGGTGAAATAGAAAGATTGAAGAGTATAATTGAGTAAAGTTGACATCAAGAGTCTTTAACTCGCTTTACGCAATATTATGGTGAATTAGAAAGGTTTAAGAGTACGATTAAGTGAAGTTAACATCAAGAAGTCTTCAACTTGCTTTACACGATTTTAGGGGGAAATAGAAAGGTTGAAAAGTACGATTAAGTGAAGTTGACATCAAGAGTCTTTAACTCGCTTTACGCAGTATTGTGGTTAAGTAGAAAGGTTGAAGAGTACGATTAAGTAAAGTTAACATCAAGAAGTCTGCAACTCGCTTTACGCAATATTATGGTGAAATAGAAAGGTTGAAGAGTATGATTAAGTGAAGTTGACATTAAGAAGTCTTTAACTCGCTTTACCCAATATTATGGTCAAGTAGAAAGGTTGAAGAGTACCATTAAGTAAAGTTAACATCAAGAAGTCTGCAACTCGCTTTACGCAATATTATGGTTAAGTAGAAAGGTTGAAGAGTACGATTAAGCAAAGTTAACATCAAGAAGACTTTAACTTGCTTTACGCAATATTATCGTGAATTAGAAAGGTTGAAGAGTACAATTAAGTGAAGTTGACATCAAGAAGTCTTCAACTCGCTTCACACGATATTATGGGGAAATAGAAAGGTTGAAGAGTACGATTAAGTGAAGTTGACATCAAGAAGTTTTAACTCGCTTTACGCAATATTATGGTTAAGTAGAAAGGTTGAAGAGTACCATTAAGTAAAGTTAACATCAAGAAGTCTGCAACTCGCTTTACGCAATATTATGGTTAAGTAGAAAGGTTGAAGAGTACGATTAAGCAAAGTTAACATCAAGAAGTCTTTAACTTGCTTTACGCAATATTATCGTGAATTAGAAAGGTTGAAGAGTACGATTAAGTGAAGTTGACATCAAGAAGTCTTCAACTCGCTTCACACGATATTATGGGGAAATAGAAAGGTTGAAGAGTACGATTAAGTGAAGTTGACATCAAGAAGTCTTTAACTCGCTTTACGCAATATTATGGTTAAGTAGAAAGGTTGAAGAGTACGATTAAGTAAAGTTAACATCAAGAAGTCTGCAACTTGCTTTACGCAATATTATGGTGAAATAGAAAGGTTGAAGAGTATGATTAAGTAAAGATAACATTAAAAAGTCTTTAACTCGCTTTATGCAATATTATGGTGAATTAGAAAGGTTGAAGAGTACGATTAAATAAAGTTGACATCAAGAAATCTTTAACTCGCT
>NC_090741.1:61743815-61746663 GCF_036898095.1 Palaemon carinicauda
TCATTCAAATTACCCCTAATGAGTCAATATGGATAAATATCAACACAACATCGTGTTCAAATAGAAATAAATTTCTACCTCATACTTGGGATCGAACGCTAGCCCCTTCTAATGAAAGGCCAGGTCGAAACCAACCATGCCACGAGAGCCCATAAAAGGAAATCTGAACCTGACCCTAATCTAGCTGTCCGAGGATTTACCTGGTGAGACATCAGTCTCTTTTACCAGCGAGTTTTACCAGATTTCCCCGGGCCACCACGTGACACAATTGGTAGTAATTCATTCAAATTACCCCTAATGAGTCAATATGGATAAATATCAACACAACATCGTGTTCAAATAGAAATAAATTTCTACCTCATACTTGGGATCGAACGCTAGCCCCTTCTAATGAAAGGCCAGGTCGAAACCAACCATGCCACGAGAGCCCATAAAAGGAAATCTGAACCTGACCCTAATCTAGCTGTCCGAGGATTTACCTGGTGAGACATCAGTCTCTTTTACCAGCGAGTTTTACCAGATTTCCCCGGGCCACCACGTGACACAATTGGTAGTAATTCATTCAAATTACCCCTAATGAGTCAATATGGATAAATATCAACACAACATCGTGTTCAAATAGAAATAAATTTCTACCTCATACTTGGGATCGAACGCTAGCCCCTTCTAATGAAAGGCCAGGTCGAAACCAACCATGCCACGAGAGCCCATAAAAGGAAATCTGAACCTGACCCTAATCTAGCTGTCCGAGGATTTACCTGGTGAGACATCAGTCTCTTTTACCAGCGAGTTTTACCAGATTTCCCCGGGTTCAGATTTCCTTTTATGGGCTCTCGTGGCATGGTTGGTTTCGACCTGGCCTTTCATTAGAAGGGGCTAGCGTTCGATCCCAAGTATGAGGTAGAAATTTATTTCTATTTGAACACGATGTTGTGTTGATATTTATCCATATTGACTCATTAGGGGTAATTTGAATGAATTACTACCAATTGTGTCACGTGGTGGCCCGGGGAAATCTGGTAAAACTCGCTGGTAAAAGAGACTGATGTCTCACCAGGTAAATCCTCGGACAGCTAGATTAGGGTCAGGTTCAGATTTCCTTTATGGGCTCTCGTGGCATGGTTGGTTTCGACCTGGCCTTTCATTAGAAGGGGCTAGCGTTCGATCCCAAGTATGAGGTAGAAATTTATTTCTATTTGAACACGATGTTGTGTTGATATTTATCCATATTGACTCATTAGGGGTAATTTGAATGAATTACTACCAATTGTGTCACGTGGTGGCCCGGGGAAATCTGGTAAAACTCGCTGGTAAAAGAGACTGATGTCTCACCAGGTAAATCCTCGGACAGCTAGATTAGGGTCAGGTTCAGATTTCCTTTTATGGGCTCTCGTGGCATGGTTGGTTTCGACCTGGCCTTTCATTAGAAGGGGCTAGCGTTCGATCCCAAGTATGAGGTAGAAATTTATTTCTATTTGAACACGATGTTGTGTTGATATTTATCCATATTGACTCATTAGGGGTAATTTGAATGAATTACTACCAATTGTGTCACGTGGTGGCCCGGGGAAATCTGGTAAAACTCGCTGGTAAAAGAGACTGATGTCTCACCAGGTAAATCCTCGGACAGCTAGATTAGGGTCAGGTTCAGATTTCCTTTTATGGGCTCTCGTGGCATGGTTGGTTTCGACCTGGCCTTTCATTAGAAGGGGCTAGCGTTCGATCCCAAGTATGAGGTAGAAATTTATTTCTATTTGAACACGATGTTGTGTTGATATTTATCCATATTGACTCATTAGGGGTAATTTGAATGAATTACTACCAATTGTGTCACGTGGTGGCCCGGGGAAATCTGGTAAAACTCGCTGGTAAAAGAGACTGATGTCTCACCAGGTAAATCCTCGGACAGCTAGATTAGGGTCAGGTTCAGATTTCCTTTTATGGGCTCTCGTGGCATGGTTGGTTTCGACCTGGCCTTTCATTAGAAGGGGCTAGCGTTCGATCCCAAGTATGAGGTAGAAATTTATTTCTATTTGAACACGATGTTGTGTTGATATTTATCCATATTGACTCATTAGGGGTAATTTGAATGAATTACTACCAATTGTGTCACGTGGTGGCCCGGGGAAATCTGGTAAAACTCGCTGGTAAAAGAGACTGATGTCTCACCAGGTAAATCCTCGGACAGCTAGATTAGGGTCAGGTTCAGATTTCCTTTTATGGGCTCTCGTGGCATGGTTGGTTTCGACCTGGCCTTTCATTAGAAGGGGCTAGCGTTCGATCCCAAGTATGAGGTAGAAATTTATTTCTATTTGAACACGATGTTGTGTTGATATTTATCCATATTGACTCATTAGGGGTAATTTGAATGAATTACTACCAATTGTGTCACGTGGTGGCCCGGGGAAATCTGGTAAAACTCGCTGGTAAAAGAGACTGATGTCTCACCAGGTAAATCCTCGGACAGCTAGATTAGGGTCAGGTTCAGATTTCCTTTTATGGGCTCTCGTGGCATGGTTGGTTTCGACCTGGCCTTTCATTAGAAGGGGCTAGCGTTCGATCCCAAGTATGAGGTAGAAATTTATTTCTATTTGAACACGATGTTGTGTTGATATTTATCCATATTGACTCATTAGGGGTAATTTGAATGAATTACTACCAATTGTGTCACGTGGTGGCCCGGGGAAATCTGGTAAAACTCGCTGGTAAAAGAGACTGATGTCTCACCAGGTAAATCCTCGGACAGCTAGATTAGGGTCAGGTTCAGATTTCCTTTTATGGGCTCTCGTGGCATGGTTGGTTTCGACCTGGCCTTTCATTAGAAGGGGCTAGATCCCAAGTATGAGGT